>NC_063192.1:25536412-25706412 GCF_017589495.1 Alosa alosa | reverse complement strand
GTGAGTTCTATGTATATTACCCTAGCCCCTCTCTTAATACAAGTAATTCTAGCTGGAGTCTCTCTGCGCATGTGTGTGTGTGTGTGTGTTTGTGTGTATGTGTGTGTGTGTGAGGGCTGTGGGTGGGTGGGAGGTGGGAGGAACCCCTCTGGCTCTTATTGAAGGTGACAGGGAGGACCCTGTAATGTTCCCCACCCAGATTTCGGGGGTCAGTGCCGCACCCCGCCCAGGGGCTGGTGAATACCAAAGGCATTGCGCATGGGAGTGTGCCTCTGCAGAGCTGGGCGTGTGTCACCAATGGAGGAGGCTGGTCAGGGTTTGTGTGTGTGTGTATGGGTGTGTTTTGTGTGTGTGTGGAGTGGATGTGGGTGGGAGTAGTGTGTGGTGTATGAGAAGCACTGTGCGTGTGCGTGTGCGTGTGCGTGTGCGTGTGCGTGTGCGTGTGTGTGTGTGTGTGTGTGTGTGTGTGTGTGTGTTTCTGTGTAGTTTCTGTGGGTTTCTCAGGACTCAGTCCTATCAAAAACAATCATCAGCCCGTCTCTACCACTCTGTGCTCTGCCAAAAATAACAAGAGTGAGAAAGAAAACAACCCAGAGTCAAAGCATCTGGTTTCTTATTTCTGCCTCCCAGGAAACACACAATGACGGGAATACTCCTATTTAACCAAAATATGTGTTCTTGGTGTTGTTTGGATATTTCTTTATAGTATAGGCATGGTGGGTTGCCTGGCGGGTTGCCTTGTCATTTTGGATGATAAAATTAAAAGGAGGACTCCTCACAATTAGAGACTTCTGCCATAAAATTCAAAACAACACACATGAAGCATGTTTTAGCCTTCAACTCCAGTGAATAAACTAGACTTTATATCGCCCGTAAAGTCAGCCAACCACTGTGCCTGGCACGGACCCCAGGCTGGGTGAGTTTGAGGTTGAGTTGAAAAAAAGCAGGTGTGTGTTTTTTTTTTTTTTTTTTTTTTTTTTCTTATTTCTTTCTTTTCTTAAGCGCTGACTTGGCGTCAGCGTGAATCACGGTGCATGCATTCCTCTGCAACAACTTTACTGTTCTGGAGCGGAGGTTGAACCTCCTTGAGGGCCTCTAAATGCACCATTTGACCTGACTGTGGTGCTTTTTGTGTTTGCCTTTGCAGATGAGCCGCGGGCCGTGGTCATGCTGAACGGGCCCCACCTGGCGCCGGGGCCCAGCCCGCTCTCCGCTCCCCACCCCGGACTCCCCTGGCCCCTCCGTGTGCCCGCTTCCGCCCCCTACCCCCTCCTCCTCCTCCTCCTCCACCACCGTGCAGCCGCCCGCCTCCTCCACTTCCCCAGGCTGTGGCTCCGTGTCCGGCAACCCCGAGCAGGTCGCTGGGGCCCCTGGAGCGCCCGCCACGGCCCCCGGCACCCCCGAGACCGAAGAGGACAAAGCCAAGAAGCTGCTCTACTGCTCCCTGTGCAAAGTGGCTGTCAACTCCCTCTCACAGCTCGAGGCCCACAATAAAGGTGAATACAACCCACACCCACATGTACACCACAACACCACAGCTCACAAGTTAACACTTACATGGAGCACAATAATCAGCAGTGATAAAACAAAAGGCATTCAGGAAATGCTATGGCAGCATCTTATTTGGAACATCATCTTAATCAAGCTAACGTTTTGCTGTCCATTTAAACATAGTCATTGAAAGCCTCTTCAATGAAGTCATTCTGATTTGGAAACACACTGTTCTTTTGCTTTCCTTTTTTCCTTTCTTTTTCCTTTTTTTTTTATTTGTCATCTTGTCCGGTTGCCAAGTCGCGTCAAGAATTAGCATTCACAGCTGACGCTATCTTGCCAAGCAGCTGTTCTGAGGCACGCACACAGTATCTCTTTAAATCCGCACCGGAAGAAGACACAAATCCAAAGGTGGTTCGGCGGCGGGTTCTCCTTCTCCTCTCCTTCTCCGCCGTCACTCTGACAACACCCGTGTGTCCTGGCTCCCCTTGAGCGTGCCAAGCATGCCGGCACTCACGCCTGGCCCACGCCTGGCCCACGCCTGGCCCACGCCACAACACAGCTGCGCATTAGACAAAATCACCTCCTGAAATATTCAGGATTTATCTTGTTTCCGTGAGTAGCAAATGCACTCCGGCTTAGCTCGAGGCATCACACATGAGCAAGTCGCCGGAGCAACAACACTAACAGACATAGCCTCCTGCCCCTAGAGGGCGACAGTCAGAAGATAGTGATGGGGGGACTGACTCTCCTCATTCTGATTGATGCAGCTCTATACATTAACATGCCATTATAAGGCCAAAAACTCTTCCCAGAACACCATTAGATTCGGGAGCCAGAAATGCATTTGTACATCAAGTCCCTCGAGTCAGCTGTGTGTACATTTGTGTGGGTGTGTATGTATGCATATGTGTGTACGTGCTTGCATATGTACACTGGCATGTGTGTGTGTGTGTGTGTGTGTGTGTGTGCGTGTGTGTCTGTATGTCTGTGTGACAGACAGAGTTCCAGTGGAATGGATACATTCCCTCACAGTAGTGTACAAACCTGCAGTGCAGTGCCCTGTCTCCCCTCATCCCTGTGCTTCTATTCCACACCAGCTGAGGATACACAGGGTCATCTGTCCATCTATTATTTATCTGTTCATTTATTTATGAAGACAGGATTCCTCCCACCCTCCCCCCTCTCCCCTGCCCTGCTCTTTCTCTCTCTCTCTCTCTCTCTCTCTCTCTCTCTCTCTCTCTCTCTCTCTACCAATACCATTCATCTGAGTCATGAAAAAGACCTTTTGAGACCAGAGTTGTTTGTATCTGCGATCAAATTAGCTTCGCCCTTTTATAATAATAATAAAAAAACTTTAATTTAAACTGTGTCAAAATGACTGCCAGTTCTGAGGTTCCAGTGTTTTAGTTAGCTAATTGAATATAATTGGGAAGAAATTACATGAATACTTTCCCACATGTTTCCCTCCTGACGACATCAATATTATCCTTTCTTGTTTGTATGTGTGTGTGTACTCACAGTACTGTGGATATGCATACAAACTCAGCTCAAATGGCATCTATTTCCACACAGACGGACCAGTTTTAAAATAAACACAGCAGACAAACAGATTTTTGGAAATGGATGGGAGGGGGTTCAGAGGAAGTTGTTTGAATGGTGCTTAAGAAATCGGCTCTGCCGAGCAGGCAATCTGGAACCAATAGGGTCTCGCTCCTCAAAACAAAACTTTGAGTAACCATGGTCCAAAAATACAAACATATGTTACACAGGCATCGGGATATTCTTAGCACAAACACAGAGAGAGAGAGAGAGAGAGAGAGGAGTGAAGCTAGGCTTAAGGTTGGGTGAGGAGTTTTGAAGTGTGCTCAAAGTAACGTTTCCCCTGTCAGTTGTCTAAATCCATCTCGCAATGGACCTATCATATTGCTGTTGAAACTCAGTTTGTTGTGCTGGAATCAGGTCCAAGACAGCGAGACGCATGGGTCACTCTGTCAGTCTGTTTGCCAGAGGGAACATAGTTCAGACTGATTGTTGCGAGTGCACATATTTGGCCCCCATGAAAATCATTCAAACATTCAACCCCCTCCACCACCCTCCTAGACCACCTCCTCCCCTCTCTCCTTACCACACGCTAGCCCAGTCATTCCACTTGTTTAGCTGCAGGCCAGCCTTTACACACATAGCTGTGGGATTTGGGGCTGGCTGTTAAACCCAGCCTCAGAGGGAGCGCAGAGGAAGAGACGTCTGTTTTTGGTTGCATAGGCGGGGTTGCACTATGAATGGCCAAGGCAAGTCAAGAACAAAAAACATGCAATTAAAAAACAAGGGGACTATTTTGGGCTGGCTGACAGCGTTTCTTTGGGTCATAAATTGTGTCTGAGGATCAGAGTGTTTGCTCTGGTGTGTAAAATATGGTGTGGCTCTCTGCTGTGTTAGATCTCTGATGAAACGCATTGTGATGTGTGCTGCTTACAAAACAAGATCCAAATGGCGCGGCTGGTATTTGAAAGAAGGTGCTAGAACCCGAGGGGGGAGAATAAGCTGTGTGAGACTGGAGTCTTGCTTACATCCCCCCGGGGCGTTCAAGGGTTCTTCTTTCAGAGTTATGTGAAGAATGCTGAGGTGTAAGCACACAGCAGTTAAACGATAACCCCCCCGCCCCTTCCTCCTCCACCTCCTCCACCTCCTCCTCCCCTTCACGCTTGGTATTTACAGTGAGTGGAAGAGCGCTGTGCTCTCAACGCAGCCATAACCCTCTGTTATTTATGATTTCCCCATTAGAGCTAAGTCATCCTGTGCCACTAACCGCCTCCCCCCTCCTTTCCCCAAACAAACCCAGTGCAGCTCATCTCCTCGACTAAGCTTCCATTGAGAATAAACAGAGCCGTTGAAAGGGGGTGAAAAAAACAGGAAGGGATTGCATGAGCAAGATGTCGGATTTGAGACAGATTAAAGACAGAGCGTGAGCACTGCCAGGGTTTTCTTCCCGTTCCTTTATGCTAACATCAGAGAGGTGTCTGGCAGCTGGGCTGCTCATGGGTGAAGAGATGTCGTCTTTAGCTCTGGCTCGATGGTGCCCTCTAGTGGTCAGTACTGAGAACAGCATCCTCACTGGAGGTGCTAATACCATGTGCTTTGTGTGAGAGGCACACGTGTACTCGCTTATAGGGAGGGAGAGTGTGTGTGTGGGTGTGCGTGCCAATGCTTCAGCATGAAGCGTGGTTCCCTGGTTGATATTTGTCACTGTCACTACCTTTTATGTGGGGGCGCAGTAGGTGCACAAAGAATGCCGCTGCAGACACCAGTGCAACGCGGAACAGATGGGACCCAGGAGAACTCATAACTCAGGATAGCCTTAACGCTATCGCTTGTAGCCGGCAGTCCGAGCCAGCCCAGTGTTATTCTGATGTGTGCCTCAATCAGGCTGCACTCTATAGGGCCTTGCTGAGTCCATGGTATTTTTATGGGTGTTATTTTAACCCCCCTGCATGTGACTGACTGCTTGTTTGTGTGTGTGTGTGTGTGTGTGTGTGTGTGTGTGTGTGTGTGCCTGTGTTCCTAGGCACCAAACACAAAACCATTCTGGAGGCGCGGAGTGGGCTGGGCCCCATCAAGGCGTACCCCCGTCTGGGCCCCAAGCCCAGTGGCGAGCAGGGCGGAGGCCCCACTGACCCCAACACTCAGGAACGCACCTTCCACTGTGAGATCTGCAATGTGCGGGTCAACTCTGAACTGCAGCTCAAACAGGTGAGTGTGTGTGTGTGTGTGTGAGGGAGAGGGGAAGATCACTGGATAGCACACATTGCTTCAATTAAAGCCGGCCTCTGCCTGTCCACATGTCCTCTAACACGTTGGGGCTTTGCTCTCCCATCCACTTGTCTGGCCTGCAGCACATATCAAGTCGACGGCACCGCGATGGAGTTGCTGGGAAACCCAACCCTCTCCTCAGCAGGCACAAGAAGCACAGGGGAGCTGACCTCACGGTATGCCAACCCCTAGCCTCCGTCTCAGCAGGACTACCCCAAACTCTATGGAGAAAGCAGAACTGGACAGAAGGCCTTAGTTTATATGTAAGGATTAGTATGTGCCAGAGTTCAAATCATTGTAAAATGGTACATTATTGTTCCATTTTTAATGGAGTGGGTAAGACAACATGCTGTACGATTTTTCTCCATCCATGTCCTGCGTGAGCCCCATAGTGTTTGAGGTGGTTATCAGTTTAAATGTGTGTGTGTGTGTGTGTGTGTGTGTGTGTGTTGTGTGTGTGTGTGTGTGTGTGTGTTGTGTTGTGTTATGTTGTGAGTGTGTGTGTGTGTGTGTGTGTGTGTGTGTGTGTGTGTGTGTGTGTGTGTGTGTGTGTGTGTGTGTGTGTGTGTGTGTAGTGATGCTAACCTCTTTTCCTCCTCTCTCCTTCTCCCTACCATCTCAGTCCTCCCTGTCCTTCTCTCAGGATCTCACCAAAGCTCTGGGTGCTGGTCTCCTGCCCAGCCCACTGGCGGTGGCGGCGGCCATGGCGGCAGCGGCCTCCTCCAACCCGCTGGCCCTGCGGGCGGCCACGGCCGCGGCGCCCCACCCACACGCGCACCACCTGCTCCAGGGCCCGCCGCTGAGCCACGCCATTCTGCGGCCTGCGCCCGGCCCCATCCGCACCTCCCACGGCCCCATCCTCTTCTCCCCGTACTGACACCGCCCTCTCTCTGCGCCGCCTCCAGCCAACCCCAAACACACCCACCCGCCCAGACCCAAACCACCCACCAGCCTTCCCGTCCACCACCCGACCTGATCCCAGTCCTGGAACCCCACAAACAACACACAACGAGGCCAGTCAGTAGCAGCAACCCCCCCCAGAAAAAAACATAAAATAAAAACAAACAAACAAACAAAAAAAAACCTGACGTATAAAAGCACACTGTGAAGAGGAGATCAAATCAACCAATCAGCGCAATCAGTCAGAGAGAGAGAAAGAGAAACAGAGTGGGTGATGGAGACGGAGGAGAAGAGATCATCTGAAATGAGGATTGTCGTCCCCCTCTCTCCCCATGGGCGCCAGGCTCCAGCTGACAGGGTGATTGGCAGGAGGAGGAAGAGGACGAGAGGGGAGAGTGCCGCAATGGAGGAAGGAAGGCCCAGAAGACATCACAGCTTGCCTTCCCTCTCCCTAACCCCTGCACACACACACCTCCTTATTGTCCTTATACACACACAAATAAACACACACACACACACACACACACACACACACACACACACACACAAACACACACACACACACACTGTGAGATGGTAGCAGCTCATGTTGGATACCTGAGATGCAGGTATCTGTGGAGACCATGAGACATGCTTCCTCCTAGAGACGCTAAACCCGCACACAGACGTTGCAGACACGCAGCGGTTTGACGTCAACATGCGGAACTGTCCGTGGCGTCGCCCTGTCGCAGGGGTTTAATCGTTGTCCTCCTCTGCCCTATGCACCTCAGAAAATAGAAGAGGAAACAAACAAAAAAAAATGAACAAAGAGGGAAAAAAACTAACAAAAAAATCAACTGTTCCGATTCAACACGTCATGTCCGTAGGGTTTAGCTGCTTTAAGTGGTCTCTTGCGCTGTGATCGACTCGTGCCCATGTATAGCTTCGGCCTCCGCGGGGACGTGGAGCCTCGTGTGTCTTCCTGGGTCTCTCTGGGGACAGAGAGGAGGGGGGAGGCCGCCCTCATAGAAGCAACCCAGTCAGACCTCATCAACCACTCCAGCCCCTGACAAGGTGTGACATGGAGGGGAGACAGGGATGGGGGGGGGCAGAGGGATGGAGAGACACATGGAGAGAGAGAGGGCCGTCGGGGAACAAATTCTCCCATAAGGGGATGTGTGTGTGGGGGTTGGGGGGAGCAGGAGTGGGGGCGTGCAGGGTGAGGGCTGATCCCAACACCGGGGTCAATGGAGAAACGACAGCCTGGAGGTGTGGGGTGCTGATAGTGCAGCGCCGCTTCCGAGTTAAAGACAGCAATGTCAAATACAAACAGGCCCGCGAGGCTGGTGGAACGTGTCAGGCTTCATAGCAATCAAACTGCAGTCTGTGAGGAGAGAGAGAGGAAGACAGACAGATGAGGGCGCCATCTTGTATGTTCCCCGTGTCACTCCCATCTCAGAGCTACACACATCTTCTGTTGGCAGAAACGCACCCTAACAAAAAAACAAATCTCTTTTTGGATATAAAAATGGACAAACAGTTGACTTCTATTTATTCTATTGTATAGAGTAGAATAGTTTGAATTCTTTTGTTTTCAAGCCTGTTGATATCAGTGAAATGGAATTGAAAAATAACTGAACTAGTGAGGATAGCTTAGCTGTCGGTAGATTGAGAATGGCATCCATCAGTAGCTGAACCTGGAGTAAAGCAAGAGTAGGCTTCTTCCATTTGGCAGTCTGGATCATATTGTATATATTAGCGAGACACAGGGAAACCAAGCACACGTCAAAACAGCCTCTTCTTGTTCCCCTCTCTGCTGAGAGGTGATTTATGCAACACACAGCGACCCACCCCTACCAGAAGCTTTTACCAGCAATAGTATCCCCCTTGTGTGTGTGTATGTGTGTGTAAGTCTGAGTGTGTACGGGTGTGTGCCTGTGTGGATCTCTCATCTCCCATTCTTCAATTTACTCCAGAGTCCCACCCTTGTCAACCCCTAACGCAGTCATGGCCGAGAAGGGAGTAGGAGTCGGCAATGACCTTGGAAACTCGAGGTCATCATAGAGGCTACACTGTGAGCAAAAGGAGAGAGATCTCTACGAGACAAACAGAAACAGAGAATAGATTTAGTTTTACAAAGAGGGTTGAAAAATACATGTGTTTAAATACGGGAATTAAAGCAAGAGACTAAAGAAATAGTCTCTGAAGGTCAAAGGTCAAAGAGGGAGAGGTCTGTATTACCCTCCCCAGCCCCCTCTTCCTTTGGTTTGGACTTCCTGTCATGAATAAAAGCCATTTAATGGATATTATTGTTGTTATTTTACAATGGGTGTTTTGTTTCTTCTCTTTTTGTTTTCATTTTCATTGTTACAAATGAACAACTAGTGATGTGAAAAAATAGGAGCTATAATGATATCCAGGAAAATGGACAGAAAATAACTATTTTTCTATTCAGGTAGAATAAGTTGTGAACTGCACTTGAGGAAAAAATAGGGGCCGAGTGTAGAACTTGTGGTGTTCCTATAGACCCTTTCAACAATAAAAACAAAAACGATGCTTGAACGTTCTATTTGGTTCCCAATCGACTTCCTCGGCATTAAGATAACATATGGAATGTTAAAACGGAAGCCTTGTGGGGCCAACTATGATGCTGATAATGGAACTCTCTTGAAAGGGTCTATAATCTTACGCTTGGCAAGACAAGACAAAACAAACAACATAAAACTGAGCTGAACTGAACTGAGGCCTGTCATGTCAGACAATTCTATTCATTGTTTATTTTTTCCATGTTATTCACACGGTGTGCTGGCATTGTTATACACAGTGCCCTTCCATTGATTAGCAATGTGCTATAATGTCTTACTGTTGTTGAGATATTGCAATGCAATAAGCAAGTTGAGTGGTGTGCATGACTCAATGTTGGTAAAACATGCCATGTTGTTGTACAGGGTTCTGTCAACAGGGAAAACATGTGCCTGCTATAAAGGCTCACAGGCTCCCCCTGTAGGCAGAGATCAGCCTTTTAGTGTAGAGGGGTAGTAAGGGGTGGGGGCGGTGGGGGGGCAGGATGTAGCTGGATCTAGGGAGGGACCGGCCCTTCATATTAAAGGGCCTTACTTATCTCTGCTTGGGGGACAGGGTATCATTCAGAAATTGAGTTGAATTTGAACGTAGTTGACCCCACTGTACGCAGTAGTCTAGGAAAATGGTTTTCATTTCTTTTTTTTCAGTTCTGTTGGTTGCATTGTTTTTCATTTGACAGTTTTTGTGTGTGATTAACCGTTTGAGTAAAGTGATTATGCCATTATATAATGCTAACTTGAGAGTTAGCCTCCACCATTGTGCTTTGAATCAGCCCATCTACTTTGTTACAGTTCTGATTTTATCCATTTCGTTTTTCATCTGTAATTGAAGTACTGTACCAGGACCAGTGCTTGTCGTTCCTGTTTGGTGTGTATCTTATAGTGATGTGTGTGTGCGCAGATAGTGTCCACTGCAGCTGGAAAGGGAGATGTCTTTTCTCCCCCCATGGCCTGCCACCACCCGACACTGCAGCCTGTTCTGACACTAGCCTCTCCTCTCCCTCCCAGCAGGATCCAGGGCCCCAGGCCTGTGGATATCTACAGCATATCACGTCAGCCCACAGGTGTTCTCCTCACACCCTCTACCCGCTGACCCACCCAGACCCCATAAACAGTGAACCTTACCTCAACAGACACACACTCATGTCCCCAAACACACACCCACACATTTGACAGTGTTTGACAGACACACACACACACACACACACACACACACAGTTTCTCTCTCACACACACACAAACACATCTGGTTAGTTACTTCCGTAAAGAAAACCTAGAAATACGTATGGAATATGTTCATCCTGTAGTCATCCCCAATGAAGTGTCCTCAGTGTAATTTAAAAAATCTGTCTAGAGCAAAGTAATAGATCCATTGGACTTTCCTGGGCAGGTGTTCTGTTAGTGCTGAAGTATGTGTTAGCCGTAGCCTTATCCCACCCTTAGCCTCTCCAGCAGCAGAGAGACATGGAGAAGCTTTGGAACAATTTCGTCTTGCCAATAAAGTTATTTTTGAATTTTGACTGTCAGAGGGGCAAAGAGTATGTATGGCGAAACCGTAGCAATATTCAACTCATACTGGCTACTCTTGTTTATTGCAATAAGGAAATCAACCAATAAAGTACATATGTGAGTAAAATATTATAAATGTAATTTAAATGAAAACAGAACTTTATGGATATTACTATTGGTATCAACTTGGGAGTTACCAGAGTAAAAAAAAATAACAAAAAAGAAAATCAATGTCTATAAATCAATAAAGAATATGAAAACACTCCTGTCTCCTTTGTATAAATGTGAGGTAAATGACTATGACATTTTAATAGATCTCTTGGCATGAAATGAAGCCTTAACGTTTGACTTAGACTAACTAGGCATCTTATCAAGCACAGCAGCTGCTGACTGCCTGGACCTTGCTAATATCTTAGCTAATATAGACTATCCTAGCAATGTATAGAACATGCAAATATGCCTATAACAGGTCATTTTTGTTTTATGCAGTATCCATTCAGGTTGAATCTCTCAAGTGACTCTTGGTATTGATCCCTTTGGAGTCCATCCCAAAAAAAAACACAATAGAAAACTAATGCTTGACCTCCAACAGTATTGCAGAGGCAGCCATTGTAGCTTCTTCATGGTTTACATCAGCACAAATTACTAATTGAGCACATTGCAAATTTAGTGGTCAAGCTGACAGGTCTCACTTGGTGTATTAACCTCCAACGCATTTCACTACAGGCTGAAAATGGATGAGACAGAGGGCTATCTGAGGGATGTGACATTAACAGGATTACTTCCTATTGCTCAAGCTGGCCTGAGGATTTGTGCCTCTTTTACTAAGCAATTTACTGTGTACTTAAGCAGACAGACAACTCAGATAGTGTGCATAGCACATGCATTCATTCAAAGCCACTGGCAGGACCGGAAGAATACCACTAGAGGGAGCTTTAGCAAAACACAGAGTAGGCCCACGCCATCAATGTACAGTGTATCAACACACAGCTGTAAAAGATAGTTCAACTGTGTATTTAATGCACAGATTAATTTGCCTCCATATATTAACACCCTATATACATATAAAAAAAATGAAAAACTCATTTAGGTGTTTTCAGACATATGCAACACTTTTTATTGGATGTGTTTTGCATACAAAAATAAAAATATATATTTAGTTATATATAAAGTATCTGTATATTTGTATAGACAATGGTTATAATGAATAAAGTGCCATTATCGCTGTCTATACAACTGTAAACATGCTGAGGGCCTTTAATGATGTCAGTTGGAATCTTACTGAAATGTCAGTGTAGGTGGCGTTTATAAAAAGATAGGCTACATGATGATGGTAGATTATACATTTGTGTAAGCAAATACATTAGTAAATTGATATAAATCAGTGACATGCTACTTTGTGGACTGAAAAGACTGAAGAATGTTTTAAAAAAATAACTTAAAAGTACTACAAATAGCCTATATCTGTAATAATAGCCTCACTGGGAAGAAGAAAGGGGTTTGAGTAAAAATCGCGAAAACATAATGGGAAAATGCCTCTTGCCCGACCTTGACTTGTTGTTTCATTCATATATTGACACGCTAGAGGGCAGTACGTTACTGATCACCTTTCAGTGCCCGTGAACCAGTGCAAGTCACCGAGTTTCGCTGCTCAGGTCAGGTGCCAAGATGAAGTTTCATTCACATCTTTTCGACACATTTTACGAAGAGAGATTCTCAATCTGTTTATTTCACGTGTGCCCCAAATTGTGTGAGCATCACAAAGGATGCGGTGAAATGGAAAACTTTGTCTGCAAGGTAACGAACCAATAAAGTAGACATAGGCCTACAAAGTCAGTAGCTCGTCGCCATTGCGCTTTCTGAGAAGATGGATGTACGTGCAACTGCCACTACCAGGACTTCTAAATGGAGTTTAGCCAGCTCTGAGCGCGAGGGTGAGGCTGTTCATAGCGAAGGGTGAGTGTACTTGAAGACACACAGGTCTCTCTCGCGCACCATGATGGTAGGGAGCAGAGTGACAGCTCTGATGGCGTGAGGGAGAGATGGATTACACGATTCACTCAGCTGTGTCTGATTAAGAAAACAGTAGGCTACAAAAATCAACTAAAATCAAAAATCAACTTTTGGGTAATATAATGGCGGCCATACAAACACATAGAGCCTTTCCGAAACTAGGCGGCTACTTCGCTGGCACCCTAGCCACTTGCACTCCGTTTACGCATTCACGCAGAGGGTCCGCCATAGGCTATTAAGGGCTATCCGAAACCAATTATTGTTAAGTAGCAAAGTCATTTTAGGCAAGTCCCCTCCCAAGTAACTCGGAGGCCATATTGCAACGCATTTTGGGCACTTATCGGGCATCTTATTTCGAGCAGAACTGAACACCAGCCTCGCTCCAGCAGCGAGATCCCAACCATAGACAGTAAAATAAATGGTCACAGCCAGAGATATTAGAAAGTTAGATATCGCATTGTCCGTCGAGTTCTATTAGGTGGCATACGTAAACGCAGCCGCCACCTTTACTATGGGCAACACCAGGGATGGAAATTAGCCCCCGCCAAATGCGGGTGAATTTGGTCAATCTACCAGCCACTTGGCGGGTAAATAAATAGAGCTAGCATACCACAAATAGTCAGATCCGGTCTAATTTATACAAAAACCAGGGAGAAAGGAGAACAATGGCAGGGGGATCAAAGGAAGGGGGACTTGGTACTGCGTCTCCCTCACTCAACTCATATCTGCGCTGGCGCTGCTGCCAATAAACCGTAATTTTGCAAAATATCGCGCCTTTTCTTGTGGTCCAAGTCAAGTCCTTTCCTATATCCCTTTTGAGTTGATTTTCTTTTG
This sequence comes from Alosa alosa, assembly GCF_017589495.1. Lineage (NCBI taxonomy): Eukaryota > Metazoa > Chordata > Actinopteri > Clupeiformes > Clupeidae > Alosa > Alosa alosa. The sequence continues at coordinate 25,693,294 of NC_063192.1, read as the reverse complement.
CTTTGACATGGCTACAACCACTTAAAGTAGTCCTACCCACCGCGCATAATAGTCCATTGCACCTTGGCTTGGCCTTGACTTGGCTTTACAACATGGGTTACCGGCCAGAATGTGACATCCTGTGCAAACCCCTAATAGGCACTGGCACAGCGCTTCTCATTTTGCAACTAATAAACTGTCGCTATGCTTTCATGTGCCACTGCTAGCTTATTTCAGGATGACTGCATAAACATAAATCTATGAGATCTGTGGATCTGCGTTGTATCTTCACAGGCTAATATTCTCACACGAAGTTATCTTTTGAAGTGGCCCATATAATTATAAGTATTTTTATCCGGCCCGCGACACCTTTACGGACAACTATGACACGCTGCTCTTTAGACCAGTGATCCTCACTATTTTTTTCACAAGAGCCACATTGGCAGTGCAAAATCAAAAAGAGAGCCAGACAACATACTAACTCACCTTTGGAAATGTGCATTTCTACATATAAATATCCCACAAAAAAAAATAACACATCCAAAACAGCTAAATATATACAGCCAATGCTTAATAACTTCCTTTCACCTTAATTATGGGTGAAGGAAGAAGTATAATTCAGATGTTTGCGTTTTTAGTGCAGTATTGTATGTTTATGAAGCACATTTGAAAAAATATATTGGCTGTGTTACCACCTAGCCTACAGTGGGTTCCATTTAGAAATGGACACATAGCACATTCGCGCTTTCCGTGATACACACATAGACAGTAAAAGATACACGCAGCTGCATGAAATGTATTACAACTTATCGCCACAAGGTGGCAGTTTAAGTCCGCTGTAGCATTGCCGGTAAACAGGGCAGCGGATTGGATTCAAAGGCGTTGCAAGTGGCAGTGCATACTGTAAGCAGAACGAAACTAAAGATCACCTCATTGAAGTCATACAGTAGACTAGGCTAAATCAGAGCCTACTTTTGTTTTTATCAAGCTGGGGCCAGAGATGATGGCCTTTGGCGAACAGTTTAGGCCTATTCAAAATGAGTAAAACCAAATTTGGCGAAATCTCGCCAAAGCTGCATGCGAGCCACCAATAATAGCTTGACGAGCCGCGCAATGAGTAACACTGATTTAGACCTATCCCAGATAGCAAGAGGCTGGCGGACCACTGTCGGTCCATTGGGGGCATAGCTGGCGGTCCGCTGGCATTTTGCTCATCGGTTCTCTGGCGGTCCGCTGGCGGGTTGCCGACAATTTGCCCAATATTTTGCCATAAGTTAAATTTAAAGAGATGGTGGTCCAACGGCGGACCACAAGTGGCACAACACCGACGGCATACCACCAGCAGTCCGCTATCTGCCAAACTGATTCTGCTATCTGAGATGATGCAGACGGATGCTCATCTTCGTCATGGTGGAATATCTCACAAACTCTTCATTCAAGAAATTACAAACCGTATATCAGAATAGCCTAAACAGCAGAACTTACTGAACACAAAGGTGTAAATCATTCCCCTACAATTAGCTGTTTCAAATATTAATATAGTGAAAAATAGTTTTTCAATGTAGTTTCACAAAATGATAAGCATGCATTTTTAAGTTTCTTAAAGCTGAGCTGTGCTTAAATTGTTCAGTGCATGATTTCATAACAGGCCAAATAGAAAATAAAAGCTGAATGTTAAATATATTCTTGGTAGGCCTACTTGTAAATATTTATACCAGTATCTGATGATGTACAGTATAGTTAGATCAAGTTGGATAGTTGGATTATAGGATGCTCCAGAACTCACACCAACGGAGTCTTAAAGGAGCCACACCACTTTTATGACAAGGCATATGAATGTGGTTCTGCTGACCTTTAGTTTTGTTGCTATTGTTCTTGGAGGACAGTTGGTAGGTTTAGGGCAACATTCAGCACATTTTAATCATATCGCAATATTGCCAATAACCGTGATCATTTTGGTCACTATTATCATATCACATTTTCATACTGTTTCTCTAGTGGCAGGTAAAAAAGTTGAGTGGCTGGTAGATTTTGGAATCCACAGTGGCAGGTGGACAAAATATTTAATTTCCATCCCTGGGCAACACTTGCCAACAATCAGAGACACCTGTCTGATTTCTAGTCAGATTCACGTTTCTTCATTGGCCTCCAGTGATTGTTGCCCCCACCAATATGGCGGTGCTATTTACGCACATTCTGGAGCCCAATGCAGTATCTAGCTTTCTAATATCTATGACAGCGACCCCATAGAATTCGACGGAGACAAGTGAAGTCAACTAGAAAATGTGATTCCAAGAAATTACCAGTGCATGAAAATGCAAAATAATGCAGAAGCAGATAATGTAGAGATAGTTACAATGGTTTTGCTTTGCAGATAATGTAGAGATAGTTACAATGGTTTTGCTTTGGTAGATATGGTTGTTGCAATGCTAGATAACGCTGTTTCTATGATGGTTACTAGGGTAGTCATGTTGGTTTCTATGGAAACTGACATAGATGCTTTATTCCAATGGTTGTTATGTTGGTTGCTAGGAAGGTGGTGGTTTAATATAGTTGGCTGGAGGCATAGCTGTTGATAACTGACAGTTGGAATGGCTGAAAAGTTAAATAGTTGAGTAGTTTAAATGGTTTAATTATTTAATAGGGACTTATTGTATTGAGGAATATTATTTTATTTTGAAATAGTTGTGGGAAAAGGAAACAGTTGGCAGGAGTCATAGGTGATGACAACTGACAGTTGGAATGGCTGAACAGTTAAATAGTTGAGTAGTTTATATAGTTAAATTATTGATTGAATAATTTGAATGCTTTGGCCCAAAGTGCCAGCAATCTAGATCATTGTTGACGATTTTTGTAGAGCCACAGTGTATTCTATGTCATGGGTATGGACACAGGTGAGACTTTAAGCTCTCAGTTGGTACAAACCATTTATTTCTACATACCTCTGTTCCTGAGAAATCCCAAGCTAAACAGTGGCTAGTTTTAATCAAAATCCCCTTATTTTTCGAGAAATGGAGATATAGCGTCTCATGAAATATTAAGTGTTGCCTGTAAAATTTCCGGGAAGTGACCTAGCGAGACCTGGCGAGACTGCCACCTAGTGATAAACTCACAAAAATAAATGGCCTGGTTTTGACCTGACGTGCATGCGTCATTGATTCGACCCAAAGCAATATTCGACTCAAAGTGTTAATAGTGAATTATTGTTGACATTTACCTCCCACAATATTGAGTAGTTATTTGCCCTCCAGTTTGTTATTTTCACCTTCTGCTCCCATAGATTTCACCTTTTTGGGTCACGGGGGAACTTGTGCAATCGTTTCTCACTTCCTGGTCTTGCACTGCAGCCAAACGCGCAACAGTTGGGCATTTTTTAGTATTTCATATTATTTTGTAGGCTAATCATTTATGTTTTCCATTATTCACTGCATTATGATGAATGTTGATATCCAACATGCCATTTACGAACCATGTGACCACCTCGGAATCGCATAACGGGATAGCTCAGAACATTCGATTCCCTAGTAGGCCAAACTCTCTATTATACGGCACATTTCTGAACAGTTTAGAATCTGCTTCGACCCCCATGGTCACCGCATACTCTTTTTACCGGTAGATAATTTATTCCCAGCCTACCTGTTCGAGCTTGGTTTGGTTACTCACTTGCAACCCACCACCTTTCCTCACACCACCCTTATTCCTTGGTTCAGAAGCTTTCCACTGGTCTTGGAATTTCTGGAATATCATGGAATTGTGCCTATTCCAGACATGGAAAGTCAGAACATTTTACCATTTTTGGGGCAAAGTCATGGAATATCAGGGAATTTTGTTGTAGCAGTTTCAAATTTACTTGCCAAAATACATTCATACAAATATATATTTATATGCAGAATTGGTGTATATCTGGTTATTACCTTTACTGCTTGTTTGAGTTGCCCATCAACTTTGTTTATTCAATGCCCATTTATTCATCTCCCGCTCTAAAAAAGTAAAAGATTCTTGAACGCTATACGGCTGCTCTGAAATCATTGGTCGGTTTGTTGTACCATTCATTATACAATTCATGGAAATTCCATTTTTTTGTCAGGGAAACTCAGGGAAAAGTTATGGAATTTTACATCTGATAGAGTGGGAATCCTGTGGAATAATATAGGGGTCATTCCATATCTAATCAGATAAGGTTGTTGCTGCACCAGATTTTGTTCAAACCTTGTGATGAATGGGTCCCAAAACCAATCCTGCACAATATTACAAATATTTGCAAAGTATGCATGACCCCAGACAAACCTGTTAGCAAATTTGAATTTACTCTGCAGGTTGGTCTGGAAAGGAGCCCATGCAACATGCATTTTCTTTGGCATTAAGTAAACAACTGCATTTGAAATCTTGACTTACAATAATATGTTTGCTGCACTTCTGAAACTGTTTGGTAAGAGTATAATGCACAAAACTTCAGCCCTTGATATTACTTGCAATGTTTGGGCATTAATTTTATGAAACGTATTAGCCTCAGCCTGTCCATTGTTGCAGACTTATCTTAGTGAGTGCACACAAGTTTGTGACCTTGTAGAGAATATAACGATGAGTGTGGCTCTAAAACACCCATTTTTGTACAAGAATTATGTGAAATTCACATATCCATTTGAGTTTCAACAATTATTGAGCAACCAAGGGTAAGAGTTGCTGTTTACAAGGAGTTGCAGGAGTAGGGGATGGATCGAAGTTGAGCAGTGTAATTTATTTTCTTCAGTTATTTTATGCTGCACTGTTCAGTGTTCATATTATGTACATCTAGTTTTGACCATTTTAAATATGAGGAATATTCTAATTCCAATACAACCTAATTTAATCTTACACCTGCATGCATACAACCTAACAACGGAAATTAATTTGTATGACTTTGATAAGACTGACAGACATTTTAAACTGCAGAATTGTCAGGAAATTGACTCTTATCAAAGATGGCTGGAAATTGATTCATGGGTGGTTTGGCAATGATGATAATTAACCATTAGCATGTTTGCTCATTGTGCCCTGGTGTGCATTATGAGTCGGTGTATAAAAAATGTTCTCTTTCAGATTGATGTACTGAACTGTACAATACTGTATGAGTGCTGTTAGCTCATAGCTTGTCTACCCATTGGCCCCACTGTGCTGAGTGCAAGAGAGCCTCATTACCTGACTACCCAGCGATATGATCTCTACAAGCTGGTATTTTATCCATTCAGAAACCCAAAATACTTATTCACACCTAATGGCATACCGTCAAGAGGGTCCTAGACAGACTGTCCTGTTATTGAGGACTTTAAGGTTTTTTTTAGGAAATGTAATCTCCATTAGAAACACCAGAGGTCTGCCTTCCCATGATCCTCCATTAAAAACACCCAGAGGTCTGCCTTCTGATTATCCATGGGTACAAAGCCCCCCAACCCCCATCTCCATCTCCACAGCTATCCACAGTTCAGTGTGTCCAGTCCTCCAACACAAAGCCAAGTTCACCTCAATACAAAAGTCCTAGGGTGAAGACAGACCACTCTTCAAATAATTGTCACTGAGGAAAGCCACATCTTTCCCCCCACTGAGTGTCGTGCAGCACTGCGTTGACAGCTCAAGCGCGGACTTCAAAGGAAAACAAACACAATCCCTATAATTGGAGAGGGTGTAATTTGTCAAATAATAGAAATGACAAAAGCCTTATTAGGTTTTAATGGCAGCCAGAGGAGGGTCTGTTACATGAATTGAATATGCTCCCTGTGTTGCAGACTTGAGTTGTATCTGGAGAGGCCATTGTGCCACATTATGCCAATGTAGCACAAATAAGCTAACACATAGAGCAGACTCTTGAAAATAGAGCTATTTCATACCTAGGAGGAGCTGAACGATCTGTTTTGAATCATAGACTTTGTCATACACCCTGAGAGACACGTGTGTGTGTGCACACAACACACACACACACACACACTTATCCACACTGTTTGCAATATTAAATTAGCTTATCTTTTATCATGCCCCACAGCCGTAGCTAACAAGACGCGCTAAAAGATTCAGGTGGGATTCCGCACAGGGGTGATTAGTCTCATCTATGCGTCTCCACCTGGACTGCTGAGAGACTGATAGAGGCAGAGAGGTGACAGATGGAAAGGGAATTTGGAATCTCTCATCTGAAAACAACCCAGAAATAGCCCTGAAGCAGGGTTTATTAAACCATTAGCCCACGTATTCTCAGAACCACGTCTTTTTGAGGATGCAGGCCTACATATTGGAAGTTATATGGACTGGATTGGAAAGCTATGGTTTCCAATCTTTCATTTTGTAGATTTCTGTCATAGCTTTTTAAGTCTATTTGACTTACTATCTTGGCAGATGGTTCATGGTTTGACAAAAGTGTTAATTTGAGACTGATAGCCAATTTGCTTTAATACTTTTTGAATCCATATCTTCCACTTAAACTCAGAAGTGTGTAGAACATGACACTCCATCTGTCTTTTCACGGAACAAGTTTGCATGACTCTGTTTGATTTTTAGCCCAAGCTCCCAAAAGTCTGCAGGGACCCCTTTTTTAGGTATGCTTTAGGCACTTTTGACATCATCTTCAAATTCATTTTTGACACATACCTGTCATTCTCACTACCTGCACAGGCTATGTACTATCTGTAGTCCAGGTCAGACTACGCTGTAAAAATGTAAGACATCACCAAAAAGACACCTGTTGGCAGGCTAGCAAGCGTTTTTATTTTTTTCCTCTGTCACAACTATACAGGGATGTACACAGATGTTACCTTTTACCTTTAAGTTAAAAGATAAAACAGGTTTATACAAGTATTACCGTTGTTCACAATAGACATTCCATTTTCCTATAAGTTTAAATAGTTGTCATTGTCATCGTTTGAATGTCAAGAGATTTATTGGATTTAAAATATGAAATATGTCAGTTCATATGGCCCAGAGGCCTGCTCTAGAAGCCTACTCTACTATTTCAGTAGTCAGGAATATTTCTACCTGCCATTGGTCTAAAAACCCTATTTATGCCTTAAACTCGTCTCCTGTCATTTAGAAACAATGCTGTGGTCTATTTTAGTCATCAATAGAAAATGAACGCTTTGAAAAAATAAGAAGAATGGATTTGGCGTGACATTTCTTCTGTGTGCGTGAGAGCGTGAGATTGATGCTGATAGCGTGAGTGTCAAACCAGATGCAGTTGGCAACCCTGTATATTCACCAGGTCACTACGGAGGACATGCATCTGTGTTCTGTTCCCAGAGCATATGCTTTCTGTCTATTATCTGCAGCGTTAGGGCTAGATTGCTAGTCCATGGAGCAGCGAAGTTAAAATGTATTTCCAAATAAAATACCAAATACCCAGATTAAAAATGTATCAAAATAAGCTACAAAATACAGCAGCCAAAAAATGTATCAAAATAAATACTTTTTGTATTTTCAAAATACTACAAAATACTTCTTTCTAAAAGCGTTTTTCGTCTATCCCTTCACCTGCACACTACCTGGAAAAAACATCTGAAAGCAAGAGACTCCTTCCATAATCAGTCAACAGATACTGACCCCTCATGTCAGACATCCCGATATAAACCTGAGAAATGTTCGGTAACTCAAGAAAACCTTCCTTAAAGGAATTATCCGGAGTAAAATGCACTTTAGATCAATTTACGGATGATTGGGAGTACATACGTTGAGTTGACATCAAAATCATGCCATTCGGATGTGTTTTGAGAAAGTTCGATTTTACCGTTTTTAGTCAAAACTCGTTAGCCTGGAAGTGACTAGGGCAAGTCATTTCGCCGCTACAAAACGCTATTTTTATACCTCTTCTACAGTTCCAAACAACATTACACTTACGTGGTAGTGAGTAGAGGGTCCCTAAAGCCAAACCGAAGTATCCCGAGGTCTTTATGTGGTCGGATAGAGAGTCCAGAATGAATTTTATCAAGCCAGTACCTTTCCGGAAATGTTGCTGCTGCAGCTGGCGTCTTTAAGGGAAAGTCCGTAGGAGTCGATTGGCGAGTGTGGAGTAACACGCTCTGGAAATTCACAATTTCGTCGCCGTTTAAAAAAACAAAACAAAAAAACATAGTCCAGTCCATACAACTTCATTTCAATTTCGAAAGAAATACTGGACTATGTTTTTTTTTTTTTTAAAAAACGGCAACGGTCACTTCCAGGCTAACGAGTTTTGACTAAAAACGGTAAAATCGAACTTTCTCAAAACACATCCGAATGACATGATTTTGATGTCAACTCAACGTATGTACTCCCAATCATCCGTAAATTGATCTAAAGTGCATTTTACTCTGGATAATTCCTTTAAGTATACTTGTTTACTCTATTGGTGTAATAGATTGCCCACTATGGATCACTGACAATAACTCAAAGACAAACAATCCAAATGGATGATTTATTTAGAAATTTAAACCTTTTAAGTTATTTACCTGCATCACTTATGGTGAGTTTCATCACAGTTGAATAATTGTGTATACAGCTGAAACTGGTGTGTGCACAACCTCTAACAATGTAAATACAAAAAAAGAAAAAATCAATCCAATCTGCAGCACCAGGCGTTTTGTGTTGTGATGACTAGTGCAATATACATGCCCATAGCAAGTGTGAAAATTCCCTAGTGGCCGAGAGCGGTATCACAGGGGCTTGACCATGCTATGGTGCCACAGACAGACATAGACCGAGACGTGCTTTATAGATTGTTAGATACTGTAGATGTCATCACAGTGTTTCACAGAAAGTATTTTACAGTATTTTGAGAATACAAAAATACACTAAAGTATTTTGATACAAAATACGAAGGCATTTTCATCATCTCAATAAAATACAAATTACAAAATAGTATTTTGTATTTGAAATACGTATTTTAGATAGGCCTAGAAATAGGCTAGCCTACCCATCATTGGTTACAGGCTATGCCTGTGTGCTTCTGTCACGTCGCACGAAAAATGGTATCGCCCTTATAGGCCACCTGTTAGAATGCACCAGAATAAAGGAAATCATATCTAGTCTATTCAGTAAAAAAAAAATCCTGGGGGAGAACCCACCGACCCCCGCTATATGTCCCATGAAATGGCCTCCGACGCCATTGATTTCTAATGTTCCATAATACACATGATGAGTGGGGAAAGAAGATTAGACGGCAGCCTTGAACACATAAGGCAAAAGACGCTGTGAACTTTATTCAGTGTACTTAATTTTGGCTTGGCATGTTTTCTTTTGAGTATGAACTGCTATTGACAAATTTGTGAACTCATTCTGAGCTGCAAGCACTATAAGCATTTGATGACTGATTAAGTCACAGACAGCTTTTGTTACATCATGATTTCAAGAAAGACAAGAGTTGATTTGGAATATCATATAACGGCTTTAGAAACCACCTTGAAAATAATAGACAAAGCCAGAGGATTGCATCGGCAGAGCCAATTTTGGTGATCCTCAATGCATCGTCAATCAATTTCATTTCTCAGAGTTCCCTAAAGAAATAGGTTGAAGGAAGTCAATAAATTAATCATCTTGTCAGATTTTTGGGTAATGCATGTGACAGTCCTTTCTTAAGGGAGTTCTTGAATCACACAACAATATGCTGGTGTTGTGATTCCATCTACATTCATTTTTCACACCTCTTTTTTTTTTTTTTAGCTTTTTTTGTCCACTTGATTAACCCACCCCCTTTTGTTTTTGTCCTTTTAATCATTTAAATTGTGAATTGTACGATCATACATCCAATCAAATCAACCTTTAAGAAGCCGTTATTGAGAAGATATTATGTTTAAAACTAAAGTCTCTCAACAGCCAGCAAACCAAAAGCAGCACAGTTGACACTGCTATAATTGAACTAGCTCTCTATGATGTATTTTCCTATATTTTCACAGGGTTTCTGACTTCATGGTGAATAGGCAATACAAGAGCAGGTATGCTTCACAATCCTTCAGCATACAGTATACCGACAAAGATCATTTTGAGATCCTATTAAACTACAAACAAAAATAAAAACTTGCATAATGTGGCTGAAGCCTGGTGATGGGGAAAGGCACCTCAGATAAACATCACTTTTATAACATTTATGATCTCACTAACCTTTTTGGGAGGGGGGTGTTCCAACTTATGACTAAAAAAGATGGATATGAGGTGATATTGTACCAACTGTATTCATGCAGAGAGTAGGTGTTAGGAAAGTAATGTAATTACGTGTGTGGCATGGCCTGTTATGGATGGCACTTGTCAGTTAGAGCAGACAGAGCAGAGGGAAGAGCCTAGGGTCATTAATCTTGTGTGTGGCTCGTGGGCGTTTATCTGTCCTCTCGCTGTCTCCAGCACAGACGGGAGATGAGGGCCCTCCAATCAACAGCATGTCACATTAACCCAAGATCTCTATCAGGAAAACACATACATATGCGCACTCTCTCACACACACACACACACACACACATATAAAACACTTGTATGTACACACAAGAAAGTGGACATTCAAAGCACAAGCAATTCTGTACAAATAAAGCACATGTCAAATGAATAAAATGATGGTAAATCCATCTATAAAATAATAATCCAGGAAAATGATGAGAACATAAATAAGATAATGCAATCGTTATGAAGGACTTAAACAGGATTTAAATTCTTGAGCTGATGAAATCACAGACCCATCAGTGAGTTTCAAATAGAACGTGCTAATATGAACTGACGTAGGACAGATTACAATCTGGTTTTGTGCAACAACAAGAGTCATTGATAGTCAGGTAATGTAATTAAGGTTAGAGGAAAGAGTGGGGAAACATGTTACTGTCACAGAGGACAAGCCACTTAACAAGACAGCTTAATAAGATGCTTCCACTATATCAGTACGTGCTGAGATCTAGGCAAAGTTTAACCCAATGGTGTTTGAGCAGGATTCACTCCTCTTTGTCGTCACTGGAACAGGGGTGGATGGGTCATCGAGCCTTGAGGGAGATTTCTGACTGGGTGCATCAGTCTGTGGACTGTTATCCGGACCACATATCGGTGCACCCTGTCTTGACTAAATAGCCATCAGTTTCCAGTGAGTAAATACGACAAGCTGATCGTAGCTCTAAACCAAACAAAGTGTCATACTGCTGCCCTTTGAGGAAGACATTTCAACCATCAGCTGTCATGCTCTTAGCTGTCTGTCACAATACTGTGACCCTAGTTCTCATTCACTCTCCAGCCTGCTGTATACACTGCCACATGATGGGGTGGCAACACCAAAGCTTGTAATCTTAGAGAGTTAAATATAGTTGTCAAAACCGCTTAACTGTTTACAAACCATTAGTTACTCTTGGTGGAAAAGCTGAAAGTAAGCACAAGGAAATGTTAGCATAAAAGAAAAAAAAGACATGGCAGAATAGAGAGACCAGTGAGGCATTCTGGATATTGAGATGAAATTCCCCCGGCTCTCTGGAGTGATGAGCAGCTTCGAGCTTTAATCATGCTGTGGCTTGTCTGCAGATTGGTCACACTCTTATGAACCATGCTGCTGTGTTCTGTGACACTGGGGCGACCCTTCTTTTGCTCTATGTGCTGAACAGATTGTGCCATATTTGTTGGCCGTGATGCTGTAGGTGTATAGAGACTGAAGCTGAAGGCCCTGCTGCTGTGGTGGCCAGACTTTTCATTTCCACTGGCTTCTGGCCCTGACGCATGTTGGAAGCAAGGTTTGCGCTGAAGTGACCTGACCTGTGTTGAGGACCCATGTGGCCCTGAAAGAAGTATTAAGTATAGTAAGTATATATACTTTTTTGATCCCGTGAGGGAAATTTGGTCTCTGCATTTAACCCAATCGGTGAATTATAGTGAAAAACAAACAGCACACAGTGAACACACAGTGAGGTGAAGCACACACTAATCCCAGCGCAGTGAGCTGCCTGCTACAACGGCGGCGCTCGGGGAGCAGTGAGGGGTTAGGTGCCTTGCTCAAGGGCACTTCAGCCACGGCCCACTGGTTGGGGCTCGAACCGGCAACCCTCCGGTTACGAGTCCAGAGTGCTAACCAGTGGGCCATGGCTGCCCGAAAGAAAAGAATGTCTCTCCTGTGGCAGCAATAACCACAACTATTTAGTGTTAATGGAGCGGCAGAGATGAGGAATCACATAACTAATGTGTTTAATGGACTCCAATAGCTTGTCACAAAGATGACAGATGAGAAAATTTGAGACCGATACCTAATAAGGAAGTGCATTATTGCTTTGGTCCATCACTATAACCTTTGCTTCCTGATAACCCTACAATGTTCTTCTATGATTCAGCCATGTTTAAAGCAGACAGATGGGCTTATTCACCTTCATACACTCCGCTTTCATTCCCAGATAACCTTGAAAAGCTGTTCTCCCTTACATTCTCGCTGATGCAGTGCTAAGTAATCATTCCTGGCCGACATGGTTGCACTGTGTCAAGGGCATTGCACAATATACTGGTTTAATACAGGTATAGTTAGTGCTGCTTTTCTGCGTGTCTTGGTCATTTCAGTATTCAGTGATACTAAATGAAGTCAGTATTTTCAGAGCACTAATTCAGCACTAAATTCCGAAACTAAAAGCTGTGTTGTAGGGATGTAACGATTACCGGTATAATGGTAAACCGCGATAAAAATGTTAACGATAACAATTACCGTTTTCTTTTCATATCATAATTATCACGGTTGATTACCGCGGTGTGGAAACTGTGTGTTTAATCCTTCTCAGCTTGCTTTTGACATACAGTAGGCCTGGCACAATGAAAGAAAACTGGTACCCTACTGATTCTGTTGTCTAATCGATGGTTTTAACTTCGGATTAGGCTACACCTGATTTTAAAAGGCGTAACATTTTCACTGCAAAACGTGCACTGTATCATGTAGCAACTCTGCGTCTTTTTATGTTTGCGTCCACATTAAATCCATTCCACTCACGTTATCAGGAGAATAAAGTAACCTAAATTTTATTTCGAACACTTACTTTGGTCTCACTCATTGGATCCAAATAACAGAAATAGCAAACTTCAAGAAATAGTAGGGTAAGTTGAGCTATAAGCGCACAATTAAATATGACCAAGGAAAAAGGAAAAATGTTGAAACTATTTCAGCTTGTGTAGGCCTATCAGGCCTATGTGTAGTGCTTTCTGAACATATTGAACACACTTTTAATGATAATTTTGTGATAATTTTGGTCACTATAACCGTGAGGCTAAATTTTCATACCGTTACATCCCTAGTGTGTTGTTACTGTGGTGGCTAAAAAAGACCACTACAATCATTCCAGATTGAAAATACACAAAACATTCAAAGGCAAGTCATCTGACTCAGACACAGAGAAAACAGACACATACAGAAATGCTTTCGCAATTGAGCAGCATAATGCAATCGGAAAGGGTTTAATCTCTTCCCATTTCCCTTTCTGTTATTGCTTGGCCCACAGTGATCTCACTCATGCTGCAATTTACACTTAAATATTTCTTTTTAGGTTGAGGGGAGCTAAAAGCAGTCGGGGTCAGAAGGATGTTCAGAAGTCTGATGAAACCGATAATATCACAGGCTCATCTCAACGCTCTGCACACCAAAAGCCGTGATCTGTCAGCTCTCACAAACACCACCCTGAAACTCCCTTTCTACAAATCAGTCAAACCCGCCAACACACTGTGCAGATTTGCAGGACCAGTGCAATTTCCCGACCGGATTAGAACAGCCACGATATGCACTTGCTATTTTGCCACATGCCGCAGGTCTTGTCATCTATCCTCTTCACACTTGGTCCAGCAGGAATGGATCATTACTGCAGTGCAAATTGTGTAGTGCTGTAGGCCACATAGATGTCCTCTTGAGGAGGTAGATAAATACTGCTTGTAGGAAGCCCACTAAGTGTGGTAAGAGAGATGCTCAGTGGAGGTACACCTGCTGTTATGAGCCTGGGACTCTGGGAATTACATGCCCATTAGTGCAGACACACGACCATTCGTCATGTATATGTTCTCTGAGCGTCTGACGATCCAAGAGAACAGATGAAACCTAGTTTACTAATGTAGACATGTCCGCAAGTGGATTACAATCTGCTGTAGCTCTGTATGTTATCGAATCAGAGGGGAGTATAGACCATCCATTATGCTCCTGGAACAGCTTCCGTATGTGGAAAATGAAGGTGTTGTAATTATCAAAGCACAGCATATTATTCAGGCAAGCATACACACACACACACACACACGTGCACACACAGTCAACAAGATCCTTTTTTGGTGAAGCACGTTCAAGCTGTGCTCATATGAATGTGAGTTCAAGGCTCATCAGCTCACAGCATAGAGGACCAATGGAGTAGGCAGGTGTTGGTAAAAACATCAGTGGCTCACTGGCCATTTTTGCTGTATATGACACACACATTTGTTTCATTTTAAAGTAAGATGTTATGATTACACGGTTGCTGAGAGGCATTATTATACTTTGAATCAATCTTTTATTTTTCAGAGACTACCAAAAATATGGACAACGCCCAGCTGTTCCTAATTTAATACCCTGAAAGAATAATGTCCTCCTGGTACAGGAGTACACCCTCATAATTAAATCCACACACACACAGTCATGTGAACAGTTCCATTTGCAAGAGAAGTTTACATCAGAGCACAGCCCATCCACCATGAGAGTCTGAAAGCACTCTTCTTGTTCCGAGAATAAGGCTTTCCTTTTAGGTCCAGCTGGCTGTGCAGCATGTTGAATGAAGCAAATAAGGTTTTGATGGCGTTGAAGTGGACCCAACCCAAATTTTCTTCTCTCCACGAGTGAGATGCATCTATAATGCATCTCCTAATGCATCTTTGGTGACAAGTGCTTCATCAGTACAAAAAAAAACCTGTGGAGAAAAGGGTGGTTCTCCTCATGACGTACTGTTGCAAACCATCACAGCTTGGTCACACGCAGCCATCTGACACCTCCACCAAACACCCTTGGACAGAAAGAGTATGGCTGAAAGTAGAGGGGAGAGAGAAGGGTGGACGTGGATCTTTTCAAGTGAGACCGGATGAGATAATGAGAGTGAAAAAGCACTTGTGATTCAGGTGCAACAGATGGGGTCTGGCCCAAAGAGTGGGACTCCGCACCCTGACCTCTCCACCATGGTCCACCCATAGTGCCTGCGTTGAGCTGGCCTTGCTACCCCCACACTCTGCCCATCGGGGTCTGCTGGGTTATGGGGCAAACAGTGCACCTGGTGACTGACTGCCTGTGAAGGCAGATTGTGAGGCTGATGTGGGTATGGTCTTCTTAACCAGGCCAGTAGCTTAGTTCCAGTATCCATGGGAAATGGCCTTGGTCTTAGCTTAACAATTTAATTGTTTCATATGTGCAGTGTTGAGGCAGGGCTATCTTACTTACCTTTTTTTCTACCAGCTTCACAAATCAATGCCAACTTCATGCTTGAAGATATTCAATTGTAGCTGTCATTTCCTTTTTTACCTGCAAATGCCACCTGTACAGACAATAGCAATAAAGTCTCATTATTTTATGTTGTTCCCTCTGTCTGCTACCACTGATTTAGAAGTTCAGCCTCCGGCAATGAGTTGATCTATAGATATGTGGTTAAGCCTTCAAATCTATTCAAAAACAACTTAAAAATGAAATCATAATATATGACTTTTGCTGGAAGGAAAAGGCATGATGACCTCAGTTGCTGGCACAAGGCAATATTTTGTTTCTGACGTAAAACTATGTTAAAAAATGTGTAGTAAATGGAAATGATTAGAATCAGTAGATAACTGAAGTGGCTGATTATGTTTGATTCTCAGGCAGAAATCAGCCTGTCAGGCTGAGACACGAGAGAGGCAGAGCAAAAGAGAGAGAGAGAGATTTTGAAAAGAGACGAGAAGAAAAAGAACAGAGGCATGGAGAAAGAAGACAGAAACAGTAGCAGATTGCCTCTTGAAAAGGGGGGGGGAGAAGTGAAAAGAGGTGAGGACTGAAAGACTTCCCCTGCGAGGTTGCGCGGCATTGTTTTCCTCCTGGACTTCCGTGACAAACAATGAATAAGCAATGTCACACGAAGAACCATAACAGTCCAGAGATACGTGGCAGAGGAGCCACTGAGTAATTGAAGTGCCTTGTTTTCTCGGGCTGGATCTCATTGTCAGGGAGAGATGAGAAAGAATCACTGGAATACAGAGAGGGGTGTGTGTGTGGAGGGAGGGGGGGGTTTGGGGGTGCTCAAGTCCAGAAACACCACTTCGGCACAGCCATTACATGCCCAATTCCCAACCACACACCCAATCCCACCCCCCTGTCAAAATCGGGGAGTGCTGAAGGGAAATACAGACACCGTGGGTTACCACATACCACTGAGCAATGATTACCAATTGTTACAAGACATGCTGTTTTTGAAGTGCATTGAAGGTGTGATTTCCAGGCAGCAGATGACGTGCAGTGACAATCAGGTTTGATTTGGACAGCCATGGCGCTGGGATGGCGGGAGGTTCCTCTGCAGCGTTGTGACATTTAATTGCTGGCCATTAGTGCGATCACTGACGTGTGTGATGAGGTTGCATGTGCTGTGGGCTGAGTGGGCTTCCTCCTGCACTATCTATTTTTGGTGTTCATTGTGTTGCCCTCAAGGGAGCTTGTCAGCACAGGAGCCTGGTAGTGCAACTCCTTGGGAGCTCTCTGGGAGTGTCTGACACATCCCTTTCATGCACTACATCTCCCATCTGCCCCCTCAGGCCCTCACTGACCGCCGCGACATCCCCAGCTGCCCTCCATGACTACCAGGGTTAAGGCATCCGGTAAAGCACCCTGCTGCCTGGCCAGTCAGTATCTTTCCTCTGTGTGGGTGACAAGCAGAGTATACACTCGTTGCACTCGTCTGGCATTTAAACTCGTAGGCAAGGCAAGCGACGGAAGTAAGACATGGCCCAGAAACTATCCTTGAGCTTTTGTCCACTGAGGGCTTTGAGAGCACATCCTGAACACCAAGGCAAAAATGAAGCCAGGTCCTTCTTCTTTGGTCTTTCTGCTCAATGCATGGCAGAAAGGCATGCATCCATGTGAACTTGCTTAAGCAGCTGTATGGTTTTTTTCCCACTCCAACACCTTGGGTCATTGCAGTGACAGCATACATCTTGTCCAGCCTTTATTCACTATATTCTCTCCCTGAAGGCTGTCTATTCACATGCCTTGGTATTCTGATTCTGAGTCTTTATTTCTGATTCTGAGTATTTACAGAGCGATGATAAGGGTGACACTAAGGGCTTAACAACATCCAGACATCATGGTGTGGGTTCATATGAACAGATCCATTTCCCATTGTCCATCAGGAACTTTTGAAAAAATCTGGAACATCAACCCAAGGTTAAAACCAATTGTCGTCAGATGCAATTGACTCACGTTATACTGTATGCATGACATTGTAATATCACATCACATTTTAACAAAAATCCTACGCCTCCTTAGAAATCTCCAGCAGATCGACTAAAATATCTGTGAAGGTTAGATGCCTTTATTTCTGCCCTCGCTCCCTTTCACATACCACCTCCTCTCATTCACATGATACCTGTTGGGCCATGGCCCTTTTCCTCCTCCATTCAGGCCTGAAAAGAGGGCCTGTCGTACTTCCACCTTTCTGTGTTCTTTTATGTCGAGCCAGTCAAAGTCGGGTGAAGCTGCTAGACGCCATCGAGACGCAACACGGACGCACGCGCTGCCTTCCTGCTGCGACTTAGCCGAGCGTGACCACCAATCAAAGCTGTCAGGCAGCATCTTGTCAAACGTCATGTCTCATTCACTTTGAATCCATGACTTGGGAGACCCAAAAAGTGTCTCCAAACAAGTGAGGCAGGAAATTGTGTTGACTTCCTTACAAACAAAGGGACACATGTTTATCACTTCTGTTTCGTGTTCTATTAATCATAGCAGAGCTAATACTGTGTACATATATAGGAGATGTTTTCTTCAAGGTTAAAAGTGAAATGTGGTTGAAAGGCATCATGACGTATAATAGCGGTTTGTTTGGGGAATGTGAACAGGGTACACAGTAAACATGAGTTTACGACTCTGCTCCCCATGCTGAATTCTCAGCACGCTTGCTGTGAAGTTCAGGTTTATCTATAAATTCAACATTGCATCTAAGCCAGCTGCCAGCCTGTTGATTTCCAGATGAGGTCCTGCTGGCTTGTAATTGCAAAACAGAACCATGTAGGCACAGATAAGTGTGTGATTACCAATCACTGACAGCTACAAGCAAACTGGCAATCCTACAATCACATTGCTACAGCAAAGATGTGCTGCCAGCACACCATGTTCATCTCTCATTCATACCAATTTTACGGCTCGGTTTAGTGATTTCCAAAGAGAGGATCTGCGCCTTTGACGGTGGCTATTGTCTTTGTCAGTGCGTAGGCTCCAATACAAGTAACTCAAAAACCGAGTTTCACATTAAAACGTGATTTCTTGGCTCACCAGACTATACAGGTAAACTAAAGTGCAAGTGCAAACGTTTCGGGTGACCCCATCCTCAGTGCAAATTCCCAGCAATCAGAGTTCACAGCATATAAAGGACATGACATCATTAACAGGATTCAAATGGACCAATCACAGTATACTTGACCAAACACTCAATTAGCAATCAATTAACATGCACCAGAGACTAACTACATTTTCAATCCTCCATTCCAGAAGCAAAACATTATCAACACTCACATACTGCATCACCTTACAAGTGCATATTACAGGAGAGACATTAATATTAGTCACACTCAAATGTCAATGTTTATAAAAAACAAGTCAGGTCAAAGTCTTCGTTGAGTCCTCCAGGAGACAATGTGCCCATGTAAAAAATCCAGCGTGCTTCACATTGTCGAAGTTTGCTTTCCACGTCACGGCTTCTGCGGGTGGGTGATAGACGTTCAATTCCCACTACCTCTAAGTCACTCATCTTGTGCTCAGCCATGGAGAAGTGTCTGGCCACTGATGATCTATTGTCCTGTCTGTGGATGGCAGTCCAGTGTTAGTTGATTCGGATTCTCAGTTGCCTGTTGGTCTTGCCAATGTATTGTAATCCACAAGGACAAGTTAGTAAATAAATTACATTTACAGAGCTGCAAGTTATGAATTTGTTGATTGTATATTCTTTACTTGACTTTGAGCATTTGAATTTATTGATTTTGACTGCTCGGTTTAGGAAATATTTTTGCATTTGTCAGGTCATGCTAAAATGTAATTTACAAACTATCCAGGCAATAGATCATAGGAAAACGTATCAATATATTTTAGCACCAATAAATTTGTATCCATCAATTCTTGGTATCTAGAGAAATTCAATGAACTGATATATGCCAAGTTGGCATCCATTGAAATAAAAAACACTGATTTCCTGCTCTACTCTCAAAAAACGTTTCATCGGCATTCATAGCTCTGTGTTGGAATCCCAACACCCTGGGGTCCATCAGGACTTGACCAACAGATAAAGCTATCGCCATTGCTAATCTTCCAGCAAAACAAGCACTAAAAACATCTTTCCCCCAGAGTGTACCCTCTCTCCATATCAACATCCCCTATGCTGTTGGACTAAGTCCCAGCAGCAACGGCAAAAAGAAATCCTGGGTCTGGATGCCGGCTGTTGTAGAATTAGCAGTACAGCAGGTGGTCTGACGCACCCCCGCGTCTGTATTTGGTCAGGTGACTTCCCCTCGTCACCACTTGGAAGTCTCAGCCTAATCCTCACTGAAGCCCGAGGTCCCCACCCTGAGCATGCTCGAAATAAACAGCCTACAGTGGTGCTGGCTCTGGGAGGGGGGACACCCGCCGGCTCCTCTCTGATAGTGCTGCAGGATGCTGCCTTTTTTGATTGTGGGAGAGGGGGCCATTATTAATTATAGACAAAAAGGCAATTAATTAATTTCTCTCTCCCCTCCTCCTCGGGCATTAGATCCTCTTCACTTCCGCTGTGCTCCGCTCTTGCCTCCTACATCGAGTGCTACAACGCGGGGAGCAGGAAGGGCCATATACGGGCCCAGATTGGCACTCATAACTAAATCATACATGTGTGTCAATGCTGCGTTAACCTTTGGGGAGATGCGGCTTTGGGACTGGCGCCTGCCCTTTGTTGTCTGACACATGGCTTCGTCGAGAGGGATGCGTCCCTGCCGAGTGCCAGCGTTTATGTGTTCCCAGAAGCTGGGCCCTGAAGCCCTGCTCAAAGGCTGAGCCGAGCACGCGCTGAAATATTCATGCACGGCGTAATGGGTTTGATGCCACATATTTGTGAATGTCTATTGAAGTCATAGCTCACTGTCAGTGTTTGGTGGCACTTTGGCTGGTACTTTGGGCAGTTTGGAGTTCCTTTCATACCTGGGTCAATATTAATGCATTGCTTTCCTTTACTCGTAGGATTCTGAAGGCCAAACATATGAGCAAGAACAGCTTTAATTAAACAAGTTATTTATGTAATTCACTACTATTACAAAACCGAAACAAAACACAATAATCATTGCTCACTTCAGGTAATTAATACATCCATCTCACTTTGTTTTGTGCATATGAACAGTTAATCCTCTCACCTGATAGTGCCATTCCACTTCCAGTCATGTAAGGCTGTTTACTGACTCCATGGGTCTGAGGATGCCTTCAATCAATCTAGGTTATAAGAGATCACACGGAAAAATGCCCCCAATCTGCCGCCTAATGCCCATCAAGGTAGATCATCATCTCAGTCCCTTGCGGTTTCAAATCAAACATTCAGCAATTCCAATTAATTTATGTAGCTGGGCAAAGTGTCAACTGGGTGTACTGTGATATCTTAAGGAAAAATGAAAGATTGTCTATTGAGACATCTGTGATAGCTGTCAGAATCACTTAGGTGGATAGTGGTGGGAAAATGTTCCCTGCAGTATTGTAGGGCCAGTCTCACAGCACCTTATTCTCTATCCACAAGAGAGAGACGAGACTGTGCGGTTCCCTTACTACCATCTCCATAATCATTATGCATCCCTAATGAATATTCGTCTTACTGATGTGAATTCCTTACTATTGTGATTAGAAATATATAATAATCACATCTTCAAATCACTAAATACACAAAATACTAAAACACTGTTATTTGGATAAGACATAGCATTTATTACGCGAGTGTAAATTCTGACAATCGTGATGTCCATGATACAAATGTCTGAGTATGTCTTACAGAGATGGTGATGACAGGGTGATGATGTGTAATTGCCCTTTCCACCTTCCCAGGGTGGACCTTGACAAATGGATGCCCCTGCTAATCAACTCAGCGTGTAGCCTGTCAGATGGCTCTTCAAGATAGTTATGTATGCTTTGAAAGGCTGATCCAGATGCTATCTTTCAAATTACTTCCTCAAAACATTACATAGTCTTTAGTATCTGGAAATAAGCTGTTCACAAGGCCAAAGACACAGTAAGAACCTACTTAGCCGAAAGAGGACTGCAAATAGATTAACTGCAAATGTAGAAGTCAACAAAGCTGACATTTGGAGAGATGTTATTCCAGAGAGTTAAATGATCCAAAAGTAAGAGGACATACATGGTCCAAGGCTGAATTATTCAGACCCATCCACAGTTGCACACTAGTACTAAAGTTACTCAATTTATGTTTAAAGTTTATCATATCAGATGAATGTCTGAAAGAAGAGATGCATATATTTATGCCATCATATAATCAGCACTACGAATTTCTCCTTTTAAGGGGAAGGCGAACACCTTTGATGTCAAGACTGTGCTGCGTGGTCAGTGATGATGGTGGGCATAAAGCCTCAAACCACACCTACACCACAACGTCTGATTGGTTCAGATTGATTCGACAAATCCTCGCCCATCATTTAACAATAAGGGGTGAGACTCATTCTTTCAACGGACTCGCTCTATTGCACCCAGAGCAGGATTAGAGCGCTGAACTTCGCCAACGCGTCCAGGTCTCTACTGGATCTATTCCATAGTGTTATCACCTCAGGTAGGCACCAGTATAGAATTGCGCACTGGTTTCACACTTTTAACGCACAAGCCGTCGCTGTTTGCTTCGTATTCTCGTTTATTTCGCACTAAATAGTCTATAATGCTGCATAGGGTAGTACAAGAACGGCGCCAAAAGGATCCATGATTTATCCATGGTATTGCTAAGCAAAGAATGAGGTGTTGTTCCTGCCTTCAAATATGTTGTTCGTGAAAATTCTACCGGAATAATTCAAAACCAGCATTAAATTGCTTCGGTTTTAATTTAGAGTTATATAGACTTGTTTGTTTTCACTCAAACCAGTGGTTTGGGAAATGTGTTATTAGTACTAGAAAATAGTTATTTCAAAGTAAACTTTTCAATAATTCCACGCAGGCTATAGATGTGGATATCACAGTCTGTTTTTGCTTCATGAAACAATTGTTTTGACGCATTGAAGGCGCATCTGGCACCCGAGTCAATAAACAATAACAGAAATGCTGCAATTAGCTCAAGTTGATGTTTTGAAAAACTACATGAGGAAAATATGAATGCATGTTCTTTATCAGAATCCGTTCTTTCGGTTGCAGGCGATTGCCAACTGAATGGAGGACGCCCTTAGACCTATCTTTCCTGTTGTGTTCTGATTGGGTTTTTCCCTTATATTGTAGGTACCCATTTGAAGATGATTCGAGGATTACTGCTGGTGGTATTTTTTCTCGTCACTGAACCCCCTTTCTGTCAGTCAAGCTGCATAGAGGTCGAGGCGCAGGGATCTAGTTCCGATGTAAGTTATGTGATACATGTGTTACGGATACATTTTGACTATATTTTGCAAAGTTATGGGTGTCGCGAGTTAGACTAATGACAATGACTGCTCATTCAACAGGACACTCCAAGCTTTCGGAATCCTCCGCGGGAGTTACTGAAGAGATATAACGACTTAGACTATGACAGCTTCGTGGGTTTAATGGGGCGCAGGAGCACCGGTGAGTGTCTCTTTTTGCTCATAAAAAAGCTCTAGGGGACCGCGTATAAGCAACTAGTTTTAACTGCATAGAATAACAAGATAAACCTTTCTTATTTCCCCCCTTCTCTAGATACTGAAGAAATACCATCCCCACTCAAAAGTAAGATGGTTCAAGCTTTGTCAAAATGATTAGATCAGTCATGTGCTTTCCTGGAGGCAAACGTCTGATGGTCTATATTGATAGTAATCGACATATCTGGGTGCGCATATGTCTTACGTGTCATGTTTTTTTTTTTTTATTGTAATTCAGGAGAAATGCATGATATTTTTGTTGGACTAATGGGTCGCAGGAGTTCTGACACAGGTACGTGCTTCAGTTGGAATGAGTAGCATAATCTGAATAATTAGCCTACTGACATTGTTAGAAAATGCCTGATATGCCTGTCAAAAAATTTGTCATCTACATTATTTCAGAAGTACACCCCCGAAAGGAGTTGTTTCGTTCAATCACTGTCTGCATTTACAGGCACCGGACGTCCCTGGAGAAAGGACTACCCAGGAACAAGAGGCATCTTCTTCAGCAAATGCAAGCAGAGGTAAGGGACGATACCCGCTTTATGAAATGCATAAATCGTCCGTGGTCTGTGTCCTCAATTATACGGAATGAGCTACTGTCTTCTTTCTCTCCTCTGTAAATGGGAAGGATCTGTTTAATTACGACCATATGAGACAGTGATTATATAAAAGATGATTTCCCTTGCAACTAGTTTATCTACCTTCTAAAGCGACCATTAACAACTTAACGATAATTTATAACCATTTAAAGTGATTAACTCTCTTATTAACTTTGATCGTGTTACACAAAGTTTTTATTTCTTTTGCTCATATTGTAATGGCAAATTATGTAAGAAATATTGGGTTATTATGCGGTTCTTTTGCAGGTTTCGTCGTGGATTATAGTCCTGCTTCTGCTGCCAAGGAGACATCTTCAATATTTAGGCAACGTATTTTTCAGACATGCTTTCATGTAAAAAGAAAAAAAACATTTCTTCTACAGAAACACTGCAAAGGCATACCTTTATGTAATTATGAGAAAGATAATTTATACATTGAAA
This sequence comes from Alosa alosa, assembly GCF_017589495.1. Classification (NCBI taxonomy): domain Eukaryota; kingdom Metazoa; phylum Chordata; class Actinopteri; order Clupeiformes; family Clupeidae; genus Alosa; species Alosa alosa. The sequence continues at coordinate 25,669,310 of NC_063192.1, read as the reverse complement.
CAATATACTGTGACAAACCAACAGTTTGTATATTTGCAGATACACTCTCCAATTGCCGTTTGCTTTTTTGATTATGTATGTACCACTGTTTTAATTTATTTCCCAGACTTATTCTGAATTGACCTATTTTTTGTAAATAAACACTATTTAATTTACTGTTGTGGTAATTAAGTACACTGTGGGTCTAAGCCTTTACTGGCCACACAACATCCATCATCATATTTAAACCAACAAACAACAGTCGTGGTGATTAATCACAGTCGGATTGAACCTTAACTGTGTAACACACAATATCCTTCATTATTCATTTTTAAACCTGCAAAACACAGAGCAAACAGAGTTTATTGTAATAAAGTGACAACAACATAACAAGGATAAGAACTCTATTGAGCAAAACATCAGGTATCCTTCCAGCTATTTTAAGCATGCTAAGTCAGTGTCTCCAGAGAAGTGGATTTTACAGAGATTGAAGCAGTCTCACCACAGCATAAGGAGAGCACCATTTGCCAGTGCATTTTAGTTATGACTAAATGTCATACTGAACTCCACCTGGGTGCCAGAGAGTTCTGGAAAAGTCAAACTCAGTTTTCTTGTTCACACCCAGGTTACAACTAAATTCTCTCATCCCCAAACACGATGGGATTGTCACTGTCATTCTCTCCTTTAGAAAAATAGGCCGCTTTAATCTGTGTTCAAATCTCTAGTTGAGTAAAGCCAACCAGTACCTGTTCACAACAGTAACCATCGATAACGGAAGAGAGACATCCTTCTGTTCCTATTAACAGAACAAGATGTCATTCAACAGTAACCTGTCTAGACAATGCCCATAAAACTGAGAGATGACTGCTTGACCAAGGAAAAGCCCAAAACTGTTCTACACACAGGTCCATAAGCAGTCCAAGGAGGAAAGATGTTGGTGTCATGACCACTATCATTATGGTTCACACTCAAAAGAAGAAATGATCTACCAGTACAATAGATTGTAGTTGCATAGATGTAATATTGTCATAAAAATATTTATCTGTAAGGTGAATGGAGACAGGACAACAGAACAACAATAATCAGTATCCACAAATGCATTATGCGTATTCAATCACTTTATAACAAAGTCATAATGCCATAATTCTTAAGTGATGCCCATATGTTTATAATTATTACTATTCGTAAACGAAACACTGCCAGTAACATAAGGTCCAAACATATTTGATATGATGACAATAACACTCCTTATAATTGTAGATAATACAATTTCTTACATTAATGTATATGTAAGGCCTCCAATTGTTCTGCTGGTTTGAGGGCTGGATTCATAACACATCATTTACCCATCAGTGCATCAGATCTCCTGTCAGATATGTGTGCAAGACATATACAACTGTGTCAGCAACATGTTTGTGATCAGGACCATGTTTGTTTTTTCTGGATGGCTAATACACAGTAACCGGTTCCTTCTGTAAGAAAGCCTGTAGATTTGCCTCAGTTATGCACTCAGATGTGCATCTTTTTTACCATAACTGTAAACACTATTTACACATTCTTCAATGTGTAATCTTTAAGCTCATTTAGGTAACACATGCAATTAATACAAGATATTCAAGGCATCACCCTCTGAACGCAATGAGCTCACGGTTTTCATGGTGAAAGCCACATACAGTAACACACCAATCAGAACTGCAGAATCGATAAATAAGAGAGAAATGAAATTCATCATCATTCATCAAGTGCTCATATGTGGGATTATTATGATAAAGCTGGACAATGAGTGCAGCAAAATATATAGTGTGCCATTTCACAATTGCACCCATTTTCAATGTAATTTGCATTGGTGTAACTGCTATGTGTGTGTGTTATACTGTGCGGTATAGAACAATATAACATTTGGATTTTGGTCTCATTGGGCCCTATTTTGACGATCAGAAACGCAGCGCATAACGTATTCTTATCATGACGCAAAGCTTATTCCTGGGCAATTCCACGCAAAACTGTCACATCCATAACGCCAACTAAATACCATGGCATTGTGTTGGCATTATGGATGTGACAGTTTTCAATAGTCCTCTTATCTTGGACTCGAATTTTTCGCCATGCGCTTCTCTTTTATCAAACAATGCGCCCAGGGGTGTGGCAATTAACAACCTAAGGTGTGGTCTGGTGCATTATCTAAATCTAAAAATCGCTATCTTACACAGGGGCGTAGAACAAGATCCTGGGCCCTATGCATAGGCAGTCCTGATGGGCCCCCCTGTCCCCCCATGCATATAGTCCAGACTTTTCAAGGGCCCTCTTCCCCCTTGGGGCCCTGGTAAGACCCAGTTCGACACCCCTGATCCTACACCATCTAAATGCCACTGACCAAGAAAAACCTGATCTATAGCGAAAGGCGCATATGAAGCACAGCTGAAGACGCACTCTCACGAGATGTAAGCAGCAACTCCTCTGCAGGATAAATGTCCATAGGTTTTTTATTCAGTCATTTGAACATGTAAGTGTTGTAAGGGTAAGTGTTGCTTTTTTCAGGCTATGTTTTCGATGGTAATCCATTGTCAGTCAATAGTGAAAGTAATTAACTGTGTATAACTGTTTTGTAGTTCACTATGACACCACAGTGAAGCTAGTTTCACTTTGCCTATGAGTTCAAATAATAGACGAGTGCAGATGCGTGTAGGCTATACTATGCTAGTTTTTAGTAAAGCATGGTTTAGTGGAATACCTGTTCCATACGGTGTCATGTGCAAGCAGATTCCTTAAAATGTGCCGCTGACTATCAAAATACTGAATGACAGATGTAATTTTCATTGGTTTAAAGGATGTTACACCCATGACTGATTAAGAAACATAAGAACTGCCTTTTTGTGCACGAATGTGGACTGGACTGGAATGTATTTAAGCGTTTTAGATCACCAAAATAGGGCCCAAAGTCTTTTCTTTCCAATTCTATAGAAATGGGTGACATCAGTAATTGCTGAATTATGTTTGTGTTTATGTAGATTTGACAACAGGGGAAACCTGGGGATAGGCAGACAAATGAAGAGAAGAAAATGCTTTACATTAGTAGTCAATATGGACATCATCAACCACACCAAATTCAAACAAGGGGCACTCTAAAATGTCATCATTTCGGATAACATTAGTTTGCATCAGACTGCTTTGCATCATTCCTGATTTTGAACTGAGGGGTATTTCACAAAGGCAGAATTAAGAAATCCAAGATAAGTGATAAAGCGAGGCTTGACATAGCATTGTGTGGTCATCCAAGTTCAACTCATTTCACTAACGCCAATTCAGGATGAGTAGGAGCGACTAGGACAAGCCAGGTGTAAGTAATTCAGGATACGTGTACGTTCTCATTTCTCACAAAGTGAACAGCCGCTTTTGATATAGACTAACAATGAAGTAAAGTTGTCCTTTTTTGAATGGGGAATCATGGCTATTTCTGTAAAACAGTGGGAGTAGGTGTGGTAGACCAACTGAATGCAAATTTACGTATACACCCATGTACATCCATGTGTGAGTGCTTGTCCCGGCATGCAACATTAAGAAAGCACTTGCCACTGCAAAGATGCACATAGTATGACTATATATACTTTTATATTGTCTTTATAACCAAATTAGTTGACAACACCTTTGAAAAATTGACCCTCCACTTCCAATCAACTACTACAGTAGTCAAACTATTCATCAAACGTCTATCAACAATAGAAGCAAACAACGAGTGTATTTATAATTATAAGGCTACCATAATTAAAATGATAACCATATGGTATTTGGCAGACAATCTGTTGTGTTTTGCGAGTAAATACATGTAGCAAACAGTATGGAATAAACCTCTCAAAAAATCACATGGAGGTCTGATTTGAATGACAGCTGGCTGAACCAATAAGACAACATAATTAACATTAGAATTACAGTAACTGAGCCTGTCTGTTACCCTGGTCGGGATCAGGCTAGGTGCAGAGAATAAATCCCCATGGTAACCTATATGCCATCTCTTTTGTGAAACCAAGTCAAGGCTAAATTCATCCAGGATAACCAAAAAATCCCATCTTAATCCCTTATCTAGATTTTGTGAAATACACCTCTGAAAGCTATAGATTGCATGCCAATGCAAGTGTTGTTTTGAGAACGTGTATGTAGTTTTGAGAAAATGAATGAACTGGCTCTGAAAATGTGTCTCAGCAATGGAGAAAAACTGTGAGTCAGTACTTGTTAGGCCAATAATCAGTGCAAAAACCTCTATCATGGTGAATTATCATATGCTCTAATGAAGAATTTAGTATCGGATATAACCATTACCAGTTCTTTCAGACATGTTTGCCAAAGACATGTGAGGTAACAGCACTGACCTCTACTGAAATTATTCCAAACTGGGTCATTAAGACTCAGTATCAGTAACTGAAACACCTGATGTACAACTCAACTGTGTAACACATTAAGAAACACCTAAGATGTAAAATAATGACACAAAAAAAGCCACAGCTTAATGTACCCATCCTCTAAGGGCTGAAATCAACTGTGACATTCACCATGACGTGAACTCTCCTGTTTTCCCTGCAAGTAATAAAAATGGTAGATTGGTTTGAAAGAATAGAAACAACCACTCTGTACTTTAAAGATGTCCAACTCAAAATAGTAAAAGAAGTAATCATCACCTTCCAAGGACACAGAGATGGTCAGTGCATTCACACAAGCATACTAGCACACACTAGCACACTCTGCACAAGCATACTAGCGGCCTCCCACACCACACAAAAGCTACATTATGTGCTTCTCCATTCTTCACTGCAGGAGCACTAATTACAAATTCCCTTTCAAATGAACCGCAAAGCACACACGTCGACACAGAAAGATTGTCCCAGGGGAGGTTACTGTTTGGGGATTGTGTTCACAGGTTCAGTCCTGTTGTTGCTGGGCGGATGTTCACCCTGCGCTCCCTTCGCCACTGGCAGCCTGTCTGCCGGTGGCCCTGGCTGCCCCTGAGTGACAGCGTTCGTTGGACCTGGCCTCTTTCCCGTGGAATGGGCCTCGGGGCCAGGGTCAATCGCCGCCGCCCCCGCCCTCTCAGTCTGGGTTGCCCTGGTCAGCGCCTCGGGCACAGGGGGCCGGTAGCGGTGCCTGTAGCCGAAGGGCCGCAGATGGTAGGTGTAGTACTCCAGAATGTACATCAGCACGTTGTCCACATAGTGGAAAGAAACGGCCAAGTCTGAGCAGCACTGGGGACCCTGCAGAGAGGCAGAGAAACAGAGCGTCACAAAGGAGGAGCTGCGAAAACAGAACACAAGCTCAAAAATCTCTCACTAGCAGGCAATTGAGGAGCTCCAGCACAGTGTTTAATTCAGAGCAGGATATACGTTGGTGGTACGCTCGGGTAACAGGTCATTCAGGCTTGAGGCTGATTTGTGCTTCTGCGTCAAATGGATGGTGTAGCCCTCTGCATCACCGTGTACAAGCCCTGGCCCTGCAAGCTCCAAGTCCTACACCGTTGCCTGATGTGCACCTCCTAAACAATTTGTGTGTGTCTTTGTTTTGAGGCGATGCAGACCGCAAGGACTGTGATTGGTCATCTCGCCCTGTGTGTTGATGGCGAGCTGCTTCACGCAGCCTACTGTGGGTAGTAGCAACAGGCTAGTTTGCTGACATAAGCTTTGCAAATAAATGTAGACATATTTCGGCTACAATGACAGCAGGGTTATCCGATTGTAAAGTGTCTATTTGTCAGTAGTGTTTTGAAATCAGCACTTTGTTTGCAGTTGTGGAAGGTTGCTTGGTAACATATTAACATAAACTGGTTGGCAGACACCTCACAAATAACTTCAGACCTTTTTTCTGGTTACAATAACTTGGTCATTGGAAGATACTGCGTCTATTTCTTGATAACATTTACAAAATCTAAGCAAGAAAAGGCCAAACAAATAACATTAATAAACCATTCTGACTACCATTTTGGTGGTGAGCGACACAGACACAGGAAATGCAGAACTTCAAAGGTTCAGGCAACAGTCATTGGGTGGAGTTGACGCAGTAGCATTTATCAGCCGTTACATTTCTCGTGCCTACATTATCTTTATTTCTGAGCACATGATTCCTGACTAATACACTTCAAGTGGCAGACCACAATGCACTAATAATCAAAGTGCAAAATACTGCTTAAAATTGTTGAAAGCAAATGCAATCATTGCTGTCTGTCCCTACAATCATTTGCACGTTAAATTGATCTGCATACAAATGCAAAGACAGTGAAGAGTGGCAGTGTTCATAAATATCTGACACGCTTTTCACTCTCAAAATTATTGCCATTTACATAATACATTCATGCTGTACAATTCATGGTTGAGCCTACGACAGAACCCAGATGATATTGGGTGTTTTTCCATTATACTACACAAACGCCGTACAAATGGGTCCTCATGCAGTATAGAGCTGTAAGAGAGATAAAATCAGGTTCATCTCCTTGGGCCTTCCCCAAAGACTACAATCTGTCATCAGGTAATTGACACAAGATGACTTAATTCTGATGTGAAGATATCAGGCTGAAGTAAGTTGCAAGCTGGCTGGCTGCACAAGCTTCCTTTTCCTGTGCTGACTACAGAGTGCATCACATTCAGAGTCAGGTCTCACTTCTGCACATTTTCAGTTTACTTTCATTGTCTGGTAGTTAGCATAATATCTGATAAATATCTGGGCCAGTGGACAAAACAAACACATACCAGCTGTTAGATTTTAGTGGTTTTCTGTATGTCATTCTTTTGGTTCTTTGTTTAATACTGCAGAAACTGCGGGGAGAGGATGTTTATTGTAAGCAGACAGAATGTTGTCACCTTACAATAGCAAATGGTGTACCTAACTAATTGTTCCCCCACAAGACGTCTTAATTGAATAAGGCTATATCACTGCCTGTTTGCCCCCCTCCAATTTGACCCCAGACATGAATGTATATTCTGGTATTATAATTATCCAGGAGTTCAGATCTTTGCTTCAGTTCATTACCTTGGCTTCACCTTACAACACTGTGCTGTGCTGTGCTGTGCGTACAACAGGGTTATCAGAACTCTGTTGTTACATCCAGAATAAAGAACTATTCTTTCGCAAGCCAGCCTCAAGTTTTACCTGCTCTTGACTACACTGGAATCTACTCGGTCAACTGTGTCTCCATTTGGAATTAAGGACACAATTTTAATAGCATTCTTCACAGCATTCACTGCTGGTTTGAAGCTTAAAACATACCCTGATTCATTTTCTTTTAAGTCGCAAGTGAAATTGGCTGTACAGCACGGTTTTATCAAGCGCATCCAAGAATAATCCAGGTGCAGGATCGTAGATCCGGTTACAAGACAGAGTGAAGATCCGCACACTAAAGAGCTCCTACTGAAGTATTTTTTATTTTGGCAACGTTTCAAGCCCTTACGGCCCTTCCTCAAACATCTGAAACGTTACCAAAATAAAAAAAATGGGAGCTCTACAGTGTGCGGATCTTCACTTTGTCTTGTAACCAAATGAAAACCTTGAGGATACTTATTACTTGCCTCTACAATGGGGTAGAAGCAGTAGTTCCAGTACCAGAAGCTTTTATGGAACTTCCCTGTCAGGTGGTGCTCGGGGACAAATGGGTGGAACGTCTCCCGGTGGAGCGTGTCCCTGGAGTCACCCGCCAGCACGCCCATCTTCTCCATGCACTGGCCCAAGGCCAGGTCCTCCACCGAGGTGGTGTGCGTGCACACCTTGGTGCGGAAGCCCTCCACGAAGCGCCGCAGGGCCTCCTTGCTCAGCACGTAGCCTGCTCCCCCACTCATGTAGCCCTGCTTGGCGTAAGGCTTGAAGCGCTTCCCGAAGTAGATGGGCTCCTCGGGCGTGTGGTTGGACAGGACCCAGCGCAGGTTGTCCACCACCACAAAGGTGTCATCGTCGGCCTTGAGAAACCAGTCGGCCTCGTCAGCGTGGTTCTTCAGGGCATAGTGGAAAGCCTTGATGGTCTTCCAGTAGAGCTGGTCGCGGCCCTCCCCTGTGCCCAGGCCCACGGCCGGCAGGTCTGGATCCTCCTCAGAGCTCATGAAGAGCAGAACGTTACAGTGGCGGCTCCACGTGGCCTTCACATGCCAAGCCTTCGTCCGCAGGTTGCTGGGCCCTGTCATCACCCAGCACAGAATACGCACTTTCTTAAACAGCTCATCTGCAACAAGGCTGTCTTCACCTGCATAGAAACACAGGGAAGGAAAGAAAAACTCCAGTCAAACCACATGTGCAACCATAATCACAATTCCAGTCATTGCATAGTTTTTATTTCTTTGTTCCCGTTTCTCATGTCTTCATAGTTTTGCACTACACTTCACTGCATTTGTCAAATGCAAGTTGCCCTGTTATCTTGGCTACTGTACTGTACTGTATGCCCTTTTCACTCCCTTTGCCTACACACTGTTGACAGAGCAATAGTCAAACACTCAATCACACACATGGCACATACACAGGCATAATCATCATTGTTATAGGTAATATGCTTTTATTAACACCCATGTTTACCTAAAGAGGAGCATGAAACAAACCTAACCAGTTGCTAGCTAAAAAGCCTTAGATGTTCTTTCATACTCTGGCTTTGGGTATGTTGTTGGCAAAAGAGTCAATGGTGTTAAGTTTACTGCAACTACTGCAAGCTGCCCTTCTAGTGGCTTATTAACTATGATGTTTATGGTCTTTGTGTGCCAAATCCATTGCACACCTGGTCTCAAAGGAGAGAAAACTTCAAATTAGAAAAACTTGCCATCTGGGTGGAAAATGCTTGATCAATTTAACACCATATTCACTGAACAGCTCCGAACCAACTGTGTGTATGGCGTCTGTGAGAGTAGTCTAAAGAGGCATGTCACAGGACTGTGTAGCCTGTTTCTTGGTGTTTTAAGCCCCCAACGTTGTCTTCAAGGCAGCGCCGCCTGGAATGCGCTAGGGTAAGGCACGAGTTAAGGTTAGGGTTAGGATTAGATCACTTTAAGACGATGGTGGCAGCGCTGCCTGGAAGACGACGTTGGGGGCTTAAAACACCATCGAGCGTGTAGCCTACCTTTTTCATGTGGGTGTCTCAGGTTGACCAGAGCTGCTCCCTCCACTTTCCAGTCTCTGCTGCTGCCACTGCCTTCCCTCGCTACCCCAGTATCGGGCCCACTCCCTTGGGCTCCTTGACCGCTGTGAAGCTTGACTCCTGTGACCGCTGTGAAGCTCCGCACAAACCACGCCTGCCGCAGAAAGAAGTACAGGGTGCAGAAGCCCACGATAAAGCCCAGGAAGAAGGCACAACGGGAGCTTTGGCTCTTCATGACCCCCATTACCAGACCCTCTGCTTAGTCACTGCATGCCTTCAGAGAGAATACACAAGGAGCGAAAGAATATGAGAGCTGATCAAGTGTGACACACAGTAGGACTGCACTTGGAACTATGCGTCTGTTATCTTTGACAGCAATAGTCCTGTTTGACTTTGTCGTCACATGATCTACTGGAACCACAAACAATTGTCTAGGATAAGGAAGCGGAAGCACTAATTTAATCATAAACATTGTGTTAACTTACTGGGTCTAATATGGCTTGCACCTGACATACGTTTCTTCAGATTTTGAACAATCTGATTTGACGCGAATTTTGAACGGCTGGGTTAATATTTGTTGAATATGACCTCCGATTGTGGGTAAATGGTGGACCTTTGGTAGATTATTGCTGGGCCCTCACAATTTTGCAATACCTCTGCAACAAGGCTAAGTACTTTTAAGAGTGTTATCTGGCTATCTCAGGTCGCTAATAAATCTAAAAGGGTATTTAAAGGTTCACCCAGGGCAAAAATAGGGTTCTCTTTGTCCAGTAGACTATGCATGAGACCGCTAGTTTCTCACATATCGCAACATCTAAAGATCTCAGCTCTTTATCGCAACATCTTTTTCATAAAAGTAGTAGGCTCTATGTATCAAAGAAAGGCAGTGTTAACAATAGAATAACAGACATTTAACAATAGAATAAGATATCAATAAGCTTTCCTCCAAAGTCTTCGTTCGTAGCCTACATGCATATCAAAATGCGTTCAACATAATTTCGAACGACAAATACAAGCACGTAACCTTCTAGTGATACATAGTTGCAGTCAATAGGCTACAATTGTAATCGTGAACTTTATTTATTGGCTAAGAATGTGTTTACATTCGATTGTTGATATTGGGCAGCGTAACATAACATAACATGGTTGTTGTTAGTCTTTTTCTGCCGCAGCGTTTGATTTGGTCTGAATTTGTAAATAATCTGACAGACGGCACATACACGCACGCTCTAAATGATTAGCGGGTAGACCACCATCTCACCTTAAATGTTGCCAGTAGGCTATTGACACTGCACATTGAGTTACTACAGCAAAACGCACCAGTTGAAGTCTCTAAGGGCTCTTGTCTTGAGATCGGAGAACAGGCTACGTCAGGTGACCTACCGGGTTGACCATGCGTGGTTTCACACAGTGCTATCCAGTGTCCAGGTTTTGTACAGGTCAATACGAAAATTTGGCACTGTGGTCGCCTTAGTTTCGCTGGCATCTTTTTTTTAGACATCCGTGGAAACAGTTCCGTGTTCTCTTTGATATTGCTGATTACACCATGGGGCATTCTGGAGCGATAGTAGCCTACTTTGGCCTAACGCTGTAATCCAACGTTCATCGTTAACAGCGCACGTGTACACTACTCAATACACCAAGCGAGGCCTAGCATTTCACATTCAACACTAACATTTCCGTGAAAAATACTCAACTAGGATCATCACTCTAAGCGTATGTCTGCCTGCCTGAATCGGTACTGGCCATTTGATTGGAGGAGCTGACATTCACTCTCTTTAAGTCCCTCCCTTCTTAACCCTCCTGTTGTGTTCGCGGTCAAATGTGACCGATTGACAGTTCTTTTCTCTCAAAAATATTGTTAACTTATTCTGACTACTATGTGGCTCCATGACTTTGTTAACACAGGGCATTTGAACACACGAAACACATTTTGATCATTTGCATAACAATTTGAGTGTTCTATTTAACACCTATGTGTATTCACGGTCAAAAATGACCGGCCATTAGAAATGAATGGGTGAGAAAATGGTCAGTGTATAAAATTGAGTCTAGAGACACGTATATTGATCAGATGGACTGTATGTGTGCTTCTGTACATTAAAACACATAAACAAACACCCCCTCTATGCCAACCCTCACTGGAACCTTTCCCCAATAGATTCTTCCCCTCTCTGGCTTGCATGAGCTCAGGTCAATGAGGTCTGCAGGCCATAAATAGCAAATGCAAGTTCAAAACTCGTTCAATACAATAGAACATAAATTGTTACAAAGGTCTATCACAACATGAGATGATAATATATGTGTTACTATGGATTTATAACAAGTTATAATGCAGCGGTGACCGGGAACACAAAACTAGTGAACAGAAAACGAACACAACAGGAGGGTAAAGGATTCAAATGAAGATTCCCTTTGCCTAGGCCAGTGTTTTTCAACCTTTTTTGTGCCACGGCACACTTTTGACACTTAAAATGTCCCACGGCACACTAACATCCTGTGTGAAGAAAAAATTAAACATACCATAGCCTGAAATTTCAAATAATACACAGATATGGCCTTATTATGGCTTCTATGCAAGACCTGCTCAATAAAACAAGTGCCCTCTGCTTCATTTGTAGGTGACTATATCTAATTTAATTGTTGTTATGAACTGGATATGTGATGATTCTGTGAACTGGATATGGGGCCCCCGTTGTACAATGCCTGCATACCACAAATAGTGCAATCATACAATCAATGAGGGCATGTGGTTATAAATTCTTTGATGCAACAGTTGCTTTTCTGGACCAGTGAGTGACATTTGGGTAATTTTCTGCGGCACACCTGATGATCTCTCACGGCACACTAGTGAAAATTGAAAATATTATCTTCCACAAACAAATGCCCTCCTGTGTTTTCTTGTGGTCATTGCTCTTGTTACATTACACTAGAGCTGTATGATGCACTCCCGCCCACCAGAGGTCTCGCTTTTGCGTGTTCAGAGGAACCCTTTCTTGACTTGAGATTTCAGTTCAGGCAAGTTTGTCAGGATGGAATCAAGGATGTAGTCGTAAAATAAGAGGTTGGGTAAACTATAAATTATGTGATCTCGGTGTGGTGGACTGCGCCATGCGGTATTGGATTTTTATAAAAGGCATTCAGAACATGTTTGATGAGGTTATTGTCCAATGTTTGTAACAATACCAGTGGTATTAAATGTTTAGAGTGTTGATGAGTGTATATATTGGGAATGTGGATAATACAGTGTTATTTTGAATGTTAAAAGTTGAATAAAGGTGAATAAACTCTTTTGAGAGGTGGATAAACTCTAAATAGAGGTGGATAAATGTTTATTTAGGATTTAGTCTCCACTACTCCACTACTACCTGCTTCAATCTACAGATACTGTATAACACAGAAATACACACAGATATTTCATCCCTTACATGATGCACACTGTGTTGTACAAGCCTACCACTTTACACCTTATGTACACTGTCAATTGTAATCTGTATTTTGCAGGTTAATTGAGTCTATAATATGCCTGTATACAGTGTGTATATATAAAAAAAAACATTCCCCTTGGATATTTTCCCCTTTTACTGCTATTATAAATGGAATCATGGTCAATAGACCTATAATTTGGCTTTTCTGACAAGAATTTACAAAAACAAAATTCTGTCTGTATGTTTGTTTGCCTGTTTTTCACATATCTATCAAACCGTTCGTCCGATTGATTTCAAACTTGGCAGTATTCAAAATGACGTAAAAATGATGTGCAATAAACTGACACTTTGAATAGCCCAGGCTACTTTGGACTGTCTTGACTTTTAATAAACAAACAACAATCCGTCTGCAAGGTCCCAAATTGAAACGAGCGACAATGGTCCAAAATTTAAGTTTTCTACATGAATGATTTGCAAACCCGGGCAGCAAAAGAGTGTCAAAACTGTCAGATTGATCAGTTTCCGTCAGGCGCCTACAATTTAACATCAACGACATGAGTGGTGGTTGGTATCTATTAACGTTTTTCATGTGACGTATTCTAGGTTCTATAGCTTTGTTTACATCCACCTGGTAGGCAAGGGACAAGTTGAACCCATTGAACATCGTTGTCTGCACCTGCCTCTCAGTAGGCTACATCTCTGTATTTCAGCAATGTCAACATTTCAGGCATCAATAAAGGTGATGATGAAACGTTATCCCATTGTTCAATATTTGCTAGCCTGTCACAGGAACATTATTTCGCTAAAATCGCCCTGATTTGGTTTGGTACATTGATCTGTATCGATAACGTTATGGGAGAACCTGCATGTAGCCTATGGTAGCCTAACTTTTTTTCTCTGTTCAAAACTCGGTTTACACGAAGACGATAGACTTTCTTAGAAGCTGTGAAATTTGACCAGAAAGGAACATGTCTTCCCTTTGAAAGTTGACACAAAATCAAACAATATTTGATAATTTAACTTGAACTGAACAGCGACAGGTTTTGGTAGGCAGTAGACTCAGCAGACGTTAAAATGGTAGCCTAGTAAGATAGCCATGCAGCGTCAGTCAGCATCATGTAACATTATGTTGTTAAAGTCATGAATCCTGTAACATATTATAACATATAACAGCGATGACTCATTCGAAGACGATCTGCATGGATATATAACCACCCAGAAAAAATCAGAATGTGAGTGATAAAGTTCATTATTTGTATGAAACCTTTTTACTAGTTCATTGCAGCATCGGCTATATTAGGCTGTTATGCTTGCTCAGCCTTTAAATATGCTGTTATTTTATTCATGTGGACTTGATTAAACGGGTAAAGATAATTCATAAACTGCTTATTTCTTACATGACTGAAGCAGTAGCCTAGGTTCAACAGTGGTGTTCGAGGTTGCTGTGTTAAGTTGTTGTGTGTGATCGCTAAACAATTCATAGGATCAAATCAGTTTATTTTGACAGACGGGAGTTAGCCTAACTGACCTGTAGGCTATAGCACATAAGCCTATTCTGTTTTCATTTATTAGCATTTGTTGTGATTATATAATCAAATGACTCATGATAACGTGAAATAGAAGGACAGGAGATAGGTGATTGATGTCTACAAACACGAATTTCACGAGACAAATTAGAACAAACTGTAAAAAAAATCTTGCCATGTTTAAAATGCTGCACTTTTTCCCTTCATAGCCTATCTCTGGCAATTCATTTTTGGATGACTGTAGATAGTTGTATTTTAGCCTACGTCTTCGTAGACAGTAGGATACACCATTAGGCCATCTTGAGAATAAAAGACTTCACAGCTGCTAACGATCATCCTCCACAACCACGAGGATAGGTAGGCTAAACGGTCGTTCGTCACCTTTTTGCTTCTTATTGTAAAACCAACTGTTAGGGCATACACAAGTGGTCGGCATCCCGGTCAATATTTGATATTAAAATTTCAATTTTGAAGCTATTTGTAACTATGTGTAGCCTATGCAACCCGACTGTTGGCTTGCCTACCACTCTCTGCAGTGCCTTGCCTACCATTCTTGCCTACCACTCTAGTTGTAAACAAACGGTCACATGACATTATGACGTAGGTGCAAAACCTTAATAGGGCGTCGAAAGGGTTCCATCTCAGAAGGGTTCTCTTGGTAAAGATGGAATAAAAGACTGTAGACTGAAGGGAATGTACACTGTAGGCTACAAAATAGGCTATTCATGCACAAGCCAACTAAGCTGTATACAGTGCTAGTATTCACAGCCAGGCTCGGACTGGTCATCTGTACAACCGGGCAAATGCCCAGTGGGCCGGTGACCTCCTGGATATTATTTTTTTTAAAAGTTATTTAGCCTATTTGCGGCCCGTCATGTAGACCTAGGCTTAGCCTATAAATGCAGTTGCATCCATTTGGATTGAGGGGTGACAGGTCAATCATTTTGGCCTCTTCATGACAGGTTCAATGTGAGTTACGATCGCGCCCCCCTGCCCACCAAGCAGCCGCTTGGTTTGTGGGGAAATATAGCCTACGAGTCCATGCATGGTAGCCTAGGCTATGTAAGTGCCCTCCGCTGGCTGGTGTTCACATCATAGCAGTTTAACCGTAAACAGCAATCAGAGGTGTCTAATTTTATTCCATAAATATATTGTTTTTATAGGCGTAAGTTGCACGCCACTTCTGAAAGAGCTTTCATTTACTGCACCATGTAGGCTATGTAGTGCGGTTTGTCTGTCAACATAAAAAAAACTCCGGGTACCTACAATTTTCGCACAACTTGGTGGAAAAGTGTAGCACAGGTTAAAGAAAACCTATTCATGTTTGGACTCAAAGGGAACTTAAAAGTATTTCCCTTATAGTAGCCTTTTAGCTCACAACGACAGTGAAAGTGGAACTTGGAAAGTGGAAGTCTCTCCGCCGAGTGTTACATTAGATGCACAATCAATCGCAAGTCGATGCACGTAAAAAGTATCAACTGGTAGGTTAGTAACGAAGGTAGCCTAATTTTGCAAAATGTGATGACGGCACACAAACTTGGGCAAAAACGTTTAGTAGCCTATACACTTGTGGTGATAGCCTACAGTTAATGTGAATCGCTGACTATAACCAATGTAGAAGATTTGCACCAAATAGGCCTAAAGGCTGTGATTGTGTTTCTACAACATGTTGGCACAAATCGTAATTTCTGTCAACTATGACGATCTCCATGCATGTTCAGTAGCCTATATTTTTCATTTAGTCAAGCAGTGACATGTGGTTTAATCAGTGTTGGGCAAGTTACTTCAAAATCGTAATATATTATGTATTACTTATTACTGTCATTTCAAAGTAATTCATTACATTATAATATTACTGTCTCTGAATTGTAAGGCATTACACTACTATTGTATTACTTTTAAGTTACTTTTACCAAAATATCTAGAAATATGGATTTGGAATTCTAAATGCAGTTTATTATGCTCAATGCAGCTCATTGCACTTCTAATGGAGGGTGATGTGGTACAACATAATGACTGAGCTAGGCTTAAGGCTACAGCAGGCGCGTCGTAGACCTGGGCATTCGGGGCTATAGCCCCGGATCCTCTGGGGATATTCCCGGATATATGGGCCGTCAACAACAACAAGAACAAAAACTCTAATGGTGAATGAAATAAATAGCCCCGTAGAAGAGACGTTTGTGTTTTGTGTCCATTGTGTGCATTAACAGCAGCGCAAGAAAATCTGACGTGATCTGGGCATGTTTAGAATCATTTGTTGCAAAATGTTGCAATTTCAAGTACCTTCTACTCTACGCCATTACACATTGCTGTTTCGTGCTTCTACTATAGCCTTAGCGAAATAAGTGTACAGAAGGACAAATTGATATTAGAAGTTTCTTTAGAAAAAAAAGGGCAGAGCAGGGAGGACAAAAAGTGGAAACTCACAGTGTGTCATCATCTCCCGCAACCCAGGAGGACATTTCGATCAGCTCAGGTTCGTGAAACGCAGCCCTCAAAGACAACGTTGATCAATGCTGGTCTGATGTTACTAGCTAGCAGGCTACCACTGCACCCCCCTAACTTGAAGGACACTTTGTTTGAATAACTAGAAAGAGACACACTAACTTACGTTTGGTTCTGTAGAATGGAATCACATTCTTCACTACCAACAAAAAAATGTTTTCCATGACAGTATAGTAGTTGCGCCAGTATTTTTTACCACAGGTGAGCAGTGCAGACTTATTCATTCACTGACGTTGGTATGAGTCCAAGAAACGGTCGAATGTAACCTTCAGCAGCGAGTTGAGCGGAGCAAGCGGCAAAAGTTGAGCAGAGTTGAATGAATTAGTGTTAATTTCGTCAGACGAGACGAGAGGAAAAATGTTCGTCAACAACCTTTTTTTACATGACTAAGACGAGACGATGACGAGACTGCACTAATGTCCTGAAACACTGACTAAGACTATCTTAAGATGCATTATTGTTGACCAAAAAAGACGAGACTAAAATGTTTTGCATGAAATAAAAACTAAGATAAAATTTCTCTTCCATTTTCGTCTACCAAATGAGAAGACACAATAGCTGTTACCTTTTCAAAATATTCCGAATGAGTTCATGGTTCATGCGCAGCAGCTTTCCTGTAGGCTAGTCTACGTGCTGTTGCTGCAATCCTGTGGCTGCAGCAGGAAACTACATGGAACAAGAACACCGGAGATTTAGAAGTTAGGCTTTATGCCACAATGCTACATACCCAGAAGTTGAAGCTTCTCTCATACATATACAAATTAACATCCCCCAGAATGTCCATACGAAAATTTTCAGCAAGTAATGTCAACTATTTAACTAGTTACACTGATGATGCAAAGTTTGCTAGCAAGTAAGCTAATATGGAAAGTTCGCTAGCAAGTTAGCTAAGATTGAGAGTTTGTGTTGCGTTTGGGCGCATATCGCCATCTAGCGTGGCGGAGTAAAACATTCATACTTGGGTCCAAGACAGTGTTTCTCAAACTTTTTCAGATGAAGGACCACTTAACTAATCAATAAAAAAGAAACACACGGACCACCTAGCTAAAAAAAAAAATAGACCTAGCAGGATATTAGCCTACACAATACTTACTGAACCACCTTGCTTATTGTCTTTGCACTTTGTTTAATTGTGTCAGAGGATTAATATGATTTAAACTGGCATATCTGACATAGACAGTGTTGTAGAACAGTTGGTTCAATATTGCAAACAACTCATCTATATTATATTTTACCACGTCTGCTCATGGACCACTTGGGATAGCTTTATGGACCACCAGTGGTCCCCGGACCACACTTTGTGAAACACTGGTCTATGAAGATCATGACAGTGGTCCAGTCAAATCTTTTACTGTCTATGGCCAAATCCCAGCCGAGCTATAACTGTAGCTCGACTTACCTGTGCATGTACTGACTGACAAAAAATCAGAATGAGTAATTATAACAGTCGAGTAGCCCTGTGGACACACAACATTGTTAGAAAATTGAGATGTGTGAAACACTATTTGACTGAAATGGTAATCAGAAATAATTTGTTATAAAAAAGACTAAAATGTTTTGACTAAAACTGACTGAGACTAAGATAGCTTTAGTTTTCTTTTGACTAAAACTAGACTATAAATGACGAGACTTTTAGTTGACTAAAACTTGACTAACAAAAATGATATTTGAATGACTAAATACGACAAAGACTTAAAAGGACATTTCGTCACAAGACTAAGACTAAGACTAAATAAAAAATAGGTGACAAAATTAACACTAGAATGAATGAGAAGCGAGCGGTTTTCACAGACGGACTTTGGCTAGGTCTATAATACCTAACATCAAGCTATTCCCCTTCACCAATCCAGTAATTGTGTCCAATATTATACTTTCAGTGATCATCCACCAAGCAATCAGGATGCTGAACACTCTACCCACTCTCCCATCACTGACAGCCCCACCCACCAGCCAGCCAGGAACCTAGGAAACTAGGATCCTGTCTACCCTAACCCCCCCCCCCAACACCGCCCTGTGGAACTGCACTGTGACTGCGCAGCCTAACGTGTTGCTGCTTCACATCAAGCCTGATATACTTGAAATTACTGCATACTGCATATCAATGTAAATATACAGGTCACACAAGCACAAGTTTAAACTTCATGTAACTGTTAAGACTATATAAATATAACACAACTACCTCTATTTTTTATATATAGGTCCTATATTTCTATTTTGATACATGTTCTATATTTCAGTCTTGCACTTTAATTTAATGTTTATTGTCTATGGCTATGTCTATAGTATGTCTATGTCTGTATTTAAAGCATGTCTATGTCTGCATGGGAAAGTAAGAAACAAAATTTCAATTCTTTGTATGACCAGTGCATGTAAAGAAATTGACAATAAAAGCCGACTTGACTTGACTTGACTTGACTTGATCATTTGAAATACATAGCGGTAAAACAAGACTTTTGCAGTCTCAGTACTTTCAACCCAGCTGGCAGCCAGCCGATCGCCACTACACGAAGATCTGACTATCTGACCATCAATCTAACGTACGTTACGTCCTCCATCAACGTTACTAGTTAGCTCATTGAATTCGAAATGATAAACTGCACACAGCCCCACACACGAACACGAAAAACATGACAAAAATGACATAACTGCTGGGGACATCGTGACGCGTTTGGCATCTGCCTAATGTTTTCAAGTTAGCCTGTTAGGCTCTCCACAAGCAACACCTTCTAGCGTTCAAGTTTCGTTACTCACAACTATACATGTTGTAACTTGTAACATTAGGCTACTAATGGCAATATTTTCTGTTACATTTGTTGCTTTCAAGGCACCAATAGCCCATTAATTGAAGGTGATGACGTCCAAATGTTTATCCCGAGACAAACGCTCACACCTGTGCACTTGACAGAGGTGCATGAAGATGTTTATTCTACAGGCTATTTTAATGTCATATTTTGGGTGTTGTATGTGGTGCACTTTGGCAGAAGAGACGTTCTCCTTACACGGTCTTTAAACATCAAAATATTCGGAATGCCGTGACGTGATCATTACGATTGGCCTTCCTTTTCATTCTCAAAGTAGGTTAAAATTGCATGTTCATCAGCCCGATTTTCAAAATCTCTCGGGGGAGAAACCCCCGAACCACCGGACAAAAAGGACTATAACTTCTGGGCTCTAGCCCCGAATGTTTTAAATAGCTAGCGACGCCCCTGGGCTACAGTAGAATGCAATAAGTGCAGTGATGGCTCATGATGCAATACAAGGAACAATCATAGCCAGAATTTTGTTTAAAGAAGACAAAAGGTCAAAGTCTGGTCAATTGTGATAGAAATGCTGTAACTTTATAGCCTGACGTAGTACTCGCGCGAGTATGCTCGCCCAAAATCGTCACCAAAGAGCGCTTGGGTTGAATTCGTTTACAACAACGATGGCTGCCGCTGGAGAATTGAGATGTGTAGATTCTGCTATCAGGTCTGTTATAGAAGATATCGACAGCGAATTAATTTTAAAAGAGGAACAGAGTAACGGGATCAAGGCATTTGTTGATAAGAAAGATGTTTTTTGCCGAAGAAACTGAAATGGGCATCACGGCGATGCAACTCGGCGTGCACGACGAGGTGGATATAGCCAGCGGTCGTTGCCAGATCCTTTTTTGAAGCCCGGAATCCTGGCTGCTGAACAACAAGTGGAGGGACATGCTAGGCTCCGATGTTTTTCAAGCCAACGTAATGGGTATCGTCGTGGACGAAGTTCATCTAACTTACAAATGGTAAGAGAATCTAACTGTCTGACTTAGTAAATAACTCCCAATGTCGTGATATGAATCCCATGTTGTAAACATAGTAGGTATCGTTGTACGTTCGCTAACTCAGACAATCATAACGTTAGTGTGATTGTAGCGAACTAGCTGTTAAAACATTCTAATGTAGGTTACTGTTTTATTTCTATCAGTGGTCAGGCTGCAAAAGGGCAGAAGGGCATTTGGGTGTTGCTCTATGTACTCAAGCACCATACCCATATTGGTAGTCACTGTACCCCTTATAAGTGATGTATTCTTTTTAGATGTCAGTACAGTCATTAAAAAGTACTAAATGATACTACTCATAATTTCTTATTTTTACTGTTACTTATTGGTTGCTTTTTGTACTGCTATATATTCCAGGTACACCTGTGCTGACATTGACTGCTTCTGCTGATCGGGAATCCAGAGCCAGGGTTATGAAACAGCTTCAGATGGACAATCCAATCATTTTGGCCCTGAGCCCAAACAGAACAAACATCAGACTGGGTCTGATTAAAGTACCTGGCCATACACTGGAGTGCCTACACTGGATTGTGAGGGATGTTAGTACAAAGCTTGACCCAGCAGTTAAGACGGTACTTTATAATGGAGTCACTAGTTGTCTGCGGAAAGCTTTGTACTGCCATTTTGAGGAACACACCACATCTATTGATCTAGGACATCTGTGCTGCGCTCACTGCCATTCTGTTTGTTCTTGTGAACCTGAAGGTTGTGGGGAGCTAATCCCCAAATATGAACACTTTCAAGGGGAGGTTTCATCACACCACAAACACAGAATAGTGGCACACTTTTGATCAGGGAACTGTTACAAACTTACAGGAGTAGTTTACTTCAGGCTCATACTAATTTGTCAAACTAATTTGTTTGATGACTGTTGTTCAGGATGACCGTGTTCAGGTTGAGATGGATTACACTGGTTACTTTGATGACGAGGATGATAAGATACAATCATCACCAAGTAACTTAGAATCAGGCTTGTCAATGTTGAAGATCTCAGACTAGCTTCAAATTCAGGCTCAAATCTGTAGCTTCAGGGTCCTGTTGTTGTGCAAATACCTTTTTTTTTACCTCTGTTACATTAATATTTTTGAATAAAATTAAAATGGTTTATACTTCTCTAATGGTTGGTGATGTTTCTGCATTTAAAAGACAAGCAATAAGACATGTCAATAAAGATTTTTAATATCTACACATAATAGGTAATGTTTGAAGATATACACTGAACTTTGAACATACAACCAATAAGAAAACACAAAAATGGTTTCAAGAATGTGGATACTAAACTTTTATATGAAAACACAATTATTTACATTGTCATTTATGAAAACAATATTTACAAATTACCATCACCATTTACATTTCACATTTACTTAATTATTTAAATAGGCACATTTTGCCAGTCCATTATTTTGGACTTCATCCACATCTCCTGGTAATTCAGCTTTGAAAATGTTTTCCTCTAGAAATTCGGGAATGCATGATACTGCCTGCCTGGGTGATTTTTGTTGGGAAAGTTGTGTCTCCCTGAAAACGTTTACCAGTGTTAAAACGTCCTCCTGTTCTCGGGCCACATGATGAATGCCAGCCGGCCATGTCAGCTCCAGCTCTGTGTCCGTTTTGTCCATTAGCTCTTTGACGATGCCAATGGACCTACTGATTCTGGCTGCTGACATTTCTGACATGTTTGGTCCTTTGAGAAAATTGTTTAGGTGTTCCAGGTGGAGGTCAAGTGGATGGAAAATGTGTGACAACCTGAAATATAAGTGAACACATCAGTGTGAAGAATTACAGTATAGCCTAATAAGTATAACGTGCATTGACAATACATTGGAAAATACAGACTTGTAGTGAATGTGACCGGCGTACCACCTTTGTTATTAAGTGTGGTTCTACACACCGTTTATATTAAACACAGCACTTTGTTCTGTCTGTAGTTACTTCATGTAAGTATAACTGTTCAGGGATCGTGGTCCCTTTAAATGTTATGAATGTGTGATGACGTGTAGCCCCATGCCGGTTTTGTTGCTGGACAGCGCCATTTTAGTTTCAGTGTTTTTTCTATGTAAATAAACGACACATGCATTTGTGTGCTCAACGTGAGAAATTGTCTCTTGCGATTTACTGCAATTTCCACACTGGTGACCCCGACGTTAGTCTGCTGGACGTATCCAGAGACACGACACGACCATGACCGCGAATGCTGTTACCCTCAAACTCCCCGAATTCTGGGAATCGTCGGCGTCGGCATGGTTTGCCCAGACTGAAGCGCAGTTCGCGTTGCGTGAGATCACCGCGGATACAACAAAGTACTACTACGTTGTGTCGGCTCTCGGAAATTCAACAGCATCCAGAGTAGTGAGTCTTCTTAAAAACCCTCCGGCAACTGAGAAGTATATAGCACTCAAAGCCCACCTGTTGAAAACTTTTGAACTGTCAGACGCTGAGAGAGCCAGCAGGCTTTTCTCCCTTCAAGGACTGGGTGACAGCAAACCATCTGAGCTCATGGACCGTATGCTGGATCTCTTGGGTGAGCACAGACCCGATTTTCTTTTTATCCAACTTTTTCTGCGTCAGCTGCCTTCCCAAGTCAGGGCTGCACTAGCCAACACCACAATCACTGACAGTCGGAGGCTGGCTGAAGAGGCTGACAAAAAGTCAGGGACATTGTGTTGTGTGGCCGCGCTTTTTCCCGCACACATCGCTCCTGTGACGCTGGACGACTCCACACTCATCGCTGCAACCACTTCTCGTCGGCAGCAGTCTTCTGGCCCCCAACAGTCTTCAGGCTTGTGTTTTTATCATGGCAAGTTTGGACCCAAGGCTAACAAATGTTGTTCGCCGTGCAGTTTCGGCGGGTCGGGAAATGACAGGGCCGGCGCTCAGTAGTGGCCATGAGCGTCGACCGCGTAGGCAGGCTGCTTTTCATCCGTGACAGCATCTCCAGACGATGTTTCCTGTGCGACACGGGAGCACAGAGGAGCGTCCTGCCTGCATCCCGTTTGGACATGGTGACTGAAAGCCACGGCCCCCCTATGGAAGCTGCCAATGGTAGCCCCATCCGCACATATGGAACGAGGTACGTTGAATTGTGTTTCGGAGGACAGCGGTTTGGCTGGGACTTTGTTACAGCAAAGGTTGCCGTTCCCCTACTCGGAGCAGATTTTCTGTGTGCACATGGACTGTGTGTAGATGTTAAGAACCAAGCTTGCCGTTGCAAAGGCTGAATTTGCAAACATGGAACGCCTGGGTATGTCGATCCGACAGCCCGTGGGCATCACCCCTCCACATCGTCCCCAAACCGGGCGGCGGCTGGCGACTACCGGCGGCTTAATGAGGCAACAACACCTGACTGATACCCAGTCCCGAACATACAGGATTTTTCAGCTCACCTGGCAGATAAGGTGATTTTTTCCAAGGTGGACCTCGTCCGGGGATATCATCAGGTGCCGGTGCACCCACTGGACATTCCCAAAACAGCCGTGATCACGCCGTTTGGTCTTTTTGAGTTCCTGCGCATGCCATTCGGCCTTAAAAACGCCGCCCAATCTTTTCAACGCCTCATGGACTCTGTTTTGCGGGACCTACCTTTTCTTTTTGTGTACCTGGATGACATCCTCGTAGCGAGCACGTCCAAGTCTCAACACCTGGCGCACCTCCGAACACTTTTTGAGCGACTTAGCCAACACGGGCTAATTGTCAACCCCGCCAAGTGCCAGTTTGGTCTTTCCAACGTTGACTTCCTGGGACACAGAGTCACTAAGGACGGTGCAGTCCCTCTCCCATCAAAGGTGGAGGCAGTAACAAAGTTCTCACGCCCGCTCACTGTCAAATCCCTACAGGAGTTCCTCGGCATGGTGAATTTTTACCACCGCTTCATCCCTCGAGCTGCTCAGCTTATGCGGCCCTTGCACGAGGCCTTGAAAGGTAAGCCCAAGCACCTTGTGGACTGGTCAGAGAGCAGGGACAAGGCTTTTGCTGCCACTAAGGCAGCCCTGGCGAATGCCACCATGCTGGCGCATCCTTCTTCAACAGCCTCCATCGCCATCACCTCAGACGCCTTGGACTACGCTGTCGGTGCTGTCTACGAGCAGTGGGTAGGCGGGGCCTGGCAGCCTCTGGCTTTCTTTAGCCGTCAGCTGCGTCCCAGCGAGCGTAAGTACAGCACTTTCGACCGGGAGCTGCTTGGTCTCTACCTCGCCATCAGACATTTTCGTTCCCTGCTGGAAGTTCGACACTTCACTGCTTTTGTGGACCACAAGCCACTGACTTTTGCCATGGCCAAGGTGGCTGAGCCGTGGTCCGCCCGCCAGCAACGCCATCTGTCCTACATTTCAGAGTTCACTACAGACTTGCAACATGTTGCTGGTAAGAACAACTACGTGGCGGACTGCTTGTCACGGGCTGTGGCGGGGGCAGTCCATCTTTGCTTTGATTACCACCGCATGTCAGCAGATCAGACTACAGACCCGGACGTGCAACTCCTGAGGACCTCAACTACAGGGCTGCAGATCGAGGACGTGGTTTTTGGAGATGCTGGCACCACGCTCCTGTTTGACGTCTCTACAGGCAGTCCTCGGCCAATCGTTCCCACAGGATGGAGACGACACGTTTTTGATGCCATCCATGGTCTCTCCCACCCAGGTTCGAAAGCGTCACAGAGACTGGTTGCAGCAAAGTTTGTCTGGCACGGCCTCAAGAAGGACGTTAGGGACTGGACTAACACCTGTGTTGAGTGCCAACGGGCCAAAGTACACCGTCACACTAAAGCACCGCTAGAGTGGTTCCCGGTTCCAGAGAGACGTTTTGACCATGTGAATGTAGATCTGGTCGGACCTCTGCCATCTTCTCACGGTTTCACATACCTGTTAACCATGGTTGACAGGACCACCCGCTGGCCTGAGGCTGTGCCACTGACGTCTGTGGCGACTGTTGAGATGACACGGGCATTTATCGGAACCTGGGTTGCTCGTTTCGGCACCCCTTCGGATATATCCTCTGACCGAGGCGCGCAGTTCACGTCTGAGCTGTGGAATGCTGTCGCACAGAGCCTCGGGGTGAAACTCCACCGCACGACTGCATATCACCCGCAGGCTAACGGACTCTGTGAACGTTTTCATAGGTCAATGAAGGCTTCCCTGCGTGCCAGCCTCAAAGACAGCAACTGGGTCGACAAACTCCCGTGGGTGATGCTGGGCATCAGGACTGCGCCAAAGGAGGACTTACAGTCCTCATCTGCCGAACTTGTTTATGGACAGCCGCTGCGGGTCCCAGGGGATTTTGTCCCTAGCACCACGGTTCCTTGGTCTGCAACTCTCCAGCGGTCAACTCTATTGGACAATGCGAGGCTTTTCGCACCTGACCCTACTTCCCGTCACGGCCTCCCTCAGTCGCACATTCCCACTGGGCTTCAGACGGCTGATTATGTTTTCATTCGCCACGATGCCCACAGAGGACCGCTACGCCCGCCCTACGCCGTATGATTTTCTTATTCAGTTCTGCACTGGACTTGAATTACGAATTTTGGCACAGATACACAATTATGATTTTGGCCTATTGATTATAATGTGGTTAATTGAAAGCTCGGTCAGTCATTTGGATAAGCATCAGCTAGATGACTAAATGTAAATGTAAATTCTTGAATTATTCTTAATTTTGATCACACCACATGAACTTGCATAAGGTATACGACAGGGGCCAAATTGTATTGTTTTTTACTATACAGTATAGTTTTAATAGGCTAAATGTTTTGGATAAAAAAAAGCTTTTTTTGCAGTGCTTCCATACGTCCTTGAAAAAAGTATTTTGAGTATTTTCTAAATACAAAAATACAGTATTTTATTTTGATACATACGTAATATGGTTAGGCCTACTGTATTTTGTAGTTTATTTTGATACATTAAAAATGAGGGTATTAAGTATTTTATTTAAAAATACATTCTGATGTATTTTTGCCCATCCCTGCCTGTTCCCAGCATTAGCACAACACTTTGCGATGATTAGCTTGTCACCTGTGACGATATATGGTAGGCCTAAGTGACTGACCTATCTGGGTACACTCAACACCTTACCATCTATTGATGTCATTGTGGTTGAGATATGACATTTTTCTGTTAAAGATTGGCATGGAGACAATGGGACATGGTTGCCTTTGTCAGTGTCCTTGTGTGAACTTGCACAGGTCAACTTGCTCATCTTTACTTGTGTACCACTTCCAGTGCTTCAGACCAGAGCTGATGCTTCAGCAATAGCCGTCACTGAAAAGCTGTAAGTGTTGTTGAACACAGCTGTTCTCACATTAGCTGATTGTGATAAACATAAACCATTGTTGCCTAATTACCAATTATTCATTACACCTGTCTGTAGTATCTACTTTTTTTGTGTTTTTCACATATAGTATTTTGCAGTATTTTTAAAATTACAAAATTACTATTTTGCATTTGAAACACATATTACATGTTTCAGAAATACTACCCATCCCTGGGAACAGGCAGATTGTATTTCACCAGTTAGGGCACAAAAATGGTCAGTAGCTGCACTGTGTAGCCTATCTTGACATGTCTTTAAGTTTTGGTTTACAATATACAGGTAGAGGGCTCTCTGTTGATTTTAATGAGTAGGCCTAAGCCTAAAGTTACAGCATTTCTATCACAATTGACCAGACTTTGACCTTTTGTCTTCTTTAAACAAAATTCTGGCTATGATTGTTCCTTGTATTGCATCATGAGCCATCACTGCACCTATTGTATTCTACTGTTGTTAGCCTTAAGCCTAGCTCAAGGCTTAGAAGGCTAGAATTCCAAATCCATATTTCCAGATATTTTGGTAAAAGTAACTTAAAAGTAATACAATAGTAGTGTAATGCCTTACAATTCAGAGACAGTAATATGATAATGTAATGAATTACTTTGAAATGACAGTAATAAGTAATACATAATATATTACGATTTTGAAGTAACTTGCCCAACACTGATTAAACCACATGTCACTGCTTGACTAAATGAAAAATATAGGCTACTGAACATGCATGGACATCGTCATAGTTGACAGATATTACGATACTGATTATATAATAACCTATAGGTCCAAATCTAAATGTTTGGGTTCAGTTTATGAAGTGTTGCTACAGCATGTTTGTTATTTATGGGGGGGAATCAGGGGGGGATTTTGGTATCGGTGGGCTTGTGTGTGTGTGTGTGTGTGTGTGGGGGTCGTCGGTCCAGTAGTGGGCCGGTCCAGGAGAAAATTGCCAGGGCCGAATTTTGTTCCCAGTCCAGTTTTTTTTCTCATCAATACTCCAACACTCCACAAAAACAGATGTTTGGGGTGTTTTGTAAATTTATAACAAAAATAAAAGACTGAAATATTCCATTTACAAGTATTCATGACACTTGTAATTGAGCTGTGGTGCATCCTACTTCTATTAATGGTCCTTGAGATGCTTCTACAACTTGTTCGGAGTCCACCTGTGCCTAAATTAATTCAGTGGACATTATTAAGAAAGACACATCTCTTCAGGGGCGGAGCCAGAGGGGTGGCTCCGGGTGGCACAGGCCACCCTTGAGATTCGATTGGCCACCCCAGGTGCCACCCCAAATCCTTGTCTATGATTGGCCATTAACATGGTATAAGGCGGGACCTTTCTTGATGCACTTGCAGCAGTGTGAAGTGTCAGACGTCAGAAATGTAAGTGGCAAACACGCTTGCCTTTATTGGCCTGCGGCACAATTGAACTGCGGAACAAAAGGTTTCCCCGATCAGGAAATACTCCTTAATACGCAACTTTGTGTAGGCTTAACAGAGGTAGCCTAAATATCGTGCCTATGACGATGACAGCTTTAAAAAAAAAAAATTTATTTCACTTGTCTCGGCTGGATTGAAGGCAGAATGTGGGCTGTTGCGCAAATAGATGAATGGGGGTCGGGAGATTCCGTTAACAAAAACCTAAAGTTTTGTTAACATTTTCTCCATTATTATCGTAAAATATGTCTCCATGCAGGGCAGGGCTGGTTCTAACCTAGGCTACTATATTTGGGTGGGCTGGTAGAAATTTTGGGTGGGCAACATAGCAAAGCTGTCAAATTGGATCAAAACTAACATAAACACAAAACAATCAGTACTACCTAGCTTGAGCTGCTGCAGCCAACAGCAAGGGATAGGCAGTATGTCTGATACATGTATGTAAAATACAAAATAGTATGTTGTCATTTTTATTTTATTTAGTTGGAAAAAAATGGCATCATATTTTGTATCAAAATACTTTCTAGGTTTGTAGTTTAAACATAGTGCCAAATTCTTTTGGTAAAACCAATAACCTACTTTTGGTGATGTGATTATAAAAGTGCAAAACAATGAATGCAGCACTGGTGCTGACTTGTAATTTGCCCAGAGTTGTGATCAGAATATTGAGATTCAGGCAGATAAGTTTCTTGAGAACTTTATCCAATTCAAACACATGGAAGTCATCCAATTCAAACACATGGAACCGGTTATGTGGTTGCCCTGCAATACACTTCATACCAACCTCAAGTTTCTTGAGAACTTTAAAGTGATCATTAATCTGATGATCTGATGATCTGATGATTAATCATCTAATCGGAAGACATGGAACCGGTTATGGTTGCCCTGCAACAAGTTACCCCACGTGAAAATGTAATTAATAATTTGCCCAGACCAGCTCTTTGCTCCAGCTCTGCCCCCACCCCTACTCCCCTCTCTCCCAAGCCTCCCACACGCCATGCCCCACACCCGTGTCATGACGGGACACCTGCCGCAGTTGGGTCTCATCGACCTCCGGTACAGCACAGCCGTTGTGGACGGTTAATACGCCCACCTCCCCGTTGACTGTTGATTGTACTTCTGATATGGTGAATTCTGGGGGGACGTGTGTAGTGAATGTGACCGGCATAATTCACCTTTGTTATTAAGTGTGGTTCTACACACCGTTTATATTAAACACAGCACTTTGTTCTGTCTGTAGTTACTTCATGTAAGTATAACTGTTCAGGGATCGTGGTCCCTTTAAATGTTATGAATGTGTGATGACTTGTAGCCCCATGCCGGTTTTGTTGCTGGACAGCGCCATTTTAGTTTTTCAGTGTGTTTTCCTATGTAAATAAACGACACACGCATTTGTGTGCTCAACGTGAGAAATTGTCTTTTGCGATTTACTGCAATTTCCACAGACTGTTAAATATGGTGACACCAGATGCAATTGCTGAGCAGGTCAGAGAAACACTGCCCACCCCCCACAGAGGTGCAGAGCACAGAAGTGGGGGTTGGATAACATGCTAGTAGTCCATTACAAAATGAAGTTTCTACATATTGACAAAGTGACAGAGGCCAACTTACACATCAGGTACAAGTTTATCCTGGTAACATTTGCTCACACTACACTGAAATTCGGGCTGGCTTCCAGAATACTAGGCATGTCAAAATATGACTAGATGATTTAATCATAGATAGATTTCACGGAAATGAGGAGTGTGGGAATGCACAGTGTTTATCACATTGGACAATAATCACGACTCACTATTAACTCATGTGAAACGTGGCAATCGAGGTTATTCTCATATTCATATCATAAGAAGTAGAAATGTATTAACAAGCTTACCTCTGTAATGCTTCTTTGCGTTTTTGTACTGGTTGGAGTTGACGGATTGGGGCAGAACTTCTTCAGAGTCCGGGCGTCTTGGAAGGAGTAGGCTACCGGTCTCTTTTCTCTGATGCCTCAGATGAACACGGTTCTTCAGGATGGTCTCCTTCGTCTTCTGTCCATTTTTTAAACACGGGCATGTCGCGTTCCAACCGTGTTATAAAGTTCTGACAGGACCGACAAATGCGATGCGATTTGTTTGCAGTGTTGTGGAGTTGTAATCCTAAATGGATAACTTGATCGTATATGCATTCACCTTTACTGTTTCTCTCAAAAATGAGGTTCGTGTGTTGAAGAACTCCGTGTATCCTTACATTATTTTTACAACACCTGCGAAAATCGCTCACATCTTCTTCTTGTACTTCTTCCAGCGTGCAGTTGAGTTCTGTTGACATCAACTATGCGTCGCTTAACATACTTCACACACTCCGTTGCTCTGATTGGTTGTAGGTATATCCAATTGAGTGCAGAGGCATTTTTTTCCTGGTTCGTTTGAAACACGCCCCATAATCACAGCTCAATGGAGCAGTTTCAGACTCAAATTCTGACTAGAATTGAGTATGACTACGTCAGGCTAGCGCCACTATTGATCAATGCCAGACCGAACTTCCCGACCTCAAACGTTGTGGGCGGGACTAAGTTCGGAATGGCACCCAGGCTAGTAACTTTAGGCTTAGGCCTACTCATTAAAATCAACAGAGAGCCCACTACCTGTATATTGTAACCCAAAACTTAAAGACATGTCAAGATAGGCTACACAGGGCAGCTACTGGCCATTTTGGTGCCCTAACTGGTGAAATGAAGTATTAACCTAAGTATGTCATCATATGGCCAACTATAAAGATGTAATCTGCCTGTTCCCAGTGATGGGTAGTATTTCTGAAACATGTAATATGTGTTTCAAATGCAAAATAGTATTTTGTCATTTATATTTTATTGGGTTGAAGGAAATGGCTCTGTATTTTGTATCAAAATACTTTATTGGTGTGTATTTTTGTATTTTAAAAAATACTGCAAAATACTAAATGTGAAAAACACAAAAAAAGTAGATACTACACACAGGTGTAATGAATAAATAGTAATTAGGCAACAATGGTTTATGTTTATCGCAATCAGCTAATGTGAGAACAGCTGTGTTCAAGAACACTTACAGCTTTTCAGTGACGGCTATTGCTGAAGCATCAGCCCTGGTCTGAAGCACTGGTGTGAAGTGGTACGCAAGGAAAGATGAGCAAGTTGACCTGTGCAAGTTCACATAAGGACACTGACAAAGGCAACCGTGTCCCATTGTCTCCATGCCAATCTTTAACAGAAAATGTCAGATATCTCAACCACAATAACATCAATAAATGGTAAGGTGTTGAGTGTGTTTGAATTCCCTTCCTTGTAGCATTCTTTTCTGCATTCCACAGTGGGGAGAAGTTCACCTTGTTTAATTAAATAACAATTATATTTCCTTATTAGCTGCATACTTGAGGTTGGAGATATTAAGGCACGTCAAGTCTCTCACATACTGGAACTTCAAGATACATCGCCGTATGATTTTCTTATTCAGTTCTGCACTGGACTTGAATTACGAATTTTGGCACAGATACACAATTATGATTTTGGCCTATTGATTATAATGTGGTTAATTGAAAGCTCGGTCAGTCATTTGGATGAGCATCAGCTAGATGACTAAATGTAAATGTAAATTCTTGAATTATTCTTAATTTTGATCACACCACATGAACTTGCATAAGGTATACGATAGGGGCCAAATTGTATTGTTTTTTACTATACAGTATAGTTTTAATAGGCTAAATGTTTAGGATAAAAAAAAGCTTTTTTTGCAGTGCTTCCATACGTCCTTGAAAAAAGTATTTTGAGTATTTTCTAAATACAAAAATACAGTATTTTATTTTGATACATACGTAATATGGTTAGGCCTACTGTATTTTGTAGTTTATTTTGATACATTAAAAATGAGGGTATTAAGTATTTTATTTAAAAATACATTCTGATGTATTTTTGCCCATCCCTGCCTGTTCCCAGCATTAGCACAACACTTTGCGATGATTAGCTTGTCACCTGTGACGATATATGGTAGGCCTAAGTGACTGACCTATCTGGGTACACTCAACACCTTACCATCTATTGATGTCATTGTGGTTGAGATATCTGACATTTTTCTGTTAAAGATTGGCATGGAGACAATGGGACATGGTTGCCTTTGTCAGTGTCCTTGTGTGAACTTGCACAGGTCAACTTGCTCATCTTTACTTTATGTACCACTTCACACCAGTGCTTCAGACCAGAGCTGATGCTTCAGCAATAGCCGTCACTGAAAAGCTGTAAGTGTTGTTGAACACAGCTGTTCTCACATTAGCTGATTGTGATAAACATAAACCATTGTTGCCTAATTACCAATTATTCATTACACCTGTCTGTAGTATCTACTTTTTTGTGTTTTTCACATATAGTATTTTGCAGTATTTTTAAAATTACAAAATTACTATTTTGCATTTGAAACACATATTACATGTTTCTGAAATACTACCCATCCCTGGGAACAGGCAGATTGTATTTCACCAGTTAGGGCACAAAAATGGTCAGTAGCTGCACTGTGTAGCCTATCTTGACATGTCTTTAAGTTTTGGGTTACAATATATAGGTAGTGGGCTCTCTGTTGATTTTAATGAGTAGGCCTAAGCCTAAAGTTACAGCATTTCTATCACAATTGACCAGACTTTGACCTTTTGTCTTCTTTAAACAAAATTCTGGCTATGATTGTTCCTTGTATTGCATCATGAGCCATCACTGCATCTATTGTATTCTACTGTTGTTAGCCTTAAGCCTAGCTCAAGGCTTAGAAGGCTAGAATTCCAAATCCATATTTCCAGATATTTTGGTAAAAGTAACTTAAAAGTAATACAATAGTAGTGTAATGCCTTACAATTCAGAGACAGTAATATGATAATGTAATGAATTACTTTGAAATGACAGTAATAAGTAATACATAATATATTACGATTTTGAAGTAACTTGCCCAACACTGATTAAACCACATGTCACTGCTTGACTAAATGAAAAATATAGGCTACTGAACATGCATGGACATCGTCATAGTTGACAGATATTACGATACTGATTATATAATAACCTATAGGTCCAAATCTAAATGTTTGGGTTCAGTTTATGAAGTGTTGCTACAGCATGTTTGTTATTTATGGGGGGGAATCAGGGGGGGATTTTGGTATCGGTGGGCTTGTGTGTGTGTGTGTGTGTGTGGGGGGGGTCGTCGGTCCAGTAGTGGGCCGGTCCAGGAGAAAATTGCCAGGGCCGAATTTTGTTCCCAGTCCAGTTTTTTTTCTCATCAATACTCCAACACTCCACAAAAACAGATGTTTGGGGTGTTTTGTAAATTTATAACAAAAATAAAAGACTGAAATATTCCATTTACAAGTATTCATGACACTTGTAATTGAGCTGTGGTGCATCCTACTTCTATTAATGGTCCTTGAGATGCTTCTACAACTTGTTCGGAGTCCACCTGTGCCTAAATTAATTCAGTGGACATTATTAAGAAAGACACATCTCTTCAGGGGCGGAGCCAGAGGGGTGGCTCCGGGTGGCACAGGCCACCCTTGAGATTCGATTGGCCACCCCAGGTGCCACCCCAAATCCTTGTCTATGATTGGCCATTAACATGGTATAAGGCGGGACCTTTCTTGATGCACTTGCAGCAGTGTGAAGTGTCAGACGTCAGAAATGTAAGTGGCAAACACGCTTGCCTTTATTGGCCTGCGGCACAATTGAACTGCGGAACAAAAGGTTTCCCCGATCAGGAAATACTCCTTAATACGCAACTTTGTGTAGGCTTAACAGAGGTAGCCTAAATATCGTGCCTATGACGATGACAGCTTTAAAAAAAAACATTTATTTCACTTGTCTCGCTGGATTGAAGGCAGAATGTGGGCT
The DNA here is from genome assembly GCF_017589495.1 of Alosa alosa. NCBI lineage: Eukaryota > Metazoa > Chordata > Actinopteri > Clupeiformes > Clupeidae > Alosa > Alosa alosa. The sequence continues at coordinate 25,635,376 of NC_063192.1, read as the reverse complement.
GTTGCGCAAATAGATGAATGGGGGTCGGGAGATTCCGTTAACAAAAACCTAAAGTTTTGTTAACATTTTCTCCATTATTATCGTAAAATATGTCTCCATGCAGGGCAGGGCTGGTTCTAACCTAGGCTACTATATTTGGGTGGGCTGGTAGAAATTTTGGGTGGGCAACATAGCAAAGCTGTCAAATTGGATCAAAACTAACATAAACACAAAACAATCAGTACTACCTAGCTTGAGCTGCTGCAGCCAACAGCCAGGGATAGGCAGTATGTCTGATACATGTATGTAAAATACAAAATAGTATGTTGTCATTTTTATTTTATTTAGTTGGAAAAAAAATGGCATCATATTTTATAATGGCATCATATTTTCTTGAGAACTTTATCCAATTCAAACACATGGAAGTCATCCAATTCAAACACATGGAACCGGTTATGTGGTTGCCCTGCAATACACTTCATACCAACCTCAAGTTTCTTGAGAACTTTAAAGTGATGATTAATCTGATGATCTGATGATTAATCTGATGATTAATCATCTAATCGGAAGACATGGAACCGGTTATGGTTGCCCTGCAACAAGTTACCCCACGTGAAAATTGAATTAATAATTTGCCCAGACCTGTTGTGATCATAATATTGAGATTCAGGAAGATGAAATTGCTCACATACACAATACACTCCTTCATACCAACCTCAAGTTTCTTGAGAAAATAAACTAACAGACAAAAAAGCAGGTCAAATTATTGTAACAGCTACAAAATAAAATATTTTTATAAAATATAATAAAATTGATTATATTTTAATGCCCCCATGATGGAATTTGTTTTAGAACAGCATAGCCCAGTGACAGACAACTTAGATAATTAACTTTAATATGTTTGTATTACATTTTATTTAAATACAAAGACATTTTATGTGAGGTATTTGTGTTTTTTTGTCCTTCAATTTATGAGTATGGTGTTTGCATCTGGTTTCCCTAATGTATTTGTGCTAATTTCACATCTTGAGCCTGTTTCTGTTTATCTGGATGTTTTGCCTCATGCCACCCTTGAATTAATCAGTGCCTCAGTAGTGCCACCCTTGTTAAAAATGTCTAGAATCGCCACTGCATCTCTTTATATAAGGTCTCACAGTTGATGGTGTATGTTAGAGTGAAAACCAAGCTACGAGGTCAAAGAACATTTCTGCAGCATTGAAAGTGCCCAAGAGCACAGTGGCCTCCATCATTCTCGAATGAAAAAGTTGGGAACAACCAACAGTCTTCCTACATCTGTCCGCTCAGCCAAACTGAGTAATCCGGGACGGAGGGCCTTGGTCAGACAGGTAACCAAGGGCCCAATGGTCACAATGAATGACATCCAGAGTTCATTTGAGAGGATGAGAGAAGCATAAAGAAGGACAAACATCAGTGCAGCTCAGTGCCTGGTTTCTTCCACACACACCGTTGGGAATTGTGGCCAAATAGTTTGTTTCATCATGAATTTTCCCGTGGGGATCAATAAAGTGAATTGCTAATTGTAGACTTCAGAAGGAGACAGCAGCAGACTTACACCCCTCTCTTGATTGACGGAGCACAGGTAGAGAGAGTTAGTGGTTTTATTTATAAATATCTGTGAGTACACATCTCTGAGGACCTGACCTGGGCTACTCACATCAAAGCTCAGGTTAAAAAGGCCAGACAACGAATGTACCACCTAAGACAACTCTGGAAATTCAGGTTCCCCCCATGTGATTTTAAAAACGTTTTACACTGGGGTCATATAGAGCATACTGACCCAGTGTATCACTGTGTGTGTGGTGTGCTAACAGCTCTGAGAAAGACTGCAAAGCCTTGCAGAGAGTGACTCCTCTCCCTTCCCTGCATGATATGTGCATCAGCTGATGCAAGAACAGAGCCACTAAAATCATAAAGGACTCCACCCATCCCAGTAACTGTCTGTTCAGTTTGTTGAAGTCAGGCAAGCCCTTCTGCCATGACTCCTCAACATGGACATGCCAACTCTAATGAATACCATGGTCCCATTTTAATAACATTATTATTATGTATTATTATTATTATCTGGTAGGCGTTATAGGTTGATACAATCCAGTACCACCAGATTTATTCTTCCCAAATGTTAACCTGGAAAATCCAGAGTTCTCGCAAGAACTCACTCGGTGAGTTGTACAGTTTTGAAAATGAATGTTAAAGGAGAAGTTCGGTGTGATATTGACAGGCCCTGACATTTAAAACGAGACATTGAGAACTTTGAAAAAGCACTGGTAGTTTATTTACAAGACGATAATACATAACAGTACCTTCACAAAGTTTTCCGGGCGCCGCCATCTTGAAATCTAACGGGAAGTTGATTGACGAAAAACTACAGCTGATACGTGAATACTCGCAATAGTAATGTTGACAGAAGACGTGCTGTACACGTGAAGAAGGAGTGACTGGTACATGTGCATATAGCCTACGGACTGCAGCTTCAGCTGACATAATGGAGGATAAGACGAAGACAGTATGGTTCATGTCATGTATCAGCTGTAGTTTCGCTCTTTCTCGTCAATCAACTTCCCGTGACACGCGAGATTTCAAGGAAAACTTCGCAAAGGTACTGTTTGTATAAATTATACTATTTTATTGTTTTTATTATGTTTCTAAATGTCTTTTACTGTTTTTTACTCTGTTTATATGTCCTGTAATGATTATTTATTGTATTTATTGTGTGCACCCAGTGGAGTAGCGCTCCTAATTTCATTGTATTGTAAAGTACAACGACTATAAAGGCATTTCATTTCAATTTCAATTATTTCAATTATTATTATTATTATTAGTATTATTATTATTATTATTATTATTCATGTCACTTTATTATTTAGTTGAATTATTTATTATTAACTTCTGCTTTTAATCTTATCTGTTTTACTTAGATTTTTTCTACTTTACACAATCATGAAGCTAACCAGGCTTACATTTCACTGCTTGTTATATACTGATATAACTGTGTATGTGATGAATAAATCTCTCTGAACTCTCTGAACTCTGAAGAACCCCAAATTTTGATCAGATTGTTGCATATAGGAAATAGGAGGAACTTTGACCCCTTTGTGAGGATAAAGGATGGAGCACCCTGCTCCAGCCTCAGATTTTGCGCAGATCTCAAATTGGATTAAATATTCTGCAGAATATACATTCACTCTACTGCTCAGTGTTGCATTGGCTTAGACTTAGTCAGAGGTTTTTCAGAGTGCTAATTTGGTCTTGAATTGAACTGGTAGGTGTGAGTTTTTTCCACCACAATAGCCAATGAGGCCTACATTTGTTCAATTTTCAGTGCTCCACGACACTTAGTTGTAAATATATGCATATTTAAGGGTAATGCAAGGATTTTGTATTTAATTAGGTGTGCCCGACCGATTTGAGGGCTGTTTGGGCTGTGTTTTTGTCCCTGTCCTTCCCTGCTGCAGTCACAGGCTGTACAGTTCCCATACCAGGTGATGATGCTACCTGTAGAACACTCTCCACTGCTGAAGAGTAAACGCCCTTCAAAATGGATGATGACACTTTGAATTTTCTCAGCTGTCATAAATACAGTCTTTGCCTGGATTTCTTCAGAGTGTGCTGGATGTTATTGGTGAGGTCCTCGGTGATGTTCAACACTTTCGGCACTCTCCACAGGCTGCCCATTGATTTTTAATGGAGTGTAACTGACAATAGTCCACCACAATTTTCTTTGTTTTGCAGGATCAAGTTGTTGAACTGGCACTGTGCTACTGTACATCCTCTACTAGATTCAAGTAGGCCTGTTCATTGTTGTTACTGATCAGGTCCCACACCACTGTGTCATCTGCAAATTTGATGATGGAGGTGCTGTTGGCTCAGCAGTCATTCGTGTAGATGTTGTACAACAGGGGCCTCAACCACAGTCTGAGCTAGATGACAGACCACTCACTCTGACTTCCTGTGTTTAGTTACTGTACCACATCTCTATCAATGCCTTAAATAATTGCTCATGCCGTATCTGAAATAGCCCACACAAACTGGAATTCATCACATACTTCCCCCCCCCTTACATCCATTTCCTAACACAGTATCCTACGTAACAGAGCTGTGTGTGAATCTTAAGACTATTATTACATCATCATTCAGATTGCAGATTGCTTCCAAAATTGTATTGTCTCCAAATAAATATCCCAACTGTGTGATGTTTTTCTTGTGTTTTGCTGTTGGGCCAAACATTTAATGTGATGTCTCAAAGCATTCACTATACAAAAGCAAGTGCTGATAAAATAAATATCCCAACTGTGTGATGTTTTTCTTGTGTTTTGCTGTTGGGCCAAACATTTAATGTGATGTCTCAAAACATTCACTATACAAAAGCAAGTGCTGATTTAAAAAAAAAAAAAAAAGACAACAACATCATACTATTACCTTGCCTAAAGATGGAATAAAAACTAGTAATAATAGTCTAATGATTCCATAAAATCAATGAAGTAATCTATCCTTACCATAAAGAATATGTAGCCGGTATGGTATCTCAAGGTTTTTAAACCCTTAACTGCAGTTCACAGGCGGGCCCACTTGGGGCATCGGCTACGTATGGAAACAGGCAGATTCTTACGCCGAAAGAAGGGGTAGTGAAGAACAAGACAGGGCGGCATTCTTGCCAGTGTCATTCTCCAATTACCTTCAACCGGATTTTTATGCCTTGCTTGAAACCATGTGTTTGCCACTGCTCTGGAAAAAAGAGGCAATGAAATAATTCTGTCTGGTAAGTCAATGTTATCTTATGGATTGAATGTGTTATTATGCGACATCTGGCTCTGCAAGGCAATCGAGGTGATTTTATTCAGTGCAATTTGGGTTTGGCTGACCCTATGCTGCAATACGAAAATACGCGTAGAAATCCAAATAGTGCCTCTTTAGACGGGATAATGTTTTATATTCACTTAACTTGCGTGGCATCGTTAGATACTTGTTATTTTTTTAATGTTAATTGACGGCATATCCTCCCTGTAATGATAGCTCGTCTTTGCCAGATATGGCCTTCCACATTACGCATCCCCGCGACTTGTCGTGGTAAGGGCTCTATTAACAATTAGCCTGACACTAAGTAGCATATCCAAGGTATTTTGTTGCAACAATTAGTCTATTGCTTTTATTGATTACAAAATATTACTCAAACCAGCTGTAGCAGTAAGCTTGTCGTTTAGCGAATGAGATAATGATGTAACATGTAGTCTGATGCGTCTTAATATATTAAGGTAACTAAAACCGGCATAAATGTCTGCTAGCTAACGTTGTATTTTAATTGTTTATTTGACATGCTAATACATAGGCTTGCTGTCTATATTTAATCGTGGGCCAGAGCTATAGAATTGCTTCACTCAGTACATTTCACGGACTGTTTAGGTGTTAACGGTCAAGTTATGCCCGTCATTGAATACCTTCCGGTTGGCATGAGTTATCTTTGGGTGAAAGTGTACATTTGTAATTTTGCAAAAAGGTTATCAGTTAAAAGGAAGCAAATGCGAGTAAGTGTTTTCAGTTTAAGTAAATCTCTTGCACGTCTTTAGGCATACGTGCCATGTGAAAGTTACAAGATGAAGTAAAGTCAACTGAGTTTGAGTTTTTAAGCGGTTGCTCATTGTAATATTCATCTATTTTACGCAAATCCATGGTTTAAATGACTATACGTTTTCCAATAAATGCTCTTGAGCCCCCCTTGGGAATTCTGCGAAGATTGTAAAGGGGGAGCGATTGAGTATGTGTGTTTGAAAGCTCATGGACTTGGCTCATACTTGTTTGAGTTGAGGAAGTTTGAGTAACGACGTAGGCCTATACTGTAGTGTAGACACTGTCATGTAGGCACAACTGTATAACAACCTTTATTTAGATGACAGGTAGGCCTATAGTGGACAGCCAGATGATTATAAAAGTGTCTTGTGTATGAACTAGTACAGTTGTTATTTCCATGTCGGACCATGCTGACTGCTTTTTTTTTTGCTAATGTCGTCTCTACATGAATTTCACAGTGGTTGTGGTGGTAATTATCTTGGTCAGGACTGTCACCATTAAGCATCAATCAAGATCTCAAAGTGCCAGGGTCAGCTCAAAATGGAGCCTTGCAAGACTTAAATTGGAGTATTCCCCATAGCTTTCCGATTGGCCCAGTAGTGAATCTATCAGACCAAGCTCTTCTCATTTGAAGTGTTTCAAGCATTAGTTAAACTCCCTAGGTAAGCTACAACTCTGTTCTGCTGAGAATCCACCAGGAAGGACCATATTGTTTCTGTTCTTCTCTCCTCTCTAGGCGTCCGATCGTGGTCCCGGTCCACAGAGTTCGAGCCGTTCCTCTCCCCTCCTCTTGTTGCCCCCCTCCCACCACCCCACCCCCAATCCCACCTACTCCATGTGGTCCCAGAAGAAGAAGGTGTTGATGGTCATGGTCACCCTGGGGCTGGTGGCAGCTCTGATCCGCTCCTGGACGCCGCGGCCGTACACGTCCGTGGACGTGCGGCCCAAGCAGGAGGCAAAGATGGAGAAGCTGCTGGGGGACAGACTGCTCCTCTCGGAGCACAAATACGATGACATCCCATACCGTGTCAAGGAGAGTGTGTTGGGGTGGGTGCGATGGCATGTGGCCGCAATAGATTACCTACACGGCTTTTCCTGTATGCTCACGTATTTCCGGTGGAGCGTTAGCTGAGTTACTTCTTTATCTTAAGGCACTGATTCCCTACTGCAACACCCAACCGAGTTTGTGTAGACACTAATTACATTAACAATAACGGCAGGTTAAAACACACCTGGCTCCACTGGAAACTAACCACCAACTTTCATGCACATAGTCTAGAGCAGTCTCGTTTTCCTGAGAGCTTGTTACATCCTTCACTGTTGACTTGACCTGACCCCATTTAACCAACAAGAACACACACTTGTGTGTCATTAGAGGATGTGTTTTTTGTGTGTACCTGGGTGTCCACCTGCTGTTGCAGAAAAATTCTATACGTAATTTCAGCTAGCCTTCTTTTGGTGTCGGTAATAATCTCATTGGATGGTAATAGCCTATATGGTGACTCAAGTGTGTAACTTCTCTTGGCTTACTAATGGACAAACCCAATTCTAAAAGCACGACCAATACACAATTTCACAATAATCATAACAAACAAACAGTTAAGCCCTCATTTAGACCTGAAGGACAATACCTCTCTTTTTGAAGGGCGTGTTCCACTGTGCCTTTTCCCATGCTACCTTGCTACAATATGAATTCTCTAATCTAAAAAAGCTTTTGATAAGACATTGAGTAATAAAAAGCAAGGCATAAAGCTACACAGGGTATAGTCTATTACATAGACATTTAATTATTAACAGAAAACATGCCCTAAATGTCATCAATGAAGTCAAGTCAAGTCAAGTCAGCTCAGAAATATACAAAGGGGCTTGACCATAGAGTGCTTTAAAAACAAAGAGTAAAACTTAAAAATCAATTCTAAATTTCACTGGTAACCAGTGAAGCTCAGCTAAAACTGGAGTTATGTGCTCACACTTTTTGGTGCCAGTGAGGAGTCTTGCAGCAGCATTGCTGAACTAACTGGAGTCAATTTAAATTATATTGGGTTAGGCCTATGTACAGTGAATTGCAGTAGTCTAAACTAGGGATGTAACGATTACCGGTATAATGGTAAACCGCGATAAAAATGTTGACGATAATAATTACCGTTTTCATTTCAAATATCATGATTATCACTGTTGATTACCGCGGAAACCGTGTGTTTAATCCTTCCCAGCTTCATCCGAGCCTGCTTTTGACATACAGTAGGCCTGGTACAATGGAACAAAACTGGTACCCTACTGATTCTGTTGTCTAATTGATGGTTTTAACTACGATTCGGATTCGGCTACACCTGATTTTAAAAGGCAGAACTTTTTCACCGCAAAAATGTGCACTGTATCATGTAGCCACTCTAAGCGTTTTTTATGTTCAAGCCCACATTAAATCCATTCCACTCAATGTTATCAGGAGAATACAGTAGCCTAAAGTTTTATTTTGAACGCTTACTTTGGTCTCACTCATTGCATCCAAATAACAGAAATAGCAAACTCCAAGTTATGGTAGGGTAAGTTAAGCTATAAGCACATAGCTAATTAAACATGAAAAAAAAAGTGAACGGGATACTTTTTGAAACTATTTCAGCTTGTGTAGGCCTATCAGTGGTTTCTGAACATATTGAACACACTTTCAGAAATACCGTGATAATACCGAAAACCGTGATCATTTTGGTCACTATAACCGTGAGGTTAAATTTTCACACCGTTACATCCCTAGTCTAAACGTGAGGTAATAAAAGCATGAATGACTGTTTCAAGATCTTTCTTAGATAAAAAGTGCTTCAGTTTAGCTACTGTTCTAAGCTGATAAAAACTACCCTTAACAACAGAGCTGACTTGCTTATTAAAATTAAGATAGCTGTCGAAAATGACACCTAGATTTCTGACCTGACTCTGCAAGTTTGATGACCAAGGGCCAAGGGCATTGCTCAAGTGTTTTGTAGGGGTGGGGGATCCAAATAAAATCATCTGGACACCCTGGACATTTGAGAGGTCCTTTTGGAAACCCAAAATGAAAAATAGGTTAATTGAGAAATCCTGTGGGTTATGGTAGACAACCAGAATATACAATTGCCCACACAAATTATTAGCACCCGTTGGAGAGAGGAGTAAAAAGGGTTGTGAGAAATTCACTTTTCAGTGAATTAGCTGCTGCCGAACCACAGCCAAGGGTGTTGAAAAAACTTTTGGAAGTTTGTGATTTTGCGCTAATCCTATGGTTGGAGTAGAGTTATTGTTTACTGAAAATTTGATGGACAATGACAAGATGAACAGGTAGTTCTACAAACAGGGCTTATTGCAGATGTGGTTTGTCTACAATAAAGAAGGAAATAATAAAAAACAACAACAAAAGATCGCTGTTTACACACAAAAGAGATTCTATATGTTATTATTATAACACAAAGCATCATCTCAGGCTACAAATGTCTCGGATTACATTAATGAATACATCACAGGGAGATTTAACCCAAAAAGGAATATAATTTCAGTGCAGTGTGTCGGTCGTGTCAAATAGAATGTTACTGACAAGCTGATTAAATTAATTGACACATTTTACATTGGCTTAAACAGATAAACAGGTAAACTTACATTACACGGATGCACATGCATGATCTTGCTGCCATACATTCAAATAAACCTGTGCAAGAAGTAATATTTGAATAGAGTGCCTGGCGCAGAGACGGTGATTGTGGAGGTGGAGAGGCGATCAACAGAGGTGTATTCTTTCCAACCCCACTCTCACTCAACAACAACAACAACTAAGCTCTTTTGAGACTCAGGGCTAAGCACTTTACAGGCTCTCTTCGGGAATATGATGTGTAAGTTCATGTCCCGACTTGATGAGTCTCAAAACTGTATTGTAATGATGCTCACAAGCCCCAGGTGCAGCTCGGTCAGATATCAATCATATTTGTGGAAACATTGGTATGGGTGCCTGTTAAGACTCTCATGAATCAGAGTATGTTTGTATGTGTTTATGTATCTATTCCTTTTGTTGTTGTTGTTGTTGTTGTATGTCTTGCTGTTGGGTCTAGAGCCTGTAATAAAGTTTAAATACAGTACACAGTATATATATATCCTATGAGTAGCACCCACCTGGGTGATGCACGCCAGCCTTTAAGCGCCAGAATTTTCAAGGTTGGATTCTTCTCATTGTTTTCAATGTGAAACTAATGTAATTCACCAAGAGGCCACTGTAGATGAGATTAGATTTTCATTCAGGGTACCTGGAGTGGCAGAGGATATCTGGTCTTGCTGCTGAGTTTGAGCATTGGCCAGAGTAAAACCAGAAAATGATGACAAAACTGAAATGACAAACTATATGTCATGTCCATGCATGAAACTATCAGAAACATACGGTGTCTGGCTCTTGCATCATTGTATTGGTATGGAATATGTCCACTTGCATTTGTATTGGTCTTGCAGAGATCCAACTTTGCACCTGTAACTTTTTACCTGCCCCTCTCAACATAATTAGTTTGAGACTAATCTACGTATCTAACACTTAAGTCCTTAGAATGGATGCATGGCTTCAATGCTTTGCATTTATGAAACTACCCACATCTCTCCGCTGTTAGGCCTGAAACTTGTTTCCTTTTCCCTCCCCCAGTCTCCTGGCCCATAACGGCTGTGTGTGTGAGGGGGAGACGAGGAGCATCAACCTGCCCTACGCCAATCTGCTGTTCCCTCGGGTGTCGGCGCAGAACCTTCACACGGCCTTTAAGGAGTCAGAGCTGGAGGAGGTGAAACGCCGTCGAGCTCAGGAATACAACAGTTTCCAGAAGAGGTGAGTTTAACGCTTTACCCTGTGCCCAAACAAACCTTGGCATGGGACTTCAATGCCACCAGTTTCTGCTCTAGCTGCTTTGACCTGTGCACAGAATGTACCATTTTAAGCTACAGACATATCAAACCAACTTCAAAGACTACTGGAGATGAAGGCTGACTGACTTGTCTTGTGTTGCCTATGTCAGGGCAAAAAAAAGTTGCTCCTTAACATACTGCAAAGCCTACTGACAGCGACCAACTAACAAAGATACATTTTTGCACCTGTGTGATATGCAGATACACAATACATATACACTACTCTTGCTCACCACAGGCAATTTCATAATTTAGCCTTTTCTTGTCAAATATACATCTGATAAGAAGTTGGTAAAGGCACTGGTGCTGTCAGACAGAAGCGAGAGAAACTGCATTATCAGATCCAGTAATACAGGCACAATGCTGTAGTTTTGTATTTGCAGAGGGAAATGTCTAGTGATTACACAGCATATTGCTGGTACATCTTTGGCCTTGTTTGAGGAACATGCTGTCCACTTTGAATACACAAATATCTGGTGACCGTGCACTGAAGGCAATTTCAGTGCAGGTACATTTTAGTCAAATAGTTTTCTTAAAATAGTGTGTGATCAGAGAAGACCCTGCCTTTTAGCATATCCAAAATGTATCCATTGTTTAAAGTATTATTTAAAGTATTTGAGTCTGGACAGCAAAAAACACATTGTGGTGACAAATTGTCTTTGGGCCCGTCCACACGAGAACGTTTTTTGAAACCGGTTAATTTTTTTTTCCGGTTACACCATGTGTCCACACAAGGCCGGCATTTTAGGAGGCTGTAACCGATCTTTTTTGTAACCGGATTCCAAAGTGAGTTTTTTTGCCGTGTTTGCCGGTTAACATTTGCCGTGTGGACAGCAAAGACTCAGCCACTGCACTCGACCAGACACTCTGCTTGTCAGAACAAACCAAACCATTTGTTTGTCATATTAAAATGTTTTACTTTTCCCTGTCATGATATCTGTGCACGCAGTATCAGCTTTTTGTGGCTAACCGTTAGCTTAACTTGGTTAAACATTAGCTTACTACAACCTATGACTATAGCATGTTAATTTCTCCAGTGTAACTTGCTCTATACCTGACTACCATCGTAGTGTGTATGTCTGAGTGTGCATATCTGTGTATGTGAGTGTATATCTGTGTGTGTGTGTTTATTCTTGTGTGTATCTGTGTATTTGTGTGTGTGTGTGTGTGTATGTGTGAGTGTGTATGTCTGTGTGTATGTGTGTGTATATTTTTGTGTGTGAGAGTGTGTATGTGTGTGTGTGTGTATGTCTGTGTGTGTGAATATGTGTATGTGTGTGTGTGTGTGTGGGAATATGTGTGTGTGTATGTCTGTGAGTGTGTGTGTCTCTGTGAATATGTGTGTGTATGTCTGTGAGTGTGTGTGTCTGTGTGTGTGAATATGTGTATGTTTGTGAGTGTATGTCTGTGTGTGTGAGTATACCTGACTACCATCGTAGTGTGTATGTCTGAGTGTGCATATCTGTGTATGTGAGTGTATATCTGTGTGTGTGTTTATTCTTGTGTATATCTGTGTGTATGTGTGTGTGAGTGCGTATCTGTGTGTGAGTGTGTGTATGTGTGTGTGTATGTCTCTGTATGTGTGTATGTATGAGTATGTGTGTGTGTTTGTAGGTGTAGAAGTATGTGTGCATCTACAGTAGATACAACATTCTATCCCACCGGTCACTATTGTGACCGTTAACATGTTTACTCATTCTGCAAACACACCAAAGACATTTGAATAATTATAAATGTATATATCATAACTAGACACCTTAAAGACCATATGTAATAAAATATTTGTCCTATGTTTATTTTAACATACTTTAAAACACCTTTTATTTGGGAGCTGTGAGGCCGTCATCCTCTTCTCAAGGTGCAACCAGGAAGTAAACAGCTCTGGTCATGTGACAATTTACTCAAAACATTTGACACTGCACACATTTCACTGAAACACTCTATTGTTTCAATATTTACTGAAAGAGTATTGGGATATTCCCCAGTTACAGTTTTAGAGGCTTATAAGTACATTTTTTTGTTTTTTTGGGGTGAAATGGGTTAAGACCCCATATGGAAAATGCATATTATTTAATGAGGTTTTATCACTGAAAACGTTTATTTCTGAAAACTTTGGCCAAAGTTGAGATGTGGGAAAACTCGTGGTTTCACTTTCATCAAGGGAAAACAGCGCTGTTGCATTGCAACCTCGTTCGTTTGAAATCTCTGATTGACCACCTGTTCGAGGGATTTGCGACAGCCTTTCCCAGCTGTTTAACATGTTTGTAGCATATCAGTGTTCAACAGAATTATTTTTAAAAACGGAGGGGATATAGGCTATCATTTTTTTCCTAATAGCCTACTAGGCCTATGTATCTCTTAGATTTCGCTAATGAGTGTTGTAGGCTAGGAGTTTTTGACGGCACTAACTTTTACAAAAGACCAGAAAACAATGTTAAGGCATTTGTGGAAAAGAAGGATGGTTTGTGTGTTTTCTTCCTACACCTCACGGTAAGCTATTTCGTTGCTCTGATTGGTTAGGTCTACCCAATTGAGTGCAGAGGCATTCCCCCCCTGTATCGGTTGAAACACACCCCATAATTATGTCCCAATGGAGCAGTATCAGACTCATATTCTGACTAGAATTGAGTATGACTACGTCAGGCTATGTAGATGCACATGTTCCCTACAAATACAACTTCCTTAGATCTATAAATTGCCTCAGCAATGTTTTACAACAAGCAGATTTGTGAGCAAACCAGATAATGTATAGTCTTACAGGAACGCAATTCATGCTGTAATTGTAAGTACGAGAGAGAGAGGAGTAGTTCGCACACTGAAAGAAATTACTTAAACAAAGTCTTCAGAAAGGAGTTTTTCCATTTAATTTTGGGAGCAAGAGCAGACGTTTCAGCTGTCCGGCTATTCTCAATGCTCACAGTGAATCAACCGCCGACATACAATTAACAAGTACCCAGTTGGGTTAAGGGTAATCAAGAGACAGGGGTGGTGGGAGGGGCTTTAATTGTAATTGTAAGTACACCAGATCATTGTAGACTTAAGGCATTATAACTTGTATCTTGGTTTTAGAAATGTGCTGTCGAAAAATTCATATCAAATTATTATGGTAAATGGACTGCATTTATATAGCGCTTTTTTCGGCTCCTGCGAGCACCCAAAGCACTTTACATTATCATGCCTCACATTCAGGGGCGGACTGACAATCTGTGCGTTCTGGAAAAGTCCAGAACGGCCGTCCATCCGACGGCCGTCGACTGCCTGGCTCAGTGCCTCATTGGCCAATTAGGGCGACTGTCTAGCTCTCCACATTAATATACGTCACTCAGGCTTAATGAAAGCTATCAGTATGTCTACGCTACCAGTTGTCATTGTCATCCAAAAAAGTAAACATTTGCGCCATCGCGTTTCCAATGAATGATACTAGGCAAGATGATGCAGCCTTTATATTTCACCCCTCTCTGTGGTTCAGTCTTGCTCATAGCCTTGCGTTTCAAAAACGTGCTAGAATTGAATTCCATGTGTGCAGAACAGGTGGTGACTGTCAGTTAGAGCCAGTCATCATGGAAGAACTTGGGATAGGCCTATCAAAAACGAAAAAACAAGGCAACATAAAACTGAGTGGGAGAACAGCGACATTTAAACAGTTTTCCACCAAAGGTAGGCTATGGTCCTGTCCCAATATTTAGACTATTGACAAACTTTACCCCTCGACTCCTCTACCTCCTGAGCCACTGCCGCTCCTATAATGATCTGTTAAAGCATTCTAATAATAATAATAATAATAATAATAATAATAATAATTATTATTATTATTATTATTATTATTATTATTATTATAAGGTTTGTGGTATGAGTGCTCTTTCTTTATGTAGGTCCCAGACTGCTGCAGACCTGCTTATTGTTGCTGAAGCGAACAGCCCTCTGCAGTATCCCACCCAAGGTGTAGAAGTCCGACCCCTCAAGACCATCCTGATACCTGGTAAGGGCAGGGCATACCCCTCAGGATTGTAGTGTAACATGATGAGTATGGAAAGGGCCTTGTATCTAGTGTTAATTTTGTCACCTATTTTTAATTTAGTCTTAGTCTTGTGACGAAATGTCCTTTTTAGTCTTTGTCATATTTAGTCATTCAAATATAATTTTTGTTAATCAAGTTTTAGTCGACTAAAAGTCTCGTCATTTTAGTCTAGTTTTAGTCAAAAGAAAACTAAAAGTATCTTAGTCTTAGTCAGTTTTAGTCAACACATTTTAGTCTTTTTTTTTTAACAAATTATTTCTGATTACCATTTGAGTCAAATAGTGTTTCACACATCTCAATTTTCCAACAATATTGTGTGTCCACAGGGCTACTCGTCTGTTATAATTACTCATTCTGATTTTTTGTCAGTCAGTATGTTTACATGCACAGGTAAGTCGAGCTACAGTTATAGCTCGGCTGGGATTTGACCATAGACAGTAAAAGATTTGACTGGACCACTGTCATATTCGTAGACCAGTGTTTCTCAAAGTGTGGTCCGGAGATCACTGGTGGTCCGCGAGCAGACGTGGTAAAATATAATATAGATGAGTTGTTTGCAATATTGAACCAACTTGTATGTAAAACAGCTCTGCAACACTGTCTATGTAAGATATGCCAGTTTAAATCATACAGTATGAATCCACACAATAAGCAAAGTGCAAAGACAATAAGCAAGGTGGTTCAGTGAGTAAGCCTATTGTGTAGACTAATTATAGGCTACTGTTGAAGTAGGTCTAATCTTTTTTTTTTTTTAGCTAGGGTTAGTTAAGTGGTCGTAGGCCAAAGTATTAATGTTTTACTCCGCCTCGCTAGATGGCGATATGCGCCCAAACACAACACATTCCCCAAACAGACTCTCCATCTTAGCCATAGCTAACTTGCTAGCGAACTTAGCATCATCAGTCTAACTAGTTAAATAGTTGACATTACATGATGAACATTTTCGTATGGACATTCTGGGGGATGTTAATTTGTATGAGAGAAGCTTCAACTTCTGGGTATGTAGCATTGTGGCATAAAGCTTAGGTAGTTATCTTGCTAACTCTGGCAGAAATCTCCAGTGTTCTTGTTCCATGTAGTTTCGTGTTGCAGCCACAGGGTTGCAGCAACAGCACGTAGACTAGCCTACAGGAAAGCTGTTGCGTATAAACTCATTCGGCATATTTTGAAAACGTTTTGTAGACGAAAATGAAGAGAGATTTTATCTTAGTTTTTATTTCATGCAAAACATTTTAGTCTCGTCTTTTTTCGTCAACAATAATGCATCTTAAGATAGTCTTAGTCAGTGTTTCAGGACATTACTGCCGTCTCGTCATCGCCTCGTCTTAGTCATGAAAAAAAAGGTCGTTGACGAACATATTTCCTCTCGTCTCGTCTGACGAAATTAACACTACTTGTATCAATATTAATCAAGTTTAATGGAGAGGGAGGCAGAGAGAGGGGGCCTTAGAAGTGGAGCAGCAGTCAGTGGAACACAGGTGGAAGCAAGCTTGAGCTACTCAACTTGTACCATGGGCGTAGGTTTGCATGGGGACCATGGACACTTGTCCCCACCAATATTTTGTGATGACAAAATTGTCCCTACCAGTATTTTATCAAACTCATTCTTATTATGTTTGTTGTGAAGATGTAGCCTATCCATTTTGATATTCTCATAACAGTGTTTCCTCTAGATTTTTTTTAGCAGTGGCAGCAGCCAGGCCATCTGCACCCCTACCTCCCCACAAAAAAAGTCACACTAAATATCAGAACGTTACATATAGGCTACAATATGGAAAAACCTGGCATTTCATTAGAATGTATTTCATTTCTATGGCTGAGACGTATAGGATCTGTAGCCTATAGATTAATTTGAACCTATAGCATCGTATTAACTAGAAAAACATTTCCTGAAGGAAATACAGTGCATGAAAATGCAAAAAATATGATGTAAAATATCATACAGAGTAAAAACAAACTATATTGGTTGCTAGGTAGATGAGGTTTAATATAGTCGGAATGACTGAACAGTTAAATAAGTGGATAGTTTATATAGTTAAATGATTTGCTTGGTAGATAAGGTTTAATATAGTTGGAATGATTGAACGGTTAAATAGGTGGATAATTTAAATGGTTAAATTATTTAGGTAGATAATTGACGATAACTGACAGTTGGAATGGCTCTAATATTTGCTAGCAGTTATGCTAACTATGTTATCAAAGATAATAATGTTAACCAAGTTACTTAACTTAGTTAACTTAGCTAATGTTTTCATTTTTAATAGTTATGTTAACTAGCACTATGTTAACCATGTGACTTAGGTAACCTAGCTAATCATTTTTAAAAGTCATGCTAACTATGCTAACTAGCATGCTAACTATACTAACCATGTTACTTAGCTAACTTAGCTAATCATTTTAGCAGTTTTGCTAAAAATGCTAACTAACATGCTAGCATGCTAACTATGCTAACCATGTTACTTAGCTAACTTAGCTAATCATTTTTAGCAGTTTTGCTAAAAATGTTAACTAACATGCTAGCATGCTAACTATGCTAACCATGTTACTTAGCTAACTTAGCTAATCATTTTTAGCAGTTGTGCTAACTAGCATGTAAACATGCTAACTATGCTAACCATGTTACTTAGCTAACTTAGCTAATCATTTTTAGCAGTTTTGCTAAAAATGCTAACTAGCATGCTAACATGTTAGCATGTTAACTATGCTAACCATGTTACTAAGCTAACTTAGCTAATCATTTTTAGCAGTTTTGTTAAAAATGCTAACAATGTTAGCAATGCTAACATGCTAACCATGCTAACTAGCTACAGTGGGTAGGAGTCATAGTTGATGACAAGTAACAGTTACAATGGCTGAACAGTTAAAAAGTTCAGTAGTTTAAAGGGTTAAATTGTTTAACAGTGAAATATTGTAGTGAGGACTTTTATTTTGAAACAGTTTTTGGCAGCGGAAGCAGTTGAACAGGATGTGTAGTCTTAATAGAGCCAGTTTGTATGCTTAAAGCCTGAGACTGGCAGTTGATGCAGGTGGCCCGAATACCTGCCATAGGATTCTAATTGCTTAACGGCTCTATTGTGATGTCATCAGCCCATGTTAAGTCTATGGGGAAATTTTGAGTAGTTTTTAATTAATAGTTTAAAAAGTATAAAAGTTACAAAGATGAAAAATACAAAGCCCCCATGTCCTAAGTAAGACCTACGCAACGCAGTTTGAATGAAGTGTCTACGTTAAACGGTTGAAGCTGCATTAAATGCGTTAGAAGAAGAAGAATAATCAGAAGAAAAAGCCTTGGAATAACCGTACAGTGCATTTTCATGCACTGTAATAAGAAGAAGCCTAGGAAGAACAGTACAGTGCATTTCCATGCACTGTAATAACACGGGGTGTCACCCCGGGATTTTTTTTTATTCTAGTTGCTAATCACACCATTTACCGTGACTTGAAAGGGACAGGATTCAGGAACTAAAGACAGGCCCATCTTCTGTCTGACTCATGTCACGTTAACCCATGCATTAAACCACATGTCACTGCTTGAACGTTTTGTGCATGTTGTAGAAACACAACTCACAACACAGCTTTTATTTGGTACAAGTCAAATTTAGTTTTCTTTGGTTACTTTCTTAGGTTATAGTTCGCTATTCACATTACTAAGTCATCACCGCAAGTGCGTACAAAATGTTTATGGCCAAGTTTTGTGCCGTCCCCACATTTGCAAAATTGCTTACCTTGTTTTATCTCCTGCATCAAATCGCGATTGAGTGCGCATCTAATAACAGCGGAATCTCCGTGGGGAGACATCCACTCTCCATGTTTCATTTTCGCTGTTGTTGCAAGCGTAATAGGCTACGATATGGGAAATCCTTTGAATATGATCATCTCCAGAAATGAATGGGTTTTCCTTAGCCTGTGCTACACCTTTCCACCAAGTTGTACGAAAATTGTAGTTTTTGCGATGTTGACAAACAGCACATGGAAGCTCTTGATAGCGCATGCCACTAACATCTATAAAACAATATATTTATGGAATAAAACTAGACAGGTACCTCGGATTAGCATTACTGTTTATTGTTAAACTGCAATTATCTGCAGCCAGCGGAGCGCATTTAACTATGCGTCCGGAAAATAATGTGCGTCTGCCCTAATTCTGAAGCAGTGGGTACCGCTACAAAATGAAGAGGAAACACTGGGAAGAAAATTAATGTTTAAAATAGGCTACATCAATACAATATGTAATATGTGAAGTGAAACTGGACAGGCCATAATAACCTCTGATTAACCTCTAAGATTACTTATTGTCAAATTGCAATGTGAGCGGCAGCTAGTGGGGGAGATACAGTATGTTGGCAGGATTATTTAAAAGGCAACTGCAACTACAATGTGAGTCTGTCCTGATTCTGATACCATGGCGGCATTGTGGCGGGCCGCCATGCTAAAATCACCGTAGAGGAAACACTGCATAAAATGTACATCTCCAGGACAACCAGTTTAGACATGCTATCACTTGAGTGTCTGAAACCGAAGTGGATTTATGTGACGCTCTTATGAAAGTGTCAAAGCATATGGCTACTTGTGGCAGACTACGCCCTTGACTTGTACTC
Organism: Alosa alosa; assembly: GCF_017589495.1. Classification (NCBI taxonomy): domain Eukaryota; kingdom Metazoa; phylum Chordata; class Actinopteri; order Clupeiformes; family Clupeidae; genus Alosa; species Alosa alosa. The sequence continues at coordinate 25,616,299 of NC_063192.1, read as the reverse complement.
TGTGTTACACCTTCATCAAAGGAATTCAGAGGTCTGGAGTTTCCCTGAAGCTTGTATCCTATGAAACTTGCTGAACTTGCTCTGTACATGTATACATTTTGCAACTTCCTTCACTTTTCGATCACTTTTTCAGAATGAAAGTTGGTTGGTTGGGGTTGAATACTGGCACTGTTTCACCCCCAAGTGATATAGAGAATCACAATGTGGGTGGGAACATGTTTGGTACTATGGCTTACCATGTCCTTTTTTGAGCTAAGATCCTATTTTCAACAGATAGAAACATACTGTGTTTAACATTTATTGGCTGACTGTGTCTGGAATAATATGTGCATGTAATTTGTGTTTATTGAAGGACTGGCCCTCATACAGAAGAACAGAGAACGCTATTCAGTAAGTCATCCAATTGAGTACTACTAGTGACAGTAACCTTCTTTCCCATTAGATAAAATTATTTCATGTTAACAACCTTTATTGTGTGACAGGTGAATTTGACAGCAACAATGGGCATGTTTGATATTGCTGCATTTGTGGATGAGGTTACCATCAAAGGGGAGGGGGAGATGCAGATGGCTTTGTCCAGCCGATACCTCTCAGCCCTGAACAGACAGCTGCAGTTTGTCACCTACACAAACACCCTGTTTCACCCAAACACCGCAGATACAGGTGAGTACAGAGACCAGCACACAACCACAACCCTTATCGAGCCCTCTCAATAGCTAACACCACACCTGTGCAAACTGTTTGAACTATATATCTCAGCAAAATAAAAATGTCAACATTTCATTCCTTCTGATGAAATTTTTATGATATGTTGGACATGTTTTATGATTGTAATATAATTTTATCTATTCTAATCTTTCATTCTTTCTTAATCTCAGTGAGGTTAAAGCTGGCCTGTCATATCAGTTTTAGATAATGCTGGGGTCATGGAAAGGCTTCAGCAGAATATGCAACAGAAAAATAGCTCAATGGTTCTACTCAACTCTCTACTAAAGACTAAACGCATTGAGGCCATTTTCAGTCATGCTGAATCCAGTAGTTACTAATAATGCACTCTTTGTGGCAAGGAAGCATGTTGTAAGCTCTGAAAGAGTTGAGACATCTCTGAGTGTAGAGTCATTTATATGTTCTGTGAAGAATGCTTGGAGAGCACAGCATTTGTAGAATTGTAATTTAAAGCCATCTATACTATTTATCCAGTGATTTGGGGTAACATTTGCAAATAGGAGCATCCATATTGTATTGGACCATGCTTGTTCGTTATGGAGGAGATTATAATAAGCTTCACAGTTATGCCGTCAAATAAATTTTGCCTACTACCATCCAAGCAACAAAGCAGTATTGGTTTGGAACTCTAATGAGGACAAAAGTATGAGCATTCTTTGAGGCTGTTTCCTATTGTGAAGTTAATTTTGTACAACTGTCTCACGCGATTTGTGCATACTAGTATATTTTAATTTCACCCAAAAGCTCATGTTTGTAGTATTTAAAGACTACATTATGTTAGTGTAAGTTAAAGGAGAAATCCGGTGACATTTCACATAGATCTCTGTTTCTCAAGGTCACCGAGTACTGTCAGTATGAAAAATAACAGAAACAATCGGTTTTACCTAACGTGAGTTGTTACAGCCAGCAGCTAACGCAGCCAGGCAGCTACAGCGCTACACTCTGGGGGCATGTCCGTGAGCTCCCATGTACCTGCTCCCAGAATGTAGTGCTGTAGCTGCCTGGCTGCATTTCTCCTTTAACTTGGTTTGGATGCTGCTGCAGTGGAAAGTATAACACTAGAGAAAGATGCTGTATCCTTCTGGTTTCATCTGGAATTTGTTCATTAATAAAAAATGAGGTTTATTTTTCTATCTATATTATATCAGTTGCTTGTATGGGACATACTTCTGAAAATAATAGGTTCACCCAATATTATCTGCATTCCCTAAAACATATTGCTGCTCATCTTTTTCCCCTGCACACATGTTGAGGGTGTGAAACCCCTGTTGATTGCATGTGGGATGTAGTGGGATGTCCTACTTGGAGACCTCTGTACAGTTATCAGTATCAGGCCTATTGAATGTGGTAAGAGGGACACTCAGACAGTGCCATTATGTGCTGCTGTGTGCTCCCTGTCACTCTCATGAAAAGAAATGAGTCTGCAGCCAAGTGTGAGATGGGCTGGGGTATCCTCCTCTCAAGAGCGGTTTTGACTGATGCCGGTCTCTGCTGGTTGCAGGAACAGGGCTTTCACATGCTGGGTCTGGCTCTGTGTTCTCTAGTACAGACAGAGGACGACATGGGGTTGCAAAGACATGGGGTTGTAGCTCTGCTGTATATGACATTGGTCTAAAATGGCCTGCCTTTCCAAATGAATCATATAATATAGGATTGGCTTGCGGACATTGACGTTCCAGCGAGTGTTGAAGTGGTGGTAATACTTAATTGCCACAACATTGTTGGTTCACCCTATCAACCAACTTCCTCACTTTAACTCAGAGAATATGGGGTTTTGGTCTTATTATTGCACTCCCAAAGTGACCTTTAGTGCTGACCTGGGGTCTCATTACAGAAACTTCCTAACTATGAAATCCTATCTTACCTAGGATGGTATAAGACGTCACTCTTCAGGACCAATGAGGGAACTGGGAGTGGTCGAAGGAAATCGTGAAGCTTCCGCGCGCTGTTGGAAATAACAATTGATTATAGAACCCCTGTTAACCTAATGATTCTGACCCCGCTAGATATGGAGAAGTTTCAGTCAAAGTAATATTACTATCCATAGTAGGCCGATGTAGGCCTACCCACGATACTGTTACAAGAATGCCTTCTAGCTATTTAATTAGACTCAACTTCCCCAAGAATAGTGTGCGAGGCCCTCCTCGGCTGACTAATTCGGGAGGCGCCATTTACTGAGTAATGATCCTAGTGTGAAAGTTGGTCAGAGGCTAAAGTGCTGGCCTGGACCACTATACTCATCTGGACAGAACATCTTACCGAAGCTACAGAGGGTTCAGGGTGTGCTAAAGTTAGCTGTCTAATTCCAGACTACTAATAAAATCAGTGACCCACCACAGTACAATACGATGGCCAGTTCTCCTGGTAGCATGCCTACTTTCACTGATTTAGCCCCACGGCCCTAGGGACTAATCCTAGCCGTTCCCCCTGGCACATCTTAAACTTTGAGGGATAGAAAACTATGCGGGTCAAAGCATAACAATTTATTTGTCAGATACAAGCTATTCATCCAATACATTATAAAAGGTACATCTAAATGAATAATGTGAAAGTTACGAAAACAGGTTAAAGGAACATTTAGGAAACCATATGAAGCAATCAGAGAATGAACATACCAGCTCAGAGGATGATGACTACACACCTTAGTGGTGCGGGAGATTCTGACTACAGAATGGGTCCTAGAATGTTCTGTAAACTTCACTTAAATAGGCTACCTAGTTTGTAGTTGGTTACATTGATATGGAGCAAATGATTGGAGGTCAGCTGATTTGGGATCACATGGTTGGAGGTCAGCTGATTTGAGAGTACTTTGATGAGACTTGAGACCATTGTTGTAGTGAGAGTGAATCAATCAAGACATTACATTTCCTGTCCCTACAGTTAACTGCTCCTGTGGACATGTGACAGTAGGCCCACAATAGGCCCACACTTAGTAATTGATCAAGAGTCAATATATGACTGAAAAGATTATCATCAGCCTGGTAATTAGGATCCTTACAATGGCATTTAGGATTTTTGGTATTACAGAAGTATGTTTCCTAACTGCATTTAGGAAAAAATCCTATCTTAACTTAACAGATCCATCCTAACTCAATAATTTCCTAGCTTAGTAATCCTAATTTAGAATGGCACAGACCCTGTCCTAAATTCAAAATAACTGCCAAAACTGACTGCAACAGTCTTGTTGGGTTGTTGCCTAGCCTATGACAAGATGAGGAACATGACTGTTAAAGCATATCACACTAAATAAGTGAAAACTTTGACAAGCAATATACAATGTATAAGCTATGTGTTTTAAAACATTTATAACATGTATAACAAATAAATCTTTATAACAGAATATTAGGCTATGATTTATCATTATCACCCAGAGAGAAGAAATACTCTTTTCTGATTGGCTGGCGGGGTGGCTTTTAATTCTGAATAATGGGACACCTATGAAGTAGATCTGGTAAAAAAAGTTTAATCGCCGTTCCATATCAATGCTTATGAATGGTAACTATAACAACCATAGTAGGACGACGGTTGAGCCTGGAGGCAGGCTTCGCAACAATGGAATCAACTGCAAACAAGCTAACTGTCCATGCTATGGCTGTTATAGGGCCAACGACAAGTTGTACAATAAGCTGAACTAGTGGGCTTCTTTTTAAACGGAACCGCGTGTTTCCTTTGCGTGCTAAAGGCATGGCTTTACAGTGGCAACCGGGTGATAAGCGGGATGACGGCGTTCGAGGTGTGTCCAGTTATACGGAATTAATGGACTCGGGCGGAGGCAACTCGCCCTCGCCCATTAATTCCGTATACCAGGACACCTCGGCGGCCGTTATCCCTTACTTATTAGCCTAATATATTTTTGTTTTTCCTCTTTTTATCCTGCACATCAAATTAATCAATATTGACAGACTCTCTGGCATGACAGGACGATTGCCGATTTAACAATCTAACTGGCAGTTACAGTTTTCTGTACAGTTTTTACAGAATTTCTTAAGTTAAGATAAGATAGGAGGTCTGAGATAAGATCAATAAAGTATCTATCTATCTATCTATCTATCTATCTATCTATCTATCTATCTATGAGTTTAGGAACTGCTTCTGTGATAGGAAGATAAGATTTTTCCTATCTTTGAAATTTAAGTTAAGATAGGACAAGCAGGTAGGATATTTTTCTGTAATGAGGCCCCTGGTCTCTATCTTTAGAAATCCATGTGCAGACAGGGGCTTAACCGTGAGGCAGGTCTCAGTTCTTCTATTGATTCCCATTTGCACTACACTAATGAATCTGAGAATATTTGGGCAAAAGGGATAATGACTCCCTTCACCATCACACTTGGTACCGGACACTTGGTAAGGGGGGACAGTTGGGCATATTATCTATTCATAGGCCTACACTAAGGCAGTGATTGGATGGTGTTCAGTAAAGTAATGAGTGTTTACCCATGTGAGGAGGGAGAGAGAAACACTGGTAAATAAGTGACATTTTGATAGGTTGTGTTTGAAAAAGGAAATCATTTAGATGTTTGTGTGTTAGGTAGAGAAGTGTGTTTGGTGTTTTATTAAATTGAAAACTGAAAGGCTGAGAATTAGTGTATGGTTTTGCAGATCTGGTATGGGCTAAGGGTGTTTGAGTGACATGTTTCAAATATTGTGTGATATTTTGTATGTACTGTAAACAGTATCTGTGTTGTTTTGAAAAATTCATCCTCTACAAAGGGTCTCTAAGGCAATGATTGGATTGTGTTCAGTAAAGTGTTTACACATGTGCGTGGGAGTACTGTAACTGAGAATAAGTGGTGAACAAATGGCATTTTCAGAGGTTGTGTTTCAAAAGAAGAAACCAAGTAACTTCCTGTTAGATTGCTGTGCATTCGGTAGGGTGTGTTGTGTTTGTAAAAGGTGTTTTATGAACATGACTCCAAGGCTGAGAATTAGTGTCTGGTTTTGCAGATCTGGTATGGGGTTATGGTATTTGAGTGATATGTTTAAAAAAAACTGTTTGACATGTAACGATTTTGTGTGTAAACAGTGGAAAAAAAATGTGAAGGGGCAGTTAATCAGATTCCGGTGAGAGTATAGTTTCAAGTTTTATTGTCGCATATACTTTGCAATATAGCAAAATTCTTATCCCACAGTCGCAGTAGTGCAAGGAGGGGTTTTGTGGGCAGCCGTGGCCCACTAGCACTCTAGACTTGTAACCGGAGGGTTGCCGGTTCGAGCCCCGACCAGTGGGCCACGGCTGAAGTGCCCTTGAGCAAGGTACCTAACCCCTCACTGCTCCCCGAGCGCCGCCGTTGTAGCAGTTGAAGCAGCTCACTGCACCGGGATTAGTGTGTGCTTCACCTCACTGTGTGTTCACTGTGTGCTGAGTGTGTTTCACTAATTCACCGATTGGGTTAAATGCAGAGACCAAATTTCCCTCACGGGATCAAAAAAGTATATATACTATACTAAATACACAGGGGGGCTGCCAAACTATCCCCACATTTAATTCATTTATTTGGGATGACCAATACTGATTACAACAACACAGCATTCCAAATATTAATAAAGAGCCCATTTGTGTCTCACACAGCAACACAAACACTGCAAGCTTTACACTGTGCAGCTTTACAGGTAAATCAGGATAAATACATATTATCAGCTAAATCAGTGTATAAATACATATGATCAGCTAAATCAGTGGATAAATACATATTATCAGGGGTAGAGATGGCACCGCCTTCTCCATACATGCAGACTGCCTATGATGGCTGACACAGAGCAGTATTTGGCTATTTGCTTAGATTTTGTATTGTTAAGTCCAGCAATTTGCAATCCTCTAACACAGAGTCTATGAACATGTCCAAGGCTACCATAAATAAGTACAACCATTCACATGTCACAATTAGGAATTATTTGAGTAAGACGGTAGTTTCACATAGACTTTACTTTTGCACTCTCTGGCCAACAGCCTTTAAAGTAGCCTGCATATCAGTTCTAGGCTCAATTTCATTTCCAGGGAAAAGTTATTAGTTGTTGGCTATGTTTTAGCCTATGTTACAGCAGTAATTAGTGCCTGGCATGTGGGTCTTGGCATCACCATGGTTGCTTTCCACTTCCCCTCATGTCTGTCAACCATCACAGTGGACGATGATATCATCCATCAGCCCAACCCTAATTTGAAGCTGAAGGAGGTCAGCCCTAATGATTTTGGATGCAGTCCTGACAGTCCTTGACAACAGTTTGAGATTGTGAGCAGACAGGTTCCCCAGCCACACTGTGATGCATCCAGTCAGGACGCTCTCAATAATGCAGCGATAAAAGTTCACCAGGGTTTTTGTTCCCACCCCAAAAATCTGTAGCCACCTCAGAAAGAGCAGTCTCTGCTGTGCCTTCTTGAGGATACAAGTGGAGTGTAGGGACCATGAGAGGGAGTCGGTGATCTGTATGCCCAGAAACTGCTGACCATTTTCACAGGTGAATCATTGAGGCAGAGAGGGACGTGATTGCCACCATTCTTCCTGAACTCGAGGACTATCTTCTTAGTTTTGCTGACGTTCAGGGAGAGGTTGTTGTTGTGGCACCATACAGTCAGGTCTCTCACTTTTTTTCTGTAGGAGGCCTCATTGTTGTTGTTAATGAGGCCTTGTAGGATGCCGTTGTTGAGAATCAGCGTGGGTGATTTCCTGTTGCCTATTTTAGCCAACCACTATATCTGTTTCCTGAATGCTGAATCACTACAGTCATTTCCTGTGTATTAGCCACATTCTATAAACTGCAGGTCAGCGTTTTAGGCAAGTTAAAAAAAACAAAAAAAAAAACATATTAATACCATATCAACTGCCCCTGTGTATTAGGGCCTGTGTCCACCAAAAAGTTTTTTTGCGCCGATGGCAGCTATTTTTTATACAAATCCTATGAAGTTCAGCGTTCACAGCGCTCAGCGCACTCGGCAGAAAAAAGCCCTTGGCGCTGACCGTTTTTTTCCGCGGCGCTCTGAGTGCTGAAAGTTGAAATCTGTTCAACTTTTAGAACAGCGCTGGGCTCGTCAATGTCACTTCTCTCTTGCTAGCCAATTGAAATCAAGGAATGGGCCGGACCTACAGTACACTAGTAAATAAATAAATGTTCTTCCTTAATAAGTATTAAGTATTTGAACCCTATGTTAAATTCCTATAGAGGCAGGCTGAATGTTTATTTTTAAAGGCCACTTATTTCATGGATCCAGGATACTCATGATGCTCATTGAGTTCAATGCAAATCAAACCAGCTAATAGGCTAACTGAAAAACACACCATGCCAATCTCTAGGTATGGTGAAGGGTATGTGATGATGTGGGGCTATTTTAATTCCAAAGGCCAAGGGAACTTTATCAGGATGCATAGTATCCTGGGTCCATGAAATAAGTGGCCTTTAAAAATAAAAAATCTGCCTGCCTCTATGGAAATTTAACATAGGGGTGAAATACTTATTGCTCCTGCCATTTAAGGAAGAACATTTATTTATTTACAATGCGTTGCAAAATATTGCAAAATATTGTACGCTCTGCGTTGTGTTGAATCTGCGCGGTTCAGCCCTGCACACCCCCTGACTCGAACCTGCGAAACAGTTCGAGCGCACTGACAATCGAGCTAAAAGCTCAGGCTACTAGCTTTCATGCCAGCTGCACTCTTGAGGTGTCTGGGACTGAGATCCCCCCCCCAAGTTCCTTATTTTCATATCAGAAAGTTGGCAACCCTAACACAGGCCCTTAACCTCATAGCTGAAGATTTTTTCCAAAATCAATGTATAAACCTCGGCTTATAGTTGGGAAATTACGGTATTTTGTAATGCTTACCAAAAAGGTCCTCTTCCATGTGGTTGGGACCGGATTGTAATACAGGACATGAACCTCAGGGATATTTTTATATTTTTTTATATTTTTATATTTTCAGTCAGTCAGTTCAGGCAGTTTCTGCATTTTGTCTTTTCTGAAAGAAAAAAGCTTTCCAGTTCAAAGTAAAAGGAATGGGATTTTGCAGACACCTCTACCTCGGTGGTAGTGTAGTGGTTAAGGAGCTGGGCTAGCGTGCAGTAGCCTGAAAGCTGTCGGTTCAATTCCCGGCTTCCACCGTTGTGCCCTTGAGGAAGGCACTTAACTCAAAGTTGCTCCGGGGACAATGCAATCCCTTGTAATATAGCTGACATATGTAAGTCACTTTGGTCAAGAAGTGTCTGCTAAATGTAATGTAATGTAACCTCAGCATTTGATCCTGGGCCTACAATTTCTTAGGCAGCAATGCTACTTCTGTTCTGTGCTCCATCAACATGTCATCATGGCCATGCAGGTGTTTAGAAATACCAAAGTTCAAACACTGGGCGCCACACATACAAAATATACATGGAATTCCATGATCTAGATGTCCTTTTCATGATATTTGGAGTACAACATGTCTGATAACAATAGCTTCAAATAGATTTAAATTTAGATCTAAATTAATTGTCATTGTGCAGTTATACAACGAACTTTGCTTGTGCAGCCCTTTAAAACAATACTCACATTCACATACACACAATAAATAGAATAAAATAAACTTAATTTAAGAGAAACATTATCAAGGCATCCCATATTGCATAGAGTCTCTAGCTGTGTAGCTGTGCTGGCTGGGGGATGGTGGTGGGGGTGATGGCAGGGGATAAAACTGTTCTGCAGTCTGGAGGTGCAGCTTTTAAAGGCCCGATAACCCCTGCCAGAAAGCAGGGAAAAGAGACGGTTTGAGGGGTGTGTCTCATCTTGCAAAATATTGGGCGGTGACGTAGTGCGCTGACGTAGTCCAATGATTTTATCCTAAAAAAAATTGTTGGCATACCATGCAGTCATACAGTGTGTTATGATGCTCTGGATAACACAGCAGGGTTTCCCGCAGCACTTTGCAGTCAAGGCGGCCGCCTTGGCAAAACAAGCCTGCCGCCTTAACGTCGTCAAAAAAAAAAAAAACGTTACTTTGTCCTGTTTTCTCCCTTTCATTCCAAACCGTGACCAACGCCAATCTCCCTTCTCCGCAGAATGCATTAAAAAATAAGAAGAAACGTGTCATGACGAAAATAAGAAGAAACGTGTCGAAAAATAATCCGATTTTATAATCTTTACATATGTGATATGCCTCCGAATCAGGGGCTCGTTTCTAGAAAGCGTTGTTTGCTAACTTGCGTCGCAACCTTGGTAGTTCGCTCCATCGTTCTTGGATTTGGTGTTTCTAGAAAGGGTAGTTCGAACTCTCAATCGCAAACAAGGACGCAAAGTTTGGTCGTTTAAACTACTGCACCTAGGCAGTCGCACTTGTGTCGTTCTTTGGTAGTTCCTGTTGGTGTCCGGAGCGCCTAACCAAAAATCACAACCGCCTAATTTACGAAGTGGATTGATCTATCCTGTAGCTTTATTTTGATTAAGAGACTGACTTCCCTACTTGGCTCATTCTTGCTATTTATGTTAATTTGAGTATTGCCTTGCTTTTTGTGAAGCTAGTATTATAATCTTCACAGACTCTTAAAATCAGCACAGATTTTCTTATGGTGCGAGATTTGCTTCTCGCTACCTGCAGGTGAACTAGTGTGACACGTAGATTCAATTGTTTTTGACTGATGTCTTGTACCTATGGTCTCTCGATGTAGAGTAACTATATACATAAATATGTATGGTCAAAACCTATTGTTGTGTCTCGTGGGCCTACTCTTACTCAGAGGTGAAAAGAAGAGATAGGATGCGAACTCTGGCCGAGCGCGTAGTGCACTGACGCGCTGCCGTTAAGCCACGAGACAATTAAAAACATATGCGATACCCAGACATTCGTCCAAGCTATATATTTTTTCCAACATAGATATTTAACACAATTAATGACACATATTGTGTAGCTGTAGCATTGTTCCAAAAAACTGAAGCCATTTGATCCTCAAGTCTGGGTTATTGGGCAAAATGCATTGTTGAAGTTCTATTCCTGCATAGCGCACAAGTCCGTTGACATTCAGCCATCCTTGCATAGGCCTACGAAAACTGTCACAGAGCTAAACGAATTTTGTGGGCATGGTCTCAACTGGGCGAGCTCATGAATAGTAATGAGTTCATCAATTCCACGTCAATCTGAAGAGCTTTTGCAATTGGCCTAATTTCTCTTATTTCTTTTCAGTGGCTAGAGCTGACAGAGGAGGTAGCTGTTTATTTTCACATTCACGACATAGCACAAACACATATGGACCTAACATGTTAAAAAAAATACAGCGGGGAAAATAAGTATTGAACACGTCAACATTTTTTTCAGTAAGTATACTTCCAATGAGGCTATTTGCATGAAATTTTAACCAGACATTAGTATTAACTCAGATAATCCACCCATATTAAAAAAATCCAAACATTAAAGTCCATAGGTAGAGTTATGTGTAATAAAATGGAATGACACAGAAAAAAAGTATTGAACACACCTGCTGAAATTTCTTAAAATACTTTGTGGAAAAGCCTTTATTTGTAATGACAGCTTCAAGGCATTTCCTGTATGACGAGACTAATCAGTCACAGTATTCTGGTGTGAGTTTGGCCCATTCTTTTAAATAGATAGTCCTTTAATATTGAAGATTCCAGGGGTCCATCTTGTGAATCCTGGTCTTTAGTTAACTTCCAAAACTGTTCAATTGGATTGAAGTCAGGGCCTTGATTTCCTTTCTCTGAAACCAATTGAGAGCTTCCTTTGCTGAATGGTTAGGATCATTGTCCTGCTGGAAGGTCTAGCCATGTCTTATCCTCATCATCCTGGTGGATGTAAAGATTCTCCCGGAACAAAATGACTCCACTCATCATTCCTTCAACTGTATGAAGTCTGCTAGTATCATGAGATGAAAAACAGCCCACACCATGATGCCACCACCTCCAAACCTCACTGTTGGTAGGGTATTTTTAGGGTGATGCACAGTGCCATTTCTCCTCCAAATATGCTGTGTAGTATGACATCCAAGTTACATTTTGCTCTTGCCTGACCAGAATACATTCTCTCAGTATTTCATAGGATTGTCCAAATGTTGTGTAGCAACCTTTTCAACGAGCTTTCACATGTTTTTCTTCAGCAATAGAGTCATGCGGGACGAGCGTGCATAGAGGCCATGGCAGTGGAGTGCATTACCATACATACCAACATAATTGCCCTTAATTAGCAAAAAGAAAGAAAGAAAATCACAACTATTTTTGCAATTTTCACTTCCTCCCGCAATTTTTTCGCAACAAACAGCTAAAAACGCCACAACTTCCATCGCAATTTTTTAGAAAAGTTGTCGCGAAATCAGGCATTTTAGGTTGCAAGCAACAATCTCAAAAAATCCTTGTGAAATCCTGGAGGGACTGACTAATAAAACAAGTAGTTGAACAACATGTTGCAGTGATTTGCCGGTAGTTGAACAACATTCATATTTTCATTGTGATTCAAGCAATTTAAAAAAAAAAAATATTTACATTTTTGTGTAAATAACTATAGAAACAACAAATACTTTTTGGCCATAAAAAGCAGAATCTAATATTTGCCCATTATGATGGCTGGCCACTTTTTAACGTAGCAAGACTGCACAAGAGCTATTCAGAGGATATCTGGCACTGGAATTACCAGTACAAGCAGTTTGCCAGTAAACCTCCTCCTATTTCTAAGCTTCCTCTTACCTCCTATCCGGTTCACACACAATATCACGATGAGGCAGATTCTGCTGTTCATCTGGTTGGTGGACATACTGGAAAAAACTGTTTGTTGAGTAAATATTTCACCCTCACCTCACTGACTTTACCCACTATAAAACAATGACGCGGTTGCTCAGATAAGATAAGTCTAGTCCAGAGGTTGTGAACCTGTCGATCGTCATTGACTGATCGTTAGGTCTTTCCCAGTAGATCCCGAGAATAACAATAAAATCATATTCACCAAATTCCAGCATGCTCACCAACGTTTTTACAGGGCCTAAATTTCAGCGCGGGAATGCGGGTATAGCACATGATTTATTCAAGTCCCGCAACTCTAGCCATCATAATGTGAGAAATTCCTGCATACATTTTACAGCGCTGTCTGATTAATGTTAATCTAATAATGGAGCGTGATTGCGGGACCGGATGGACCAACTTCTGAGTTGAACCAAACGTAACCCCATGCAGAGACACACACACGCACACAGAACCAATTGCAGGTGCGCGCTCTCTCGCTCTCTCTCTCTCTCTCTCTCTCTATAGCTCTATTAGAACAGACAGTACTCGGCAGTGGACGTACACCACCTTGCTCTATTATCTCTCTCTCTCTCTCTCTCTCTCTCTCTCTCTCTCTCTCTCTCTCTCCTGGACATTTTATTGGTTTGGTTACGGCAGTGTTGGAGTGTTAAAGCTGTTCCAATTAGTTTTCCATTTTAACAAATGCATTAGTGTCTTCAGCTAATGGACTAGTTGCACGAAAGGCTCTCGGTCAGCTCATTTGTTTCCTGTGGAGCCAGGTGTGTTTAAACCTGCTGCTATTCTGAACGTAATTAGTGTCTACCTGTTCAGAATGGAGACAATGCAGAGAGAAATCTATCTTACATAGATTACAAACAAAAAGCAGTCAAGCAACTGCTGAACCTCGGCCATGTAATATTAACCAAACAAGCAAAATTCCAGCATCTACATTCTGGGTTGGGTAAGGCTAACACTGTAGTAGGACCAGGTTTGGAATTTCACCATTTTAGGGGCAAGGCCACTTGGCCTTCAGTTGGGCATATCTGGTGGGGAGCACAAAGGCCACTTGTCAGGGGACCACGGCCAAAGTTAATTATACATTAGTAGGCTAAACAAATGATCAAAGTTGTATTTAGCCTATTTACAGCAGTAGACCTGCATCATTGTATGAAACATTACAAAAACATAAAACATGACATATTACATAGAACTGTAAATCATCTGATCATCTAATATTTACAGATATCTAGGCTATATTTAACATTTATTTTATATTTGGCCTGTTATGAAATCATGTTTTGAACAATTTAAGCACAGCTTAGCTTTAAGAAACTCAAATAGCTTAGATGCATGCTTAGCATTTTGTGATCATTAAGGCTACTTTCACAAACTGTTAGTCAGCTGTATATCCTATGATTTTAATATTTACCAATATCTAGGCGATATTTGTAACATTTATTTTGTATTTGGCCTGTTATGAAAACATGTAGAACAATTTAAACACATTGTGAAACTTAAAGCCCAAATTTGGAGACATGCATGTCGAAATTTGCTGCAAATTCGAAACCGGATTACTCTGGAAGGTCTGCTGTTTATTCTGATATATGGTTTGTCATGTGTTGAACGAAGGGTTGGTGACGTATGAATGGGTAGGTAGATGGGCGCAGAACCTTATGTAGAACCTTATGTAGAATTTATGATTAAATTTAATCATATTATTTACTTTTCTCGCGAACCGTTCACCACAGCAATTAGCGGCTAACATCATTTAAAAGCTGAGAAAAAGCTCTTTCATGTGATGTGCTACTTGTGATGTCTGTGTGATGAGTAGGCTACTTCAGGAGTAGTTTAACTGAGAAGAATGGGTGAATTTGGACGCACTTTCTTTCTTGCCGTGCGCTGTCACTTTCTCCACTGCGTAAAAGACTAAATTAATTTGTGCTGTGAATGCTAAGATTATTTTGACAGGCCATAGGCTAAATAAAAATCGCTATTAGTCGGACACAAAGCAGAATATTGAAAGAAGGGGGAACCAAGGCCACAGTGGCCTGTAAACCTCTGATTTTCTCTGAATTTCCTCTGAAATTCCTACCCTGAGTAGGGCCAAAATATGGTGATCCTTTTCCTTAAGATTTGAGGTAGACTAAGACCAGACTACATTTTTCCCAAAAGCATCATGGGCTCTGGCGGCAGGACTCTCGCACACACACGTCATGTTCCTGGATGATATCAGCTGCATTTGGGCCAAAGAGGGCGTAGAATGCGTTTCTTCTTCAACGCCACCCCAAAACACTCTTGCACAGGCAGCATACCACACACTGTGGGACACTCACAAGTGGGACACTCACAAAGAGCAGACAATGTCAGACTTATTGAGTAGCTAAGCCTAATATGTTCACACATCATGCAACAAAAAAATATGACATTGGTGTAACAATTTAATAATCTAATAAAATAATTATTTATGCATTTAGCATTATTTATGTCTGTGTGTGTCATAGGCATACCAAGAGATGGTTTATCCAGTTATATGCAGATGTAAATGTTTTTCTATTTATGACTTTAAGCCAATGTAGGTCTGAAGTTCATAAGACATTCGTAAGCAGGACTTTACAAACTAGTTTGAAACTACTTACACGCTACTAACTATATTGCCTTTTTTGTACCTGTGACAGCAGCATTTCTATTTTATTCTATTCAATCTGCAAAAACAATTCAATCTTTTATGGAGGAATTCAACATATCTGATCCTTGCCGTTTTCTATATCCGAACAGTAAACAATACTCTTTTGTCCATCAAACATTCACACGTATTGATTATTTTTAAATAAATAACAATTTATTACGTTCTGTTGAGTCTGTAACATATAATCCCATAGTAATATCCGACCACGCGCCGATCTCCTTGACAATAGGTTTTGACGGACTTAATTCAACACGCCCACCTTGGCGCTTCAAAACTCGCCTGCTATCTAGTGATGACTTTGTCCAATCCATCTCCAATCAGATCAACACCTTTATAGAGATTAATAAAACTCCTGATATATCTGCATCAACTCTATGGAAGGCATTGAAAGTGCATCTCAGAGGAAGCATTATTTCATACACTGCGTTTGAAAGGAAGACAAGGGAGGCAGAATTGTCTAGGCTGATGCAGAAAATTGGTCAACTTGACAATATGCAACCAACCCCTTCCCTGATCTATAAGAAGATCTAAGAACGCCTTGTCCTTCAAGCAAACTTTAATATTTGTTCTATGCAGAAAAGGGAAGAACTGCTGTTTAGATCTAGATACAAGTATTATGAACAGAAGGGAGAAGGCAGGCCGTCTGCTTGCACACCAACTCAAACAGGAATCCTCATCTCACCAGATCCTTCAAAGTAGAACCCCTGTGGGCATAACAACAGATCCAAAACAAATTAATGATCACTTTTTTTGATCACTTTTTAATGATTTTGATTCAATAGACATCCCAATAGCGGATGAGGAGGCTGCTAGCAGATTGGATCAGCCACTGTCTGTGGAAGAACTTGGGACTGCTATGGCCACAATGCACTGTGGAAAGTGTCCAGTACCTGATGGCTACCCCATAGAGTTTTACAGATTTTTTTTCCACTATTGGCTCCCCTACTGGTCGATATGTACTGTATAATGAATAATATACAAAGCATACCCTTCCATCAACTCTCACTCAAACCACCAACTCTTAAGAAGAACAAAGACCCTTTGGACTGTACTTCTTATCACCCTATTAGTTTATTGAATGTGGATTTAAAGTTACTTTCTAAATTATTAGCACTCCCCTTAGACCCTAATACTGCTGACCATCATATCTATATTTATTAGAAATAGGTATTCATTCTACAGCCTAAGACATCTTTATAATATAATCTATAACCAACCCTTATCTAGTACTCCTGAAGCCTTGATCTCCCTTGCGGACAAAGCATTCGATCGGGTGGAATGGGCATACCTCTTTTACACAATGCAGCAATTTGGCCTTGGACATAAATTTATCACATGGGCCCAACTATTATATTCTGCCCCTAAGGGTTCAGTCAGGACTAATAACAACTTCTCTGAATATTTCTGCTTACACCGCTCCACTCGACAGGGATGCCATTTGAGCCCTCTTCTATTTGCTATAGTAATTGAGCCACTGGCTGTTCTTCTTAGATCCAATCGGAGAATTTCAGGCGTATTTAGATCAGGTATAGAACACAAGGTGTCGCTTTATGCGGACGATCTTTTGCTCTATGTATCAAACCTGTCTACATCTATACCTGCAGAACTTCAATCTCTTACAACATTTGGCTCTATATCAGGCTACAAATTAAACTTCAGCAAAAGTGAGTTAAATGCTGCAGCCAGAGCATACCCTACCCATTTTTTCCCATTACAGATAGCAAACCACAGATTTACCTACCTAGGAGTACAGATCACAGACAAGTTCCATGATTTATACAAATTCAATTTTGCCAGTCTGCTGTCCCGCGTACAGAAAGACTTTGAACGGTGGTCTTTACTGCCCCAATTCTGTCAAAATGAACACCCTTCCTAAATTCTCCTACTACCTTTTTCAGAGTATTCCCATTTTCCTTCCACAAACATTTTTCCACAAGACTGAGTCTAGTCACAGAGTTTATCTGGAATAGGAAGACACCTAGAATTCGCAAATCATTTCTCCAAAGGCCCAACAAACTTGGGGGAATGACATTACCAAATTTTCAATATTATTATTGGGCAGCCAATATTAGAGCCTTACATTATTGGCTGCATTCAGACACACTCAGTCCACCCCCTACATGGTTGCAGATGGAAGCCTTGTCCTGTAAACCCATAACTTTGAAGGCCTTAATGTACTCCCCCGTTGGATTCTCTCTGTCCCCATGCTAAAAATGTATGTGTTAAAACATCATTGAGAATATGGAACCAATTTAGAAAATTTCAACTTAAAAACTCTTTCCACCCTTTCTCCTCTTACTACAAACTACTTTTAAGTCACGATTGGATTTGATTTTCAATCTTTTTTTTAATATTACTATTTATGCATTCCTTATATGTTATATGTTATGGCCTTTTCTTTTTATTTTGAAACCGCTTTTTATTTTGAAACCGCTTTTTATTTTGAAACCGCTTTTTATTTTGAAACCGCTTTTTATTTTGAAACCGCTTTTTATTTTGAAACCGCTTTTTATTTTGAAACCGCTTTTTATTTTGAAACCGCTTTTTATTTTGAAACCGCTTTTTATTTTGAAACCGCTTTTTATTTTGAAACCGCTTTTTATTTTGAAACCGCTTTTTATTTTGAAACCGCTTTTTATTTTGAAACCGCTTTTTATTTTGAAACCGCTTTTTATTTTGAAACCGCTTTTTATTTTGAAACCGCTTTTTATTTTGAAACCGCTTTTTATTTTGAAACCGCTTTTTATTTTGAAACCGCTTTTTATTTTGAAACCGCTTTTTATTTTGAAACCGCTTTTTATTTTGAAACCGCTTTTTATTTTGAAACCGCTTTTTATTTTGAAACCGCTTTTTATTTTGAAACCGCTTTTTATTTTGAAACCGCTTTTTATTTTGAACCTTTTCTGTTTCGGGCTTTTTATTTTGAAACCGCTTTTTATTTTGAAACCGTTCCAACCGCAAGGTTGTAAACAGAACTAACATTAGGCTAAAACAGAGACGTGAACATAGTGAAATGAAACAACAAGGAATGATAATTTGATTGTTTCAGCACACTCTGAAGAGACCCAAGGTTAGTGTTCATGGAATATGTACTTATCAATGTGCATTTTAAGCCTTAAAATAACTTTGGACTGTAACTAGATCACCTTTTCACTTGCTAAGTTGAGTAGAGTAGGTTGAGTTAGTTTTAATTGACGTGAATGAATAAAAACTTCCACACCGGTGATTTCAAAGTAGCAAGATGGGCTTTGATTTCGGTAGGTTGATGTGTATATTTTAACTGGCTGCAGCCTAAAATTAGAGGAGTGTTGACGCTACAGTTCAGCACGTGCGTGTGTGTTTGTGCGTCTTGGCATACATGCTGGACGTGACATTGTAGAACCTTTGACCATGGCATTGTTCTGTTCATGGCACTGGTCAAGTGCCATGGCAGAGAACTGGTTGCTGGTTTTGTGCACCACGAAACGGACCTGAATTCTGCTAGGACTGCTGGGTGTCTGTCCGCAAGAGTCATCATATCACGGATGTGTACAGGAAGCCATCTGCTGTAGTGTGTGTGATCCAGGGCGAACATCCAGGGCATGATCTGTGTCAGGGATTCAACGTACAGCTGGAAGTTGCCTTCACGAATGGCCTGATGTACCGCAGAACGAGAAGCTGCAATGACAGGGTCTTATGCCAGTAGTCAAATTGAACACTGGCCTTTGCTTGCTGAATGCACCACTCCTCAAAAAGATAGACTGATAGGTGGCATGACATCTTTATCATCAGATATGCACTCTTCATTGTACGCTTGTTGCAGGAGTGTATAGAGACTTGCAGCCGTGACCTGGTGTGCATGGCGGGTCTTGGTGACATGTTTGGCATGTATGAAGGAATTGGCTGTTCCAGAACTTGCAATGTCAGCCTGGACCAGGGCATTGGTCCAGCCACTGCCTTCTAGCCAGTCTCCCAGCAACTTCAACATGGCCATTTCAATGTGTAGACCACCAAACATGATCACAAAGTGATCTTCTCCATAAGTGTCTGGACAGGCCCACTGTATTTGTTTAGCGAGAGCATACAGTGGCATACAGTGGTTGGTCAGCAGCAAGGACAGGAATCTGACCAGGGTTCACATGTTGAACTGCTCTTTTGATGATTTCCATAGAGTGCCGAATCATTGCTACTGAATGTGCATGGTCAAGAAAGAGAGGCAATAATGCGTTGATTGCTGCGGGAGGGATGAGAGCTTGGTGAACATCAGCGTGGTAGGCAGACCATGATATCATGCCATCAATGGTAGATGTTTCAACAGCTGTCTTGACTTTTCTGAGCCATGCATGCTCATCCTCTGTGGCGGCTGTAGAAACCAGGAGGGTGGAAGGTCTCACAGGACCTTGTACAGGTGGCACACTGAATTCCTTTGTCCGGAGGGTAGCTGGTGGCACGACTGTGTAGGCTGTTGGCAGAGGTGTCACTGACTTGGTGGAAGAGCCATTTTGACTAATCACTAGCACACCGCGATCAGTTCCGCTTTGTGTGTGTGACGGATGCTGCATAAGTGAGATGCCGGTGCCGAGGAAGGAATCTTTGGCTGTTGCAGAACTTGGATTATGGTCTATGTTGTCCACAGCTCCTGTTGTAAACAGTCCATGGCGCAACTTTGTTGGGCAATATTCTCCATCCTAAATTGCTGGCAGACACCATTGGCAATGTCTGATGTGATTTGCAGCAGCCTGTCATAGGAAACACACAATCCCAGATTGAACAGTGTGTCAATTAGCCCCCTACTTCGTGTAACTGCATGGATCTTGAGGGATATAGATATAGAGGGAGTGGAGTTTCTCGGGTGTGCCTTGTATGTGCTGAGCTTGGTGAATCCATATTCCGTGCCTGCTTCTTACTGTTAAAGACTATCAATTGGGAGATTGTTAGGGCAGGTTTTGTGGTGGACTGATGCTCAATGTTTGTACCATCAAGTACCATGTTGATGAAGGCCAAGAGAGATGGTGGCACAGCCCTCTGCTGGCAGTTTTCTTTGAATGACCCGTCAAAAGAGAAAGATGAATTAAGGATCTCTTTGCGCACTACTTTTGCTGCTCGCATTAAGTGCATGGCATTACTGTCAGTTTGACAGGCTATCATGAGAGCTGGTCCAATGTCCTTCTCAATACTCAGGAGTGTGTCTCTTCCGCGTGAATGTGCCCTCAGATGTGGAAGCTCAGAAAGCAGTCGTTCTTTCAGTCTGGTGGTGTGAATCCGTTCACCTACAGTAAGACCAAGTTGTTCCAGCCTGGTCTTGTACAACTGAGCGATGTGTGTCAATTTGAAGACAGGGGCACTGTTCTCATCACTGTTCATGTCTTCCAGATATGCCACTAACTGTGCAAAGGCTATGCCATGTAGACAAGAATCATCTCCATCATTTCGTTTAGATGCAGCCTGCCTACAGACAGTGGTGATGGTACTTGGCCTCAATGGAAATCATGTCACCCTCTGCAAGCTTGACCAACAGAGCAGTGTCCTCAAGCTCAAGGGCACACTTCCTCACATTTCTGGCAATGTTGTAGGTTGATGCATTATGGAAACCTGAAGAACCTGCAGCAGGCTCATTGCAAAAGAAGCAAGTAGGTTCTGTGGACGGTGAATGGCTGTGGGCAGATCGCGTGTGTACAGACGAGGTATTTTGTTGTTGTGCTGTAGTTACTTTCCCCTGAATTAGCTCATCAAATGCTTTTTTGTTGAGTTTTAGCCGACATCTCTTGTGCCACTTAGCCTTGTGTCTTTTCAAAGTGGATTCCATGCCATCTCCATCATCTAATTGCTCCAGGTTGAGGTCCATTGGCATGTGCTGAAGGGTACGGAACTGGAGAAGGTCTTCTGCCAGGGATACATAGCCACTATCAACAGAGTGTTTTCTTTTGTTTCTAAATGGACACTGTAAAGGTTCATCTGTGACTACTTGACAGAGGACACAAATGTCCCAGTTAGTGCTAGGGGGTGGCTTGGATTGCTTGGATGAAGAGGGCTGGGTAGGGTCCATCAAGCTGTGACGCTTTGACATGGTTGTGATCAAAATCACCAGCAAAACATGGGAATCTGAAAGGATAACAATTTAACATTGGATTAAACATTGCTCAAGTATTTATAATAGTACAAATGTGCCTTGTCCTATACCTGAATGGATTATTGGCATTTATTAACATTAATGACCTAATACAACTATGAATTAATAGTACCACATTAAAACCCATGAATTATGCTTGTAAACTGGGATAAATCATAACAGCATTATCTATCAAAACCGTCAGTCACAGTAATTCTCTTTCAGTACTATGATTATTACAATGAAACTTTATTTAACATGATAATTAAGTAGTAATTAAAGACACAGCCTTATATTAACATGATAGCTACAAATGTGTTCAAGCCCGGTTGACCGGCTATTTTACTAGGCTACTCTGTTATAAACATTACCTATTTCAGCCATAACAAATTTCACATTACCAAGCTGACAAATCTACAATATACTCTGTTCAATCATTAAACTAGCTTCAGCTCACATAAATGTTCCAGACTGTCTTCTAGTTTTGCTAGGATAATTATTTTGATCAATGTCCATGATTTTTACCTCAAAAGCTAGCTAGCTAGCTAGCTACCTAACTACCAAGGAAAACTCCTTCCTGGCTATGGTTAAATTAATTTGCAATATGAATAATATTATGTAATTATGTAATAATATTGTTTGTTCATAGTCAATCTGTAATCTGTCAATCTTGAAGTGCTCTCTACATTGTGCGTACTGTGGCCTTTCATGTTGCCTAGCAACAACTCTCTAAAGCAGGGGTCAGCGGTGGTATTGCAGGTGGTCTGTGAAAATGGTCTAGGGGGGTCACCTGTGGATAATTCTGTGCTGTGAAGGAATGAAATTAGCCACACATCTCATTGAATAACAGCTAATAACTGAATAATACAGAGACAACAAAGAAATTAATTGGTACATAAAAAATGAATATTTTGATGTTTTTTTTTACCTTGACCTTTACATAAATGCATTTTCTTGAATTCTGGTGGTTTCAAAGGTATCAGATACAGAATGGGCACCCAAAAGTTAGTGAGAAATGACACCTTAAGTGTTTTTCTACTGTGTTTGGTTCCAACGTAAGACACTTTTGAATATTATTGGCGGACATCTTGGATTTGACCTCTCCCGGGCCTCAGAGGTCAAATTTGACTTCCCTCCAAATCTGAAAATAAACCTCATGGTATAACCTAACTATGGTAGAAGTTTCATGTTTCTTTCAAAAAGTGCACAATTCCCTTTGATTTGAAGGCTTAACCGCTGTACTATTGGGGGTGTGGCTGCATCGTCGTTTCTACTTTTAAGTTCGAGATTGAGATGTAATTTCGATCGATTTCTATATAAAATCGAAATCGTGACACCATTACTACAAACCCTGTTTTTCCACCCTCCCTTATCGACGGAGCATGGTCGGCATAGATTTGAACAAAAAAAAATTTACAGGCCTGAGACAGTGCAACAACAACCTTGTCTGATTTGACACAGAATGACCCAGGGGGTAAAAAGTGCAGTGTGCAAGTGCAGTATGGCAAGTCCATGTAATGTAATTGAAAGAGTTATGTGTGCTCAGGATGGCTTGAGGAAAGAAACTCCTCCTCAGTCTTTCCATTTTAGCAATGTAGGAATAGAAGTCTGCTTTACCTCAGTTTAAACAGTCCATGATCAGGGTGTGAAATGTCCTTTAAAAAAATGTTGGGCCTCTGTCCGTTCTCCTCTGGTATTGATGTCCTGCAGGGAAGGGTGAGGTGGTCTGATCGTACCTTCGGCGGTAAAAGTCAAGTGTCTGTAAAAGAGAAAGAAAGCATATACAATTGGCCCTGTCCATGAATATAATTAATACAAACTACTTATCTTGTGTGACAAATAAAAGCAAACCCACAATAGCAGCCTAGTCAGATGCAATAGTTAGAAGTAATGAAGATTTCTAAAGTTTGGGCTCACTTAGAAATGTCCGGTGCTTTTCTTTTGATAGAAAAGACATTTCATAGTGACCCTACACTTCTGATCAGTAGTATATCTGCGTGATGTCATACCAAATCACAACACCGTATGCAGCAGTTCCAGCCTTCGTGTGTACACCACCTTTCTGATGTCTAACATAGATCATCCCCCATCTCACCTGCAACAGCAGCCTTTGGCTCCACACTGAGACTGTTGGATGGCACCTACAAAAATAAAACAGCAATTGTCACACACCTTGTCATTGTTGAGTAAGATAAAAAGTGAAGCATTGAAAAATAAGTAAATTAAGTCATTCAGGTGTACAAACAGATATGGTACAAATAAATACATTCAAAGCACACTAACACGTATGCCACATTGAGGGAAGCAGCCATGGCTTCTAGACATCATCAATTAGCAGGTAGTGCAATCAGGATAGACCGACTTTGCCCGGGATGGAACCCACTACACAATCATAACACCATAACAACAGACACATGAAAAGAGGAGATACTGTAAACTAAACACAGTTACAGACACGAATACTGGTTTTGTCCAAATCTATATGAATACTGGTCCAAGGTCTTTGAAATCCTATCTGATGCCTTGGAAGTGACAATTTCTCCCTCTTCTTACTGCTTTGCTTGGTGTTCTTCCCCCTACAGTATCCCTCTTTTCATACAAGACTGACTTTGTAGCAATCATCACACTTGTAGCAAGACATTTAATCTTGCTGAGGTGGAAGTCCTCAAATGCCCCCTCATTCAGTTCCTTGATTAAAGATATCCTTTCTTTTATGAAGTTAGAAAAAATAGTACATACCATCAAGGGCTCTACCCGCAGGTTCTATAAAACATGGGGTTGTCTTTCTAATTACATAGACAATTTGAGCCTTCCTTCTGTGACAGACTAGAGCTGGGTACACTGTTTACTCAAATAGACAACAGACAAACCACTGTAGTCACATTTCTCTGTAGAATGCAGGTATTTGTATGTTTTTTGTTTCTTTGTTTTTTTATTTTCTTTCCTTGTTTTTTTATTATTGTTCTTACTTTAATTGTGTATTCAGTAATTGTGTTTTCTTTTATATGGTAGATATCTCCAGACAGCATATGTCATGCACACTATATGTATGGGTGGGTGGGTGGGGGGTTTTGTGTGTCGTTGTTTTCATATAACAATGTGTGGTATCATTTCTTAATTCAATCTCTTGAATAATTTTTTTTTTCTGTGTTGTGCCCTAAACATATACCGCATATCAGCATTATGTGTGTTTGTATTTGTACCTGAAAAAACAATTAACAAACTAAAGGGGGAAAAATCCCTGAGTGGTCAGTTAAAGGAGCAGACATCTTCTGACATCATTCTGCATCCTGTTTCTGTAAAATTAGCCTGGAATACATTCATTCTTTGTGTGAATCGCTGAAACACACACCTCAAACAATGGAAACGCAATTCTTACACTGTTTATTTTTCTTTTTTGTATTCCAGTGCAGTTTGCGACTGATGGACACCAGTCTGTCTTCACTATTAAGGTCCGTCATGGTGTCACCCCTAAGCTCTATAACCCAGGCCCTAAAGGAGGTAAGAGAACAAGTCTTGGAGTCCTGTTATAGCAGACACTCATTCTAAATGTGTTCCCATGGCAAGCACTTCCTCACATGAATTCAATCCATTTAATCTCTCAATTTTTCAGAATACAACATGAGTGCCCTTGTCACCATAGCGACAAAGACATTTTTGCGTTATGACAAACTTCAGGATTTGATTGACAGCATACGGCAGTTCTACCCGACTATCACCATTGTGATTGCTGATGACAATGAGCATCCCAAGCCAGTGACTGGTCCCTACATTGAGCATTACATAATGCCATTTGGAAAGGTCAGAAATGTTCATTTATTTAAGTAATTTAGAACATGAAGATTATGCCCAATGTATGCCCAATGAAGGGGCGGAATATGTGCAAACAAATGCCATACTGGAGTTACAACTAACTCCATACATTTCAATAGGGGACTCTTTGAATACCGTGTCTCCTCATTACAATGTTTCTAGTATAACCCATTCTTCCTTTTCAAAGAGAAACATTAACTGTGAAGGGGAAGTAGGCTTAGTCAGTATGAACTGAAACTGACAAAAAATCTTTTGTTCACTCAAATTATGCGAGGCATATTGTAGACAGGAAGTGTATTGGAGAGTCATGCTGAAGTACGGCAAATTGAACAGTTATACATGTTTTCAGAGCACATTTTTACTCAGTATATTGTATGATATCATATGTGGTCATATTTTGTTATAATACTTTACACGTCTTCTGTTATCTTCTGTTCAGTTTGCCGAATTAGTCTTAGTTATGTCTTCAAAGGATTTACTTAAAAAATATATATATTCATATTCAGCAGTCTATTTTTCTGTATAAACATGTAGTCTTCCTGCGCTGTTGTTCATTGACTAATGTTCATTTGCAGGGATGGTTTGCTGGGCGTAACCTGGCGGTGTCTCAGGTCACCACCAAGTATGTGCTGTGGGTGGACGATGACTTCATCTTCACTGCCAACACCAAACTGGAGAAGCTGGTGGACATTCTGGAGAGCACCACCCTGGACCTGGTATGGGTGTCTTAACTTTCTACATTCTTTGCTATTCTGAATCTTTTGACATCAATTTTAATTGGTGTATGTGTATAGGTACAGGTGTTGGATAGTGCCCTTAAATAACAGGTGAGGTACAACCCCAATTCCAAAAAAGTTGTGTTAAATGTACATAAAAACAGAATTTGATCATCAGCAAATCTCATAAATCCATATTTAAAAAAGGACATAGACAAGATATCAAATGTAGAAAATTACAAATTTGACTATTTCATGTAAAACATAAGCACATTTTGAATTTGATGCCAGCAACACACATCTCAAAAAAGTTGGGACGGGGGCAACAAAAGGCTGGAAAATAATGATGAATGGTAAACAACAACAAAAGATTACATAAAGATACAACTGATTAAGTGAACTTGTGAACAAATGATTGGGTATGAAAAGAGCATCCCACAGAGGCAGAGTCTCTCAAAAGTAAAGATGTGAAGGTATTCATCACTCTGTGTAAACCTGTGTGGGCAAATCATAAAACAATATAAGAATAATGTTGTTGACATGAAGTTGCAAAGGATTTGGGGATTTTATCTACAGCATAGTTTCCCAACGTTGGGGTCGGGACCCCATGTGGGCCTGAAATTCAAGTGGGGTCAGCTGAGATATTGGGTAGCTTATCTTAGAATTGACCAGTACATTACATAAAATATGAAACCCCCTATGATATTCAAGTTAAGTAAATAATCGGATCATCATTACAATCTAGCTATGTAAAGATAAACTTAGACAGCCCGCATGCGATCATCATGGGTATGCTTGATCAACGTTCCAAACAAAGTAGCAAAACAACCAGAGGGGTATTTCACAGAACCTAGATAAGGGATTAAGCTGGGATTTTTTGGTTATCCTGGATGGATTTAGCCTTGACTCGGTTTCACAAAAAAGATGGCACATAAGTTACCATGGGGATTTATTCTCTGCACCTAGACTAGCCCCGACCAGGCTAACAGCCAAGCTAAATTAATTCTAAAGGTAATTATGTTGTCTTATTGGTTTAGCTAGCTGTCATTCAAATTAGATGAGATGCACTCTCTCTCACAACATGTAGTGAATGATTGGGGTCAAAGAATCTAGAAAAATCTTTAAAACAAGGGACAGGGCTGAAAAGAAAATATTGGAGAGCCATGGTCCTTTGGGCCTCAGATGGCACTGGATTAAAACCAGACCTTTTTCCTAAAAAAAATCATTGTATGAGCTCAGGAAAACTTCTGATAGCCATTGTCTATGAACACAGTTTAATGCTCCATTCACAAATGCTAGTGTAAACCCAGCATCTATGACAGTGGAGGTGCAACATCTGGCAGGGCACAATCAATTCTGAATGATGTGCACAGATTTTGAGCAACATATACTGCCATCCAGACAATTTTCAGGGAAGACCTTATAATATCTTAGATAAGATGATACACATCCTTCTCGTCTCTGTGTGTGCAGTAACTCAGTCTGAAGCACCCACCATTAGCATAACTTATCACCCGGAGAGAAGAAATACTCTTTTCTGATTGGCTGGTGGGGTGGCTATTAAATCTGAATAACGGGACCTTCAGTTAAAAAAAGTTCCATACCTTTGCTTACCGTTCCATATCAATGCTTATGAATGGTAACTATAACAACTATAGTAGGACGACGGTTGAGCCCAGAGCCCTTGGGTTTCAGTCCAAAAAGTTCAATTTTAGTCTCGTCTGCACTATGCAAAAACACATCTGGAATATTCTGCTACCATGTGGAAAAAGGTTTCATGGTCAGATGACACTAAGATTGAACTTTTATCTTGTTTTGCTAAAAAAAATATTTAAAAGCAAAAATATAACTTTTTCGGATTTTACTTTGCTTTATTTATTTTGAACTTTAATGCATAGTGCTGGCTGTGGACATGGCAAAATAGCATGCGTCCTCTTATATAAAACTGAAAAAACAAATCATAGCAAATGAGTTATTCATGTCCAGGACAGGAAAAGACACTGCTCAGCAATATTCACATTTATTAATTTAGCAGATACTGTTGTCCAAAATGACTTACATATATCAACTATATTACAAGGGATTACATTGTCCCCGGAGCAACTTGGGGTTAAGTGCCTTGCTCAAGGGCACATCGGTGGAAACTGAGAAATGAACACACAACATCCGGAGTCCATTTTAGTGCCCAGTCCCAACCCTGCAGTCTCTGCTCTCTCCTTGTCAGACCTAGCAGCTGTCCTGCTCTCACTAAGGCTGTCAGTGCTGGCTGAAGCCATGGCTGCCTGACCTCTTGATCACTATCCCCAGCTGCTACACAGCTGCCTGAAGGTTCTGCCGCCAGGCTTTCTGCCTGACTGGCCCCAACTACTCCCAACTGTCTTGTCTGTGTGCCTCACGTGGGCCCCTAGAATGCACCAAAAGCAGTAAGTATAGTATAGACCAAAGATTCTAGAACAGAGCTCTGTTCTAGAATCTTTGGTATAGACCCTTTCAACAATAAAAACAAAAACAATGCTTGAACGTTCTATTTGGGCCCCAATCTACTTCCTCTGCATTAAGATAACATATGGAATGTTGAAAAGGAAGTCTTGTGGGGCCAACTATGATGCTGATAATGGAACTCTCTTGAAAGGGTCCATAAGTATATATACTCTTTTGATCCCGTGAGGGAAATTTGGTCTCTGCATTTAACCCAATCCGTGAATTAGTGAAACACACTGCACACAGTGAACACACAGTGAGGTGAAGCACACACTAATCCCGGCGCAGTGAGCTGCCTGCAACAACAGCGGCGCTCGGGGAGCAGTGAGGGGTTAGGTGCCTTGCTCAAGGGCACTTCAGCATTCCATCCGCCTTCTAAGGATTCTGTCAAATATGATTGTGGGTGACACTCATCAGTTGAATTTTATAATGGACAATGAAAAATATATGCTCAGTTGCTTTTATCTGAAATTTGTAGTGTTAATATTATGTATAACAGATGACTTTTAATGGGATCAAAATCAAATGCATTGCCTGTGAATTAACAGGCTTTCTCAGCCAGTTTTGTAATTGTGGAGTAAACTTCTTGAGGTCAACTAGTCGTGTGTATTGTATTTGTGTTGAATGGCTCAGTGATGTCCTTTAAATTCCTTCCTGACATGTTTCCAGTCCTTCATTTGACAGGAAACCAGTGCTCGCTTCAGACTAAACAAAGCACATTCCACACTGCTGGCCTGTGGGAGTATGTTTATGAATGTCTTATTGTGTTTAATTACAGTGACCGTTTCTCTGCAGCATTGGCCTCTGTTGGGAGTTCCCCATAAACCCACAAGCTCTGCTGGAGCACAGATGTTTATGGCCTTCATCACACTACTGATATCCCAAGTCTTTTACTTCCTCATTACACAACCTCTCTCTCTTTCTCCCTCTCTGTCTCTCTCTCTCTTTTGTTCTTTCTCTCTATCTCTATCTCTCTCTGTCTCTCTCTCTGTTTCTCTCTCCTCATCCTTCCTTAGGTCGGGGGAGCAGTGAGAGAAGTGACGGGCTACAAGGCCTCTTACCGACAGACCTTCTCTCTGGATCAGGGTGGGGAGGAGGGGGACTGCCTGCACATACGCAGGGGCTTCCACCACCCCATCAAGGGCTACCCCAACTGTGTGGTGGCAGAGGGGGTGGTCAACTTCTTCCTGGCACGTACAGACAAGGTCCAGCAAGTGGGTTTCGACCCTCGACTGGCTCGGGTGGCTCATCTGGGTGAGTGGATGTTATCCTGTGACTCCAGTCAGGCCTTTGGTTGTAGCTGTTTATTTATTTATATTACACCAAATCCTAATTACATGTGATACGAGGGAGCATTAGCGGCAAAATCAGTTGTATTACATTGTTTTCAATTGGAATGTCCTAGCAGTATGCAACACGAAGCAGTGTCTGCAGTTTTGAGCAGATTTTTTGTCAGACCATCTCTATTTTCTTTCTGTTGCCTGTCTTCCTCTGCTGTTTTGAATGAGACATACAGAAGGGCATATTTAACGGATTCAGTGTGGACATAGTAGTCAATGCTTCGTGACATTAGCTCGCTTGGATGGAGTTATGATGTTACAGGGTAGTTCAGCCTATGCAAAATATAAGTTGTGTTGAATTAAGCAATATAGCACGAGTGAGAGTGGGGTTGGTCATGGATATTCCCACGGGTGTTGTTCGGCCGTAGCCACGAGGCCGGTGGCGCAGGCAACAACAGCCTTGGGAATATCCATGACCAATCCCACGATCACGGGTGCTATATTGCTTTTATACAACAATTCTACCACAAACTAAATAATCTGAAAACACCCCATTATTGTTTAAAAATGTTAATTTCGACATCGTTCTTACGCATCAAAAAAATAGTTCCCTTTTCAATAGACAGCGTCTTGGTTGCTAGGTAACCAACATTCCAGACCCCTCGTTACGAGTCTTTGTGGTTTACATGTCTTCTTGAAAGAAATGTTGAAATCACATTCATATCTAGGTTTGCTGCATGCATGTTACAAGGACACTGGGCCATGTCATGTAATGGACATGATACTGCAAAAAAACGGAAACATAGTCTACATTGCAGAACCACTCAACTTTATTAATGTATAGTGAATAAATGTTACACTACTGTGCACAGCCTGACGTGACGATGCTAGCACGTTAGCAGCGGTTAGCTAATTATGCTAACGTTAGTTATCTACAAGTCTCCTCCAAGTGACAATCATATTATACACAATGCTGGCAATGCTGAGAACAATTAGCATCCTCGTTTATCTTACTTACATTGAGTTGACTGTGTGGCTTAATCCACAGATGTGGTGAAGCACTGTTTCGTTATGGTTTGCTAAGGAGTAACCCATTGCTTGAAATAGTGGAGAGCTGGGTGTCAAATCTTCGCATTGTATCGCGGAGTGATTTATTATTAGCTGTGCTGAGTCTGAGTTGAAATGTCCAGGGATATTCCAACTCCTGGAACGTCTCTCGGCCAATCAGAAACAAATAAATAGTTCCACCCAATTGTTGTATAATTGTAGATAAATGACTGATAAGTATAATAATAATACATTTTATTTAAAGAACGCCTTTCAGGACACCCAAGGTCGCTTTACAGATAAAACAAATAGAAGGGAAAAAAAAAAATATATATATATATATATATATATATCAAAAAAGGAGAAAAATATATATAGTCTATTTAGCCATATCACAGTCCATAGGCTAGTCTGAAGAGATACGTTTTCAGTTCCTTTTTAAACTGGGCAGTGGATTCACACTGCCTGATGTTGTTTGGAAGTGAGTTCCATAGCTTTGGGGCTGTGTGGGAGAACGCTCTCTCTCCCATGGTGCTGAGGTTCATCTTGGGCACCTTGAGCAGACCAGCTGATGAGGATCGCAGTGAGCGGGAAGGGGTGTAGCTCTCTAAGAGGTCGGTTATATAATTGGGAGCAAGGTTATGTAGGGCCTTATATGTCAACAGTAAGATCTTAAACTGGACTCTCTGGGTAACTGGTAACCAGTGTAGCTGCAACAGTACAGGTGTTATGTGGCCTGTGGACTTTGTGCCTGTTACTATCCTGGCTGCAGAGTTCTGGATTATTTGTAGGTGGTGGAGTGATTTCTGTGGAATGCCAGAGAAGATGGAATTGCAGTAATCAATGCGGGATGTAACATAGGCGTTTACAAGTACTTCTGCACTCTGCTGACTGAGGGAGGGGCGCAGTCTTGCGATGTTGCGCAGATGGAAAAAGGCGCTGCGAGACACACTGTTAATATGGGCAGTGAATGAAAGTGTGCTGTCTAGTATAACACCAAGACTCTTCACCTTGGTGTAGCAGGCAATGTTGGAGCCATCTATAGATAGGGAGAGTCTGTTTTCCATCTTTGCCAGCGTTGTTTTTGAGGCAACAACAAGTAATTCAGTCTTGTTACTGTTCAGTTTCAGGTAGTTGTTAGTCATCCACAGATTTATATCATGCAGACAGGCAGTCATCGCAGCAGGAGGAAGGGAGGCAGTCGGTTTGGTGGACATATAAAGCTGGGTGTCATCAGCATAGCAGTGAAACTGAACACCATGTTGCCTCAGGATATTTCCCAGTGGGAGGAGGTAAATGATGAAGAGCAGGGGCCCCAGAACAGACCCCTGTGGCACTCCCTTTGTGACAGCAGCACTCTCCGACTTGTGGTCCAAAATCTGGACAAGCTGTGTCCTGCCAGAGAGATAGGAGGTGAACCATTGATGAACACTGCCCTGCACTCCAATGCTGGTAAGACGCTCCAGAAGCAGCTGATGGGATATGGTGTCAAAAGCTGCACTCAGGTCAAGGAGGATTAGGATGGAAATGAGTCCAGCATCAGCTGTGCAGAGGAGGTCATTTGTTACCTTCACCAAGGCAGTCTCTGTGCTGTGCTTTGGTCGAAATCCAGACTGAAATGGCTCAAACAGATCATATATATATATATATAGTATAGTATAGTATATATACTTTTTTGATCCCGTGAGGGAAATTTGGTCTCTGCATTTAACCCAACTGGTGAATTAGTGAAACACAAACAGCACACAGTGAACACACGATCACGAGTGCTATATTGCTTTTATACAACAATTCTACCACAAACTAAATAATCTGAAAACACCCCATTATTGTTTAAAAATGTTAATATCGTTCTTACGGTGAACACACAGCGAGGTGAAGCACACACTAATCCCGGCAAGAGTGAGCTGCCTGTTTAACGGGCGGGCGCCGAGGAGCAGTGAGGGGTTAGGTGCCTTGCTCAAGGGCACTTCAACCGCGGCCCACTGGTCGGGGCTCAAACCGGCAACCCTCCGGTTACAAGTCCAGAGTGCTAACCAGTGGGCCACAACTGCCCAAATAATTATGATAATTAGTTAATGATGCTAAATGTGTTTCTGTCAGATTTCTAATAAGCCTCCCGGCTCTTGTCTCTTTCAGAATTCTTTATTGATGGCCTTGGGATTCTTCATGTGGCCTCCTGCGATGACGTGATCGTGAACCACGCCTCCAAGATCAAACTCCCGTGGGGACAGTCCGAGAGTGACAAGGCCTACTACAAGTTCCGCTATCCGTCCTCTTCCTCGGACACTGTCCAGACCAGGAGCGAGCTGTTCTATTTCAAGAACCGCTTCCAGTGTCTCACCCACAACTGACCTCCTGTGCCCTCCCGTTCTGTTGCCCCTCCCCCCCCCCCACCTCTCTGCCGTGAGCTGGCCCACACCCACCCTGTGCCTGTGTTGCCAAAGACGTCCATCACAGTATGTCCTGGGGAGGGTGGGGAGCCCTGGGGATTTTTAAAAGGGAAAAAAAGACCATTCTAGTGTTCTAGGAGCCTACAGACAATCTACAGCCGTGTTGAATTAGTCATCGAAGGCCCACATCTTGACCTTAGTGCAGGTCTCACTAACTTGAGAGACAGTGGTGGCACGAGAAAAGACGCTTGAGTGGCGTGCCTCTATGCCTGGGCATACCATGCCCCCTCCTACAGCTTTTGTTTTGTGGTGGTGTGTCCGTGGACAGCTGTGCAGTCCAGGGAGACACCATTCCCACTGGGCAACTCAGCCATGACGGCAAGCCCACCCCTCCACAACCGTTACCTGGAGAGAATTGCTCACGTCACACTCCAACTCACACCCATTGCGCCAGTGACCATATCGCCCTTCAGCCATGACAAACACCCCTGGGGTTTGTCAATTTGGTCACCAAAGCTATTAGTCACTGTATTTGCTCCATGACTGGACGATGCACATAACCTTTGATGATGGGAAACTCTTAACTAAGAAAAGAGGCGTGCTGACCACTCTCCACCCCTGTCCTTTCCCCCTCGTCCCCCCTCCCCCTTCATGTTCCCTCCCTAGCTTCCATTTATTACTTGGAACGTTCCTGTTTGATTGACGCATTGATCGGATGACAGATTGAAGGACTGATTGATGTTGCATGACCTGCCTGTGAATGTGATGGAGAGCCTGACCCCTCATGTCTGTCCATGTGATACCGCTGCACTGCCTCCAACCAAGATTCCAGTGACCAAAGTGTCTTTGTACACCCATATTAGAACCGAAGGAGAACGATAGTAGCATCGACGCACTTTTTAGTCTTAAAAATAATGGGTTATTTTTTGTTCTAGGGTCAACTTGACTGGGGCATATAATATGGAGTAGTTATTTATTTATTTTTGATTCGCCATGAACGTATTTTAAATGGAGGTAATAGTTGTCTCATGACGGAATAGCCTTGGCTCAAAATGTGACCAAAATGTCAGAGTATGTAGTGTGAAATTGATTTTACTTTGAGTTCATAGCAAACATCTGTGTAATTTGACTAGCGACAAATTGCAAGAAATTGAAAGCATAAAGGCATGACTTCAATTCTTAAGTAGTCACAATCACCTCCAAATTTAGTGTTTAACTGCAGTGCCATGACAAAAGTTTATTTTTGTCCATGACCCCATAGCAGGTGCTTCCGGTTTCATTTCCTCATTTCAGAGGACCGTGAGGCATGTTTTTAGCACTTCAGTATTGTATAGCACTTCAGTATAGTGGAAACTGCTTTCAATTTGTTCAGGATTTCTTTCTTGGTTGTGCAGTAAGATGAGCTCTGTCATATATCCATGTCTTGATGTTCGCCTTAACTTTCGCATTTACTCCAGTGTACGTCTTTCTCTCTCTCTCTCTCTCTCTCTCTCTCTCTCTCTTTCTCTCTCTCTCTCCCCTCTCTGACTAAACTAGTATTTACATGCCTCACTTGCAGTTAACATCTTCACCACAAGATGGCAGTCACACACCAGGACTAAATGGCCACATACCACTTCACAGCTTTCCATCACATCTCTCCTGATTCAGTGGGACTGAATTGGGATGATGGGGTAACAAATGTTGGTCATGGTGGTGTTGTTGAATATACGACACAGACTCCTGTGTAAAAATGTCGAGATGTGACTGACATGCAGGTGTGGAGGTCTCAGGCCAGGTGCCAGTGATGGAGTAGATGTGAGCTTAACGGGCGACAGACTGATTGCTTTTCGGCAAGGCTGCATCCATCCTAATGAAAAGGGACCTGTAATGTTTTTTTTGTCTTACTCTTGATTTTTAATTTCAGTCATTTTGACAAAGACCTTTCTAGAGAGATGTGTAAATCTTTGTACCTTGTCTTTGCGGCAATCTGCACTCCAGAACTGTACATAAAAGACAAGGTCTTTGACTTTACTGCAAATAGTATTGTTGTTTTCAATACTGTTGAAACAAACTGTTTTCATTAATATTTCATTATGGATCAACACAATTGGGAAATCGTGGTGATTTTTTAAACTATATATATAAACTGGTAAACTGAATTTATATTTGGAATTTACCAAGTGCCTATGCAGGAAAGTGCAACAACTGTTACTTTGGCTTGTGTGGAATTCATAGTCTGCATAGAGATGACTCTTTTTTGCAATAGTAGACTATTTTCTATTTTGATTTATTGCGTTAATTCTCATTGTTGTTGTTGATGTTGTACATATCAGACCTATATGTACCCGTATGCCCAGTGTCAAACACTCCCTTGTATCATTTTGGCAGTGTGTGCTTCGGAGGCTTTTTGCATGGTTCACCTCTTCTATTCATGAAAAGTGTTTCTCTTGCACATGCTTTGTACTGTTTAACGGCTGCTTTTGAGTCTCTCGTTTGGCTGCTCTGTCACACATCAAACTTTGTGTTTTTGATTTTTTTTCATGAATAGGGTCCTGCCTTATATTCGCTTAAAAGAGGCGAATGTTGGCATGGCTTGACTCAGATGGTCCTTATAGGGATTAGGGAGGCGTTGGCTGCTTGCGTTCTAGGGCGAGAGACTGACTTGGGGAAGGATATCTGCAGGATGCTGTAGACTGAAGCGTTTGGCCGGTCTTGTGTACCACTCCCTAATTGGTATGGGCTACTTTTCACCATGCCAATTAGTAAAGCACTCCTTGAGCTTTAAAAGTGAATGCCCTGAGGAGGTAGTGTCTAGAGGTTTCTTTTGAAATACACACTGGATGATAAGGAGAACATATGGGTATCCAACATCAAGCAGGAAAATAATTAATTTGGGTGCTTGTTTTATGGCCTGCTTTTGAACTCAGAGTTGATTTTTATCAGGTCAAGGTAACGGTGGTGGTGGAACAGGAAGTGAAGGAGGAACAGCAGAGGGCAGTGTGTGTCAGCGTGACGCCATGTCTCCATCACTGCAGCGCAGGACCGACTCCACCGGTCACCTTCAGCTGCTTGCTGTCACTTTCACTCTCAAACAGAACACATGCTCGTGGTTTTTCTCAGCATGTGCTTCACCGTCAGTGTTTACACAGACTCTTCTCCTCACCTTGTTCTCCATGGCTTGAATTATTTCTGTTCACCAATCAAAGTGCTGCTGAGAACCGGGAAGAGACTTAAGCAGTGTAATCTATGACATGTATCCACAATGGCAAATTGGACATATTATTAGTAAGGATGAGAATATCCTCCTTGTCATCAAGGTGTATTTTAAATTAATCTGATGTTGATGTCTTTTGCAGGGATTATAACACTGTATTGTCACTCACTATGTATAGCTACTGTCTTTCTACATCTGACCAGAGCAATGTAAAATGTGTTTTTATTTCAAACTGTGTGTGTGGGGGTGCATTTGGGGTATTATGGTGGGGAATGGGGTATGAGGGAAGCGCCGCATGTATTACTTGCACTGAATTTTTAGGATGACCTTGAGCCATATGCACTGTGCTCTGGAAGCTTATTTTTAGTTAGTGATGCCAAATCTTTTTTTAAGAAATGCTGCATTGTCTGTGTCTTCATGATAACGGGGAAAAAAAAAAAAACCATAGACCTTGGCTATTGTAACGGAAGTGTTTTTAATTTTATTTCCCAAGTCACTGTCTCAGCCTGCTGAAAAAGCAAACCTTTAAGTGTGTGAAGATTGATGGACCTGAATCCAGTAGGAGTGGCTGGTGGCTATTGGAAACTGCTGCAGAAGTCTGTGAAGCGAGTTGTATCCTTTAACCTTGACCTAGAACCCTTCTGATGTGCATTCCATTCGTTTCGCAGGCTTCAGATGCCGGCAACAAGAAAAAAAAACAACAATGCACATGCACCCATTTATGTCTGATTAAAATAAAAAAAAGTTAAATTCAGTTCTTTGTCTGTGAGTCTTTCCAAGTTTTGCTTACATGAAAACTTATTATTTGTAAAATTTTTGATTTGATGATTTTAAATTATTTATCATTATTTACAGTAGTAGAGTTGAACTATTATTTTTGTGTCATAGGTAGCAATTGTGGCTTATGCTACTGTATCTAATGGTGTCGTTTGTTAATACACAAAATATGGACAAACATTAATATATAAAATAAACTACACCATTAGATGGTTATGTTATGGAATTTAGCAGACACTTTTGTCCAAAGACACTTACAGAATATGCACATTACAAAAGTTAACATTTACAGTAAAGTTTTTTTAAAAGTTACGTCTGCATTAAGAAAATTAGTAATAAAAACAAATGATTGTCATTATTATTATATTATTGTCAAAAACAATGATTGACATTATTGCTTTATCTCTTCATATGTAGGCATTTTATATTATATTAATTATGTTAATATTTTATTATTGTTATTTTTTTATTTGTAAAGCACTTTAACCCTGTTGACCTTCTGTCAATCCTGCTGTCAATCATCATCAGTTTTATGCACCTATAAGGAGGGCTTTGCCCTGTGTTGGCATGATGCCATCGTTGGATGCTCTTTCTCTCCTTATGATGAAGAGGTTTCTCTACTGCTTCAGTGAAGTCATCCAACAACATGCCCTTTGGATCCTGTCCCGTCTACTCTTTCGCAGTCTATCACACCTGCTGTTCTTCCAGCAGTCACGCATGTGTTTAATACTTCACTCAGTTCTGGAATAGTTCCTTTTTCTTTTAAACACTAGTCCAACTGATGTGAAAAACTACAGACCTGTCTCCCTTCTTCCTTTCTTGTCAAAGGTTTTGGAGAAAGTGGTCTTCAAGTAAGTCTGTGACATAACAACCTGCAGTCTGGTTTCAAAAGTGGCCATTCTATTTGGAATCTTCTGAACATAAGTGCAAAGTAGAACACTGTATCAGTTTGACCTGACTGCACCAGAGATAACATTGAGGGAGAGCACTTTATTAATCCCCAAGGGGGAAATTCTTTTGCTACCTGGCAACCACACACAACATACATCAGTAGGACAGTTTTACTTAAGACAGGGCACAGTACAACATTCACTACCACAACAAATAAATAGGTATGCACCAGACACAGGCACTGAAAGGACACAACAATCACAGCAATCTCAGCAACATAAATCACAACAGTAATAAGTCGACAGCTGTTGTTAAAAAGTCTGATTGCTGTAGGGACAAATGACCTCCTGTTGAGCATCTAGGAGGAGCCTTTGGCTCCTACCACTTTTGGTGAACATGCTGTACAAGGGAAGTTCGTTCCTTGACAGCACACTCCTCATCTTCCTCATCACCCTCTGTTTCTTCCTCATCACCCTCTGTTTTTTTGTCCACAACTTGGTTGGGATCCCAGGTGTTACATTCCCATTGTTGTTGTAGGATTTCCTCCACAGAACTTGGGCATGAACCAATGATGGAACCTGCTTTCCTTATCAGGTTTCCTTATCTGTTCCTGTCCTCAACTGTTAGGCTTCCACCCCAACATACAACAACATAAAAAAGAACACTTGCCAGAATCCCATGGTAAAACATGTTTAAGACAGGCCAATCATCGGTTTAATAATTGTTTGATATTGTTCATCCAGTGTTTCCTAATCTACAGCATTACAAAAAAAAAGACTAAAGAGGAGTCTATTTTAAACATCTTTAGACCAAATAGAAGCCTATAAGTGGAGAAGCTGCGTTTATCCATTATGCCCCCAAACAATGGAACACCCTGCCTCTGTACATCAAGCAGGCGAGTTCAGTAAATATTTTTAAAAAAGATCTGAAAACATACCTGTACAGGAAAGCTTTTAGTTAACTCATCTTATCCTGTAGACTACTTTTTTTCAGATTATTCTACATCTGCTACTTTTTGAGGGCTTAGCCAGCCAGAAGCAGATGGGCTCCCCTATTAAGTCAGGTTCTGCTCAAGGTTTCTTCCTGGAATATGGGAGTTTTTCCTTGCCACAGTTGCCATATGGCGTGCTTGTGGGGGGTAAGAGGGTTAAGGC
This sequence comes from Alosa alosa, assembly GCF_017589495.1. Lineage (NCBI taxonomy): Eukaryota > Metazoa > Chordata > Actinopteri > Clupeiformes > Clupeidae > Alosa > Alosa alosa. Next base: position 25,577,368 of record NC_063192.1, on the reverse strand, counting down.
TGCCAGTCTTATGACGTCATTTTCTATATTTTTGATATGTTGCTGAGTAGATCATAAACAGCAAAGAAAAGTGATTGATAATGACTGACTGACTATTATTGTGTTACATGCTTCAAATGTAAAGCACTTTGAGCTGCATTCTGTGTATGAAAGGTGCTATACAAATAAAGATTATTATTATTATTATTATTATTATTATTATTATTAATTGAAGATGGAGGTGAGAGGAGATTTGAGAGGAGAATGTGGTTGCTTCATGGAAGCCATGAGAGCCATCTTCAACATCATCCGAGAACGTCTCAGACCAAGTAGAACACGACAGAGGACCAAAAATGATAGGATCTGTCGCAACTCCGCCATGGCCCAGATCAAGTCGAAGAAATAGAGAAACTTGAAGAAACAACTGTCATCTGGGCTGTCAGGTTGATCCACTCAGCTAATGTTAAAACTGCTAACGTGGACACTGCTGAGAGAAGGGTGCAGGGAGATGGAGCTCCTGGAGAACCTAAGGAAAGACTGAAGACTTCTCTACAGGATTTTCAAGTGAGGCGCAAGCCACACTGGGTGCTCCAGAGAGGCTGGGTACAAAACAACATGTTTGTTGTTTAGGATGACCTAAACATGGAGGACACTCAGGCCAGACAGGATCTTCGGCCTACTGAACCAGCCAGTGAGAAGGTGAATATGGAGGATACTCTGGCTGAGGAGGATCTTCAGCCTGCTGAACCAGCAAGTAAGAATGCAAATAACATAGACTTCAAACTACAAATGCATGCCCACAGTTTCGCTTTTATGGGTATAGCATTGACCATAAACTGCTTATTAATGCCCACAGTTAACCTTTTTAAAAATCTTTTCTGGCTGGGTTGTGGCCTATGGCCAGATGTGTAGACCGTCGTGAGACAGATTAGTTTTACCCTACTGATGATGTGTTGCTGCAATGGTAATCCTGCTCAGTACGAGAGGAACCGTAAGTTCAGACAAAGCAAAAAAAAGCACTTTGGGTCAACTCCTGTTGTATTTAAATGTGCTATATAAATAAAAGTGACTTGATTTAACTTGTGGCGGGAAATGACGGAGCAAGCATTAAATGTCCTTAAATAGCATAACATGGACACTGACATTGATATTGAGAAAATGAGTCAATGACGAATGTCACTGCCTGTTTGACAAATGTTCATGTTGTTGTCACAGCCCCTTCTGGCTCCAGCTACCATTTCCCAGTTGAATAGGCCCATGACCACCTGATGGAGGAGCAGAGGTCATCAGCGAACAAGGAGGGACCAGTCAGTGAAAGGGAAACATAGAGGAGACTGAGGCCGGAGAGGATGTACAGCCTGGTGAACCAGCAAGTAAATAGCATAGACCTCAAACTGATAACTTATACTGTTGGATTCTCTGGTTGTTGCGTTGTGTTTTAGTTCTAATGTCTGTATTGAAGATGGTCAATAAAGCTTGACGGCGGGATCAGGATCGGCGATTAGATGATGATTTATTGTAGATGGTACAACAATGAATAACAGAACACAGGCTAAGTCTCAAACAGTAAAACTGTGCAGAGTCTAACAGTTGTGGTTGTTCTTAGAAGCGGCTGCTGAGCCTTCCGACAGAAGATGCTCCTCGGGTCGTTTCCTCGATCCGTCTCCGTGTCAAAACCTAAGACAAAGCCTGTTATACTAAAACATACAAACGTCAATCATGCCAACGTGGCAGGTGCCAACCAGTGTACAAAACCCGGCTCTGGCCAGATGGAGATACTAGCCCGAATAGGCAGACATGATGACTCCCTCGGCCCATGTTATCACTGATGTTCCCCGGATGTTCCTAAACATTGGCCTGTACGACCTTCCTGCTGGTACACAGGCTAAGGCACGGTTATGTACAATAATATGGACCTCTCCCTGTTGTATACTACACACAGATGTAACATATGAACACATCAGAATACAGTGAGAATACCCCAGAATACCCTCAGCATCATGTACCGGAAACCAGCACTTTGGCCATCTGCAATTGTTATTAAATGTCCTTAAATTGTGTAAACAGATATTAAGAAAATATGTTGAAGTTTGCTGCATGTTTGACTCAAGTGTTGTTGTTGTTGTTGTGTTGTCACTGCTGACCCTGGCTCCATTTACCATTTCCCAGCTGAATGGGGCCTTGACAACCTGATTGCTTGACTAAGCGAATGACCATGGGAACACCTCAAATTATAGTAAGCCTAAAATAATCTTTGTCAAATGTCATCATCCTTAGGTGACCAACCATGGCATTCAATTGGCACCATACCAAGAATGTAATACAAATATAAAAACAATTCACAAATAACTCAAATAATTATAATCAGAATTCTAATTACTGTCTTTTTCAAATCAATATCTTGTCAATGCTCCAGGGTGGCTGGGCTTTGTGAACGTGGACAGGTGGGGAGAGCATGGGAAGCAGGACAGGTCTTAACTGTTACATCATTGTGGACAGCCAAGCAACATCTACTGTCAAGCAACATCTATTGTCCTTCAACTGTTCAGATGCCCTTGAACTGACCGACATTATATTACATCATTATTACAGCATTATCATTACTACTGGTATGATGCATTACATTGATATAGTAGCAAATAAATAAATATATTCAATTATAATATATTTATTAATATATTATAATGTGTATTACTATTTATTAATAGGTATCCAGGGTTATGTTATAATGTGAAACCAAATTTGTGGTTGGTGTACATAATTCATGTTTATTCATACAGTACATTATTAAAATATCAATGACAAAAATAAATACATGTCATTATTTCCAGCATCAAGAAGTACATCGTAAATGGATTGAGTACAAAGTACAGACAAAATAATTTATTTCTTTATCTTTATAACCCAGGCCAACATACAAATATAACAACTATAACAAGTATATCGTGCGGGCCCCCATGCTGAAGAGCAGGCACCCATTCCAGCATATGGCTCATAGAGCAGGTCTTGAGTAGGCTAATTGTGGTGAGAAAGCCAACACGTGGGAGGTCTATGTCTGTGTGTGCATAAGAGAGAGGTTATATCATGTAGGAATTAGGCATATATCTACTATTCTCCAGTAAAGTGCTCATGGTTTCCATCTGAACAAGTCACACTTCTTGATCATGAGGGCAGATATCCTACAGTTCTGATAAGTAGAGAATACAGCACAACAGAACATACAGCATAAGGACCCTTCACTTCATTCAGGTTCCTACTAGTCTGTAAATGCCTGTATTGTATAATTCATGTATTGCTTTTACTTGCTATGTATTGGATGGATCTATTCATTATATTATTGTGCAGAGACAAATGATTATAGAGCATGATATGTGAATACCATACCTTGATAGTAGTGATGTGAGCAGAAAACAAGATCATGCTCCTCTATGACATGTTGGTATGAGTATATTTATTTTGTTCTACCAAATCTCAGCTAATATTCAGTGCAGTCTCCATGTTCATAATATATGGTCAATAACCTCAATTTAGACAATACAGAATTTAAGAGTATATAACATGATAGATTTAACCCTTATTTTGATGCATCACAAACATTGCAAACCAATTTCTAAATGGAATGGTCTCTGTGCAAGCCATGTGGGAAATGCCTTTTGAATCAGCGGCCATTTTGACAAAAAAGAACAGGCAGACCACTGGGGACAGTGCTGAAGCCCATCTGCACGTCCATTTCCGGCTGTTGAAGCTCTCTTCCCTCCACAACTTGGTTGGGATCCCAGGTGCTACATCCCCATTGAATAAAAATGCCATCTTACACCCAAATTGTTGTGTTGTTCTCTGATGGTTTCTCCTGATCAAAACAGGGCCACATACTTTAGTTCAGTTCATCACAGAATGCCTAGTTTCACAAAGGATAATAAAGGTGAATCACTTCTGTGTGTGGATCATTCCCCTCTCTGGCTCCTGCCTACCTTCTGCTGTTGAATGTAGACCATGGCATCATGTACAGTGACAAAGATGTGCTGAGGGTTCATGTAGTCCATCAGGCCACTGGAGGTCAGGATCTTCAGCACGCTCTCTACAGGACAACAGGTGTTGAACAGGGAGAGCAAATTATTCTACTATAGTAGATTGGGTTTGCTGAAGAAAACAGACTGTAAATATCACAACCACAAAAAAACGTTAACTGTATGTGCAAGCACATTTACCATTGCAGTTTGCCAGGTATATCCTCATCCCAACCTTCTGACACTCAATACACATCTGAAAAGCAATTACCCATATGATGAGTGCGCAGAAGGAAAGTGAATTCATCCTCATTAATGTCAATATGGTTGTTATGCACACCAGTCTCTCTACCTGAATGAACAGCCGGGCTCCTGCAACATCCACAAAAATGACGCTGGCACAGTCGATGAGGACAGCCTGGACCTCACTCTCCAGGGCCTCTGCAGTGGCACACATTGAAGGGGAAGGGCAGAATGTGAGTATTGTGTGTCCATCTGGGACAAGAGACCACCATGGAAGGGCTCATCTATAGATAAACCCTGAACACACCTAAAGCACGACTGACCTGATTTAAAGAACTCGTTTTCAGAGGAGAAAGATGTATTTGCAACACCTCTTTCCTGAGGAAGGATACAGGTTATTATTAAATGAGTGAGAAAATAACCCAATGAAAGACATGCCAAAGCTTGGCACATAGCATTTTGTGTGTTTGAATGTTTTTTCTCTTACCACTGTGCTGATGGACTCTCGCTCCCTCTTCTCCAGGGCTTTCCTGGCCTTCTCCCTGCGCCGGATCCTCTCCGGGCTCAGGCCCAGCAGTCGGCTCATGTCGGCCCGGAAGAAGCTCCGGTTGCCATAGTAGATGGGTCCATTATAGGTCAGGATCTTCACTCCTGGAATTTCATAGCACTGAGGAAGAGGAGCAAAGAGAACAGTGGTGAAGATAACGCAGACGACAGCAAGTGAGAGATCTTCATATTTAAAAGGACATTTAGAAGACAACAAGTGAGAGAACTTCATATTTAAAAGGACATTTAGACGACAACAAGTGAGAGATCTTCATATTTAAAAGGACATTTAGACGACAACAAGTGAGAGAACTTCATAATATCAAAGCTTATATCAAAACTCCATGTCTTCTGTTGAGGTATTAAGAATGTCAGATTAACATGTCACAAGATTAGTAGTTAAGGCTTGGGGCCTCACCTTATTGTGGTTGTCCACAGGTCTGTAGATCTCCGTGTTGGCGGCTCTCCCCAGCACTGAGCACCCGGCCCTGAGCAAAAATAACCCAACTCATTAAGTCCATAGTCTCGTGCCAATGCCTCCGCTCTCTCCTCTGGTGAGTGTGAAAAGTTAACGTCCTCCAGGAGAAGAATGCGTTTGGAGAGTTTGTTTTAGAATAGCGGGCCGACGAGGGATAGAGCGGCCCAGTACCCACCCTGCCCCAGGGTGCTGAGATTCATAATTAGGGGGCATAAATAATCAACAGCGCATATTGTTGCTGATAAATGCACAAATTCTAATTAAAACTTTTCAATTGCTTTCTACACGGCGAGTTACATAATGAGCTCAATACTTTTAATGGGACTGTTCCAGTTGAGGCGCAGTTATTCCCCTCTGACACTAGCAATTATTAAGACTGCAAAATTAATAACAGTATATCCCATACATATATGTTCACAATGCTATGGAGTGAATAAGCGTTCCAATAAACTAATGAATAGGCTGTTTAAGTAGGTTTCACAGGTTGCTTGTGTTTGACAAATGTCATTGCAGGATGCGTACCTCTGAGTACGACAGATGACGGTCATCATGGAGAAGACCACTCCAATGGCCAGACCCAAATCCACATTCAGCACCACCACTGACAGCCAGGTTACTAGCCACACAACCTACACTCACATGCACAACAATATTATATATATATTCATGAGATTCATGAGATGAGCCGTGAAATGATCTGAAGTTAAATCTTCATAAAGTTTATAGTGATGAGTACTCACAAAGTCAATTTTGCTCACTCTCCATAATTCTGGTAAATCCTGAAACTGGACAAACATTTGCCTCAGGCTGGTCACGTTGATGCACGCGAGCAGGGCCTGAAGGAGACAGGGACACAGGGGACATGTGAGTCTGGACGCCAGTGGCAGCACACAGAACAGGAGCTCAGCTCCTCAAGCTCCGCGCTCTCTCTCACCTTGGGCAGGAAGTAGAAGAGCGGTCCGATCAGCAGCAGCACGATCAGCACCACCAGACTGGTGAACAGGCCAGAGAGCTGTGGAACAGACCAGAACAGCCTCTTCACACACTGCTATTCACAGCACATTACTGTTTCATAGGATATTTTGGGGCTTTTTGCCTTTATTCAAAAAGGACAGTGAAGAGTGACAGGAAGCGAGTAGGAGAGAGAGAGGGAGGGAGAGGAGTGACAGGTGGAAAGAGAGAGAGAGAGAGAGAGAGAGAGAGAGAGAGAGAGAGGAGGAGAGAGAGAGAGATAGAGGGAAGGAGAGGAGTGACAGGTGGAAAGAGAGAGAGAGAGAAAGAGAGAGAGAGGGAGAGAGAGAGAGAGAGAGAGAGAGGAGAGGAGTGACAGGTGGAAAGAGAGAGGGAGAGAGAAAGAGAGAGAGAGGGAGAGAGAGAGAGAGAGAGAGAGAGAGAGAGAGAGAGAGAGAGAGAGAGAGAGAGAGAGAGAGAGAGAGAGAGAGAGAGAGAGAGAGAGAGAGGAGGGAGAGGATCAGAGAGAGAGAGATAGGGCGGGGAAATTTTTGGATTCCAACTGAATGTGGTAAAGACGCATGCTCCACCCCCACAAGGCATTCTTAACATCTAAAGTCATGTGATTACTTCGGGTTACTCCAGAAGGAAATTAACTAAATTCATATTAAAGGAAGATTAAAGGAAATATTTCAGGATATATATTAAATATATATATATTAAAGGAAAAACAGCTGTAGGAAACATCCGCAACTCACCCTTAAAACAAACCTATATGTCTTTCCAAGTTGTTTGTTAATGGAACATTTATGTACAGACTGAATCACTGAATGAATGTATGATGAATGAATGAATGATTGAGTGTGCACCTGTGTGTGGCCGCCAGCGCTCTCCAGGATGTTGGTGGTTGCCAGAGTAGCAGAGCTGGGGAAGCAGGTGAAGAGAGAGGAGACTGTGTTGGAGACGCCAAGAGCCAGCAGTTCCTGGAGGGAGGACATCAACAACACTGCAATTCAAATATCACATAGACACCAGCATTAAGAGAAATTCTGCTACTTTTGTAACTTAATGTTCAGTTGGATCACACTTGATTAGGATCCCCTAATGAGACAGGCAGACAGAGAGAGAGAGAGAGAGCGAGAGCGAGAGATGGGCTACCTGGTTGGGCTGTATTGAGTAGCCATGCTTGTCAGCATAAATCATTGCTAGAGAGACAGACACAGCATAGCCTACGAATGTGAGGGCGATCGTGTCCCCAGCAATCTCTGGCAGAACTTCCAATTTAGGCATATGGGGACGAGGGAACCTGGGGGTGACAAAGGGACAATCATGCTTCAATATGCATCTATGCTTCTACTGGTACAAGTTCATTTCTGAGCAGGAAGTATAGTAGAGAAAGTATTTTAGTTACCCTGCAGGTATATGGCCCACGATCTGAATGCCATATTTGGAGTCCAGGGAGGAGCCATATGCCACCCCAGTTGCAATTATGACCTATTAATAGTGTACAAGGATCCATAGATATAACAATGCACACAGCACACATGTGTGGACAAAAGCATTAACATAATCTAAGGTTGTCTATGGACCCTTTCAAGAGAGTTCCATTATCAGCATCATAGTTGGCCCCACAAGACTTCCTTTTTAACATTCCATATGTTATCTTAATGTAGAGGAAGTAGATTGGGGCCCAAATAGAACGTTCAAGCATTGTTTTTGTTTACCTTGTTGAAAGGGTCTATAAGCCTTTATACAACAATTGGGTTCTATGGAACTATTTATTTGTTTCTGATTGGCCGAGTGACGTTCCATGAGTTGGAATATCATGCATAGGACATGCCGTACCCTATCAGATTTGTGGATGACTTACAGTGAGGATTTCCACTGGTATGGGGGTGCGCAGCCTCTGGCGGAAGCGCGTGTTCACCTCTTTGACCGGCACCAGAACAGCCAGGCAAACCAGAGAGATGATAAGCTCCGCCACGTTTGTGTGGGGCAGATTCTCCATCACCGATGCCAGGGTCTGCAGAGAAGACTCGCTGTGTTAGCATTCAAACTTGAGCACAACCGTTCGCCCTCACAGCTGTGCTTAATTCACAGCCTGCCTACTGCAGTACACACTCACCTTGAAGAGGGAGAAGGGTCCCGTGTAACGGGGTAGTCGTAGCCCCAGCATGCTTTGCAACTGAGATACAGTCACATGGAAGGCAGCAGCGCTTGTGAAGGCTTTGACGATGGGTTCTGACAGATATGTGGACAGGAAACCTAACTGCAGACTGAACATACCTAACTGAAAACAACAGAGACTAGAGATGAGTTTATCGACAACTACACAGAACACCAAATGTAATATCTAGCCAGAAATTCATTCCGTTACACTTATTGTGATGTGGCTGAGTGTTTCTGAAGGTCTAACTGCACACTCTCCTCACCATCAAGATCCCTGAGAGGAAGGCTACTGCGGATGCCACTCCAATTCTCTGGGCCTCAAACTCTGCGGCCTCGGCACTGCTGGTGTTCAGAGCCAGAGGGGTGGGCACCAGCTGCTCCACCACAGAACCAGTCATCAGGCTCACCACAGCAAAGGTACCTGTCCCAGCGAGAGGCCACAAAATCACAACACCATACACATTCTCCAACGACAGGGACAAAAACCATACAAGCCTCAAGTTTTTTATTTTGGTTACTAATATCCATTTCACATTTTCATATACAAATATTCAAATACATAATAACCAGACATTTCTCAGAAAATGTATGTCATTCTTTTATATTTTTGTCCATTATCCATGGAATATTGTTGACTATAATTTTAAATAGTGACAATAGGCTTTACTAAGAGCGGCAACAATTAGTTGAGTAATTGCAGATGCCAACTATTTTAACACAGCTCTTTACATTTAAAAGTTAAATACAATTTACAGTTAACTTGCACAAATTTCCAATGCACTAATATAACCTGAAAAATATGTGCCCATAATCCATGCAATGAAAATACATTTGGGATTACCGGTGGAGACGTGGCGGCCTGTCCCAAAGAGCATGTAGAGAACCACCGGGAAGAATGAAGTGTACAGCCCATAGATGGGCGCTACTGATGTCAACAGTGCAAAAGCCATTCCTAGTGATACAGAAACATATTAAGGATAATCTATGTGTCAATACATTTTTTCTGTTCTTTAAAAACAAAATTTATTATTGAAATATATATGATTTTTGAAAGATTTGTAAGGTTGTGCACATTTCTTCACAAGATGATATGACCTTTTCAAAGGCTCTTGATGTTGTCACCATATACTATGTAATGTTTCACTCAGAGCCTGAAATGAAGGTGCCTCTTTTATACTGAATTTGGAAAAAGCCATTCGATTGTTATAGAGCTTATGTTAGAGGAAATAAAGTGTATGTCAAATAAGAGAACGCTTGTGTAGAACCTTGGGAGTCCCTCTTCTGCCAAAGTCTTGTTGGGTAAGTGGGAGATTTTTCAATTAGGCTAGGCTACTCATTATTCATCTTGTTTAATTTAATTCTTGGAGTCAATATACACAAATTATTGTAAATAAATTTACATAACTTCAGGTCTGAACATTGGGTTTTTGCCATGTTCGGTATGGTTAACATATTAATGAATTGAGTTAAACCTTTTTTGGTATTTTATAACCAAGCGATTTCTTCATACAATCTCCAGACTTGAAGTTACCTGACGTGTTGACATTAACAAGTCTGTATGTATGGAAGCGGCTGTAATTAAGCTGAGACAGCTGCAGTTTGTCGGCTATACACTGATGTTTTTTAATCAAATTTTAATACGAAAGTGACCGGTAGGCTAATCAACAGCAGCTTTAAAACCGCATTTTTTACCTGGTAATATATATTTTCATTTCATTCTCTAACTACTGTGGAAGTACGAAATTACCTTAAAAACTTAACAGATCACAACACATGTGCCTTTTACTCGGATTACCTTGAGGTATATGAAGAATGCCAACTGTCAGTCCCGCAACAGCATCTCCTAATATCCATTTCTTTAGCCTGTATTTTGGAAGCCAGTTGAAAATCGGCACTCTCTCCTTCAACAGGTTGTGACACGAAACCTGCGAACACCTGCACCTCTTGAGGAGTTTTTCATGGAACTTCTCCCGCACGCGGTGTTTGTCCTCGGTACCATAAGTTTGTCTGAAGCGATCTTCGGTGTAAATATTCCTATAAACGGCCACTGACGCGCTCATTCTGTTAATCCTCTTCGTCTTGACTTCTTAGGCAAGTGTTATCTGAGGACTGATGTGAGTGAAGAGAGTATGATTTCTACAGCCTCAAATATATAGCAGTCACAAATTTGACTTCAGGAACCATTGTATTTTCCTGTCAGGTGCTATGAGCCAATTACATGGCTCAAAGCTGAACTTTTTTGTGCTTGAGTTGAACTTCTTTGGCAGGATTTTTATGTCTTGTTTGGCAGCTTCCCCATAAAGGTGTACTTGTCCAGCCTTAGTGATGACAGATACAGCAAGCCCTCTGGGTCCTACTGCGGAAGGCATTTTACCAGTAAACAGCTGAATGAACAACTGTGGCCATACACTCTATCTCCCACTCATACATGAAACACACACACAACACACACACACAAAAACACACATACACACACGTTCTTAACTCAGCTCAGCTCTTAACTCCTTTATCAGAAGATCTCACAGGAGAGGAAACTTACAATGTACAGCTCTGTATGAAAACCCCACACAGATCAAAGTGCCATTGTATCTTGAGTGAAGGTGTAACCTCAAACCACATCTACCAGCAATTATTAAAGGTGGTCATTTATGAGTCGGATGGATTTCCCTGGTGGCCTTTGGTGTTTGTCTGTGTGAAGCGTGGGACGAGGGCAGCCCTGTGAAATTTAATCATGGGCCTGTGCGCTGTCCGTGGCCCACTGATCACACTGAAGGCTGATTCAGATGAGCGTGTCCAGGGCTCTGTTCCCAACTGGCACACTTAGAGGCACTGCATAGAAGCTATGGAAGTCTCCGGAAGCAGAATAGCCTCAGATTTCTTTTCTGGAAACAGGTGTAGCCAAACGTTGACACAATTTTATTTTATGGAGAAACCTACATTATGCACAATAATATCCACAGCATTTTTTGGGGAAAAGGATTAAGCCTGTAGACTTTACCTTCAGTGACCCATTTGCACTGCAGACATTGTTGTTAGTGACACATCCAGAGGTCAGATTATTGTGATACCACACCATTGTTACTGATTTAGTAAAGTCGAATCAGTCATTAAAATAGGAGCTAATTTCCCTCCGTTTCAGACTTCAAGGAAGAAAGGCAGCCATGATGTCGGACGTGTCTGAGCTCCCTGCGGCCAGCTCCTGTGTTAGCAACTGTTTGTCTGTATAATCTCCATGCTTTCAAAACAATGTCAGTGAGTATGGCGGAGATCGCAATCTAATAAATAGTCCAGTGCTGTAAAAAAAACAAAGAATGACACAATGGCATAAATAGGTGGATTTGTTTTGGTCGCAGCCCAAAACTGGGACCGGTGAATGAGTGCCTCCGTGCAGAAATGCATGCTAGACATCTCCCAGTCACAGCGTCATACACTGTCCAGCTATATTCTCTCAGCCAAGCCTCACCACAGACGTGTCCAGCCACACAGTCCACAATACCCACCACCACAGTCAAAACAGTCAGGAAAGAGCAGTTATGGTCATATTCACACATTTCATACAATTTCATACAATTGGGGCGCTTTGGACTTGTAACCGGAGGGTTGACGGTTTAAACCCCGACCAGTAGGAAGCGGCTGAAGTGCCCTTGAGCAAGGCACCTAACCCCTCACTGCTCCCCGAGCGCCGCTGGGAGCCTAGGATGTGTTGCAGGGATGGGAACCAGAATGTATTTTTTGAAACTGAGTATTGTTTTTTTTTTTTAAAAATACTCAAAATACTTTGTTCAAGGGAGCATGGAATCACTTAATCAGCTTTTACATCCCAAACATTTAGCCTATTCAAACTCTAATCAGGCTAAATATGGAATATCACGCACCAGAAATTTCTAGACAGAAATTCCTAGAAAGTTCTAAACAGGCAAACTTATGAGCAGGGATGGATTACTGAACAGGCCTAACGGGCCCAGGCCCAGGGGCCCAAGCCTTTTTGCGTAAAAGTCGCTACTATGTTCTCCACCCCTGATATCTGCATAGCCCCTGATCAGTCAAATAACATAAATTATGTTATGTGATATGTCCTAATAGGGCCCCTCAATCCCATATCATGGGTTATATTATTCACCCTGATATCTAAATGGGGGCCTTCAGTCAAATAACACAGGTCATGCTATGTATGATAATCATGCTTTGTAATTGGCACCTTTTTTCACAGCAAGATTCCTCAAATGTGTTGATGGTTATATTTGTAATTCTCAATCTGTCTCATTTCTTTGCACAAAACTTAAGTAATAATTTAAAGGGTACTTGCCAACCAACTTTTTGAAAAGTCTTCATCGATCATCGATGAAGCCTGTTGATCAATCCAGCAATGGTGCCTGATGCCAAATATCCAGTTGAACAGTTGATAATCATAATTTGTATTTAAAAAGGGAAGTAGAGGCTACATGTGTGCTGTAGCAGAACATAGCAGAAATAGGGTCACAGAGACGAGCTGAGGTACTTTGTGTCCCTGTACAAACAAATAAATATAGTCCCAGGAGCAGCAGTTACATGAGGAAATCAGAGTGACTGTTCTCTTATACTGGATGAAAAAATAATCTGGTGATATGCCATATGCGACACTTATATGCCATCTGTACCTGATGAGATGGTAAGCAGAAGTGAAAATGTACACTGTTTTCATAGTATTTTTACATGTACATATACATGAATACACATACATACACATTCATAACTCTTTTTCAAAGTTTCTATTGGTCTTGTGGTAGGCCTCTATTGCATCTCACATTCTAGAACTACATGATATCAACACAATCTGGAACAAAACATTTAAGCAATATAGCACGAGTGAGAGTGGGGATTGGTCATGGATATTGGGCCATGTCATGTAAGGGACATGGTACTGCAAAAAAACGGAAACATAGTCTACATTGCAGAACCACTCAACTTTATTAATTTATGGTGAATAAATGTTACACTACTGTGCACAGCCTGACTTGACGATGCTAGCACGTTAGCAGCGGTTAGCTAATTATGCTAACGTTAGTCTCCTCCAAGTGGCAATCATATTATACACAATGCTGGCAATGCTGAGAACAATTAGCATCCTCGTTTATCTTACTTACATTGAGTTGACTGTGTGGCTTAGCAATGTTTCGTTATGGCTTGCTAAGGAGTAACCCATTGCTTGAAAGGAGAGCTGGGATGAGAACATTGTGTCAAATCTTCGCATTGTATCACGGAGTGATTTATTATTAGCCTGAGTTGAAATGTCCAGGGATATTCCAACTCATGGAACGTCTCTCGGCCAATCAGAAACAAATAAATAGTTCCATAGAACCCAATTGTTGTATAATTGTAAATATTTCACTGGGTTTTACTCTGCTTTCTCACTAGCTCTCCACAGCTGTTTACAGGTGCATAACAACAAAAGCAGTTCATTTGTATTTAAGCACATGCTTTAATTGATACGTTCTCATTATTATGACCGCCGTTAGCGAAGCTTCTTGATAGCTGTTGAAAACTGCATGGAACTGACAGGGATTGTTTTGTTTAATAATAAATAAATAAATACATTATGCTGCTACCTTCTGCTTTTCCCAAATACAATGTAGCCTACAGGTGTACCTTTCATCAGTCCACTTGCAATGGATGGACTGTGATGAACTGCCCTACTTGTGATTGTTTAGAGATTAACAATGCTACAATATTTGGCAAGTGCTACAAATCTATTCACCTTTGCAGCGCCAGTAGGCTACTTTGTGTGCGGCCCGCAAACACACATTCCAAGGACTGAGCACTGATGTACACGACTGAACGGCGGTCATATTTTGTACCGCTATGCGGTACATCTAGTTTTTTACGGTATGCGGTACATCTATTTTTTTTAGGATTTTAAAAAGATTATATTATTGTATTATTGTTATGGTCAATGACAGAAAAAGAACGACAGTGACAACAACACAAACGTCCAACCCTACCCCCCAGAGTTGATATTTTTAAGTTGATATGTTGAGGGCATGTTTATCAATGTTTGCACTCATTTCCACAATACTGGTGACTAATCGTGAAGAAACTCAAATGTGGGACCCCCTGGCTCTTTCCCCCTCTTTAGTGCAGTTGCATCATCCATGTAAACATTGAATGTTATAAGTACAGAAAATAGCTCTCATTATTCCTACTCCTATTTCTCACCGAGTGCAACATTGCACAAGAGCAGATCGAGAGCCAAGTAGAGGAGCGAGACACGGTGCCTATGCGTCTGGAAGGCTCCCAAACCGCCAGCTATCTCCCTCGCCTTCATCTCATTTTAAAATAAGCACAGTTATAGTTAATAACATGTTTTCCTTCAAACGTGTCCATGTGTGTGTTTTGATAGCTGCATTCGGAGAGTTCTTGGGTCTCTGGTGGCACCAAGATGCTGTGGTACGCGGGGGTCTGCCAGAAGGAATGTAGCCATTGTGTTGATCAACTCCAGAGAATTTATGGACACGTTGACGGCGTGGTGTGTCTGGTGACTGTTTAAACAAGATATTAATCAGCAGCAAGAAGGAACAATGCTTTGAATGGAAGAGGATATGGAGCGTTAACCACCCTCCAGGCAAAGACGAAGCCCAGCTCGCTCCAAGAAGTGGACAGGTCAAAGTCAACTCAAAACAAAGACCATGTAAACAGACAAATGACACTGATCCATACCAACCTGTTTGTGTGTGCAGTCTGATCAAGTTTGTCTGCAGCATGGCCTTGTATTTGATGCAGATTCTTTCATACACTGGTATGGTCTGCCATGCTTAAAATAATCAATCCATCTAGGAATTAGGAATAAGAGAAGACTGAACATATCTGTTTAATGCTTAAGGTGGCCATCTTCTAAGATACCTAAATGCTTTGGCTTACCGAGAGTTTCACCATACTGCATGTTTGTCAGACTATGTAGGTGGTGATATCGGTGGGGGAGTAAAGAGATTAAAAAAGCTGGGAAATGTTATGATCGTTGTGTTTGGCGGAGTGTCTCCATGCCTTATCATGGTTGCATAAACATTAATTTCATCATTAAAATACTCTCATCCACTCCCCCACTTCTTGCTTCATGTCAAGCGAGCATCTCAGTCTCCAGGGTTAAGAGTGACTATTATTTGCAGGACCATTCTATTCTTCTCCACTTGGGAGGGGTGGCGGTGGTTTTTTATACTATAGTTCCTCTCATTGTTCCTTATCTTCTTTATGGGATGCTTGTGCTGACCCCCCATGGCATGTCCCTTGGATTTGACCCTGTCTGTGAGGCGAGCGCTCAGCCTCCTCGCCAGTGTCTCTGTCTCCTCACCTCTCCCTTCCTGTCCTTTCTGCTGGAGGTGTGAGGGGGGGGGGGTCTCTTCATCCTTATTTTGGCCTGTCATCACAAACCTCTTTGTGTTTCCAGAGCCATTAATGTTTCCTAATGGCTTCTCTTCTAGGAGAGGTGTGGTTCTTTACTGTAATCATTTATATTGTTAATGTTTATTGTAAAACACTGCTTGGTTTTGAATCGGTCCAAAGTGACCAGCATCTGATGAAGTAATCTAGACACCGTACCAATCATGTGACTGACTGCGGTGTATATACAATGTATAGTTCGCCATAGTCTTCTTCCTACATGCATGCCCTTCCTGACCAATTGTATCTGCACTTATCCTTCAGCGGAGTGTCAGAGGCATCAGCCCTGCACTTTCCCTACCTGGCTGTGGTCCACTGGGGGGGTCACCCTTGCCCCTCCCCCAGACGGGTACAGTAAGGGCAGGACAGTTCCCTGGACCGGGAGCCCTCTGCTTATTCGGCTTTCTCAAACAATGAGATGCGTGCGGCACGCCACACTTTAAGACAATGCTGCAGATTTTTATCAGGCGGCCAACCACTGGAAAGTATGCGGGTATGCTGAATGCTACTTGGGATGTGTGCTTGTAGGTGCCAAATATGCTCGATTCACTGCCACCGTCGGCAGTGCACATCAAACAGACTCGCTGGTGCCAAAAAAGAAAAAAGGGTGCCGTCGAAAAAGAAAAATTTGCAGCTTGAATCAACCTCTCTTCACATGGGGTTCCTGTGCTGTCTTCTCCATTATGCAATTGTTTGGTCTATTTGTGTAGGTGAAGGGGTGTGAGATTTGAATGCACATCCTCATGTTGCTGAGCACCCCTCCCCCCACACACACACACAGACACCCACTCCTCACCCCCACCCCCCTCTCCTTCAAAGTGTGACAGAGAGAGAGGAGAACTGCCCAGAGTGAAGGGTCAAGGTGTGGCCCCTCCGATGGTTTATCCTCAGGAACACAAGGTCACGACATTCTCCTTCACTGCCCTTCCTCTCCCTGGTGCTGCTTAGACGCCAGTGGCCGTCTTATGTTTCCCAGGGACAAGACAAGTAGCCACAGATACTGAAAAAAAAAAAAAAGCGCTGATGTTGTCTCGGCCGGAGCACCCCTTGGGTTTGGAGCTGCACTATTAGTATAATCAGTCTATTGTTCTGGCTAATGATGTCTGCAAGTCAGATGGGGGTCGGGTATTTATGGTGCCTTGTAAAAATTCATTTCCTCGGCATCGTGCTAATTTACTCTGCCTCGCCGACTTCGGTTGAAGCCTGTTGATGTTGCCTGACGGAGCTGTGCGGTCAGACAGAAGTGGAGGAAAGGTAGAAGTGGGCCTGGCTGAGGGCCTGTGGGAGGCTGTGGGTGTGTGGGGTGTGGGTGGTGTGGGCCTGCTTGGGTTTGTCCTTTCCTGGGGCCGTGTCTGTGCATTGTCCAGCCCGGGTGGGGACCAGGCCTTGAACCTCACGGCGAGAACTGTAGCTCCATTGTCCCACTCCTAACCACCGAGGACCCCCAAAATCCGACAGTGTAAACGTGTGACCACATGATACTCACCAGAGCAGAATAGAAAGAAACAGAAGCTGTGAGAGACACACACAAACGCACACACACACACACACACACACACACACACACACACACACACACACACACACACACACACAGACTGATGACAAATAGAAACCACTAAGCCCATCTTACCACTCACACATCGCCACTCTGTCCAGTAAATGTTCTCAGGCACTTGTAGACTTTCAGACACACATGCTTTTTCTTCTAATGCACACACACACACACACACACACAAACTGGAACAATGAGGCTAGTAGCTTGCCCAAGAGCCTGAAGGACACTTGGCTCGCCAATGAAGGAGAGCAGAGATCAGGGAAATTCAGACCTTCTTCTCCGTCATAGCAATCCTCAACTCCGTATTCCTCCCCCTGTCACAACTGAAGACCAAAAAAAAAAACACAACCACAAAATGATCCAACGAATCCCAGTTTTCTTAATAATCTCATAAAAATCACCAGAGGATTTAATGTAGCTAGAAATGGTGACAGGTCTTGGGTTTGCTCTACTCTGTTGAAGTGTGTGCAGCCCTGTGCATGAGTGTCAGCTGGAGAAGGCACTTGAGATGCATCATTGTTATAAAGCCCATCTCAACCCCCCTGAACAGGTTCAGCCAAGGTCAGCGGCAGGCACCAATGCTGTCACACGCACAAAAGTATAAGTATAAGTATAAGTAAGTATTCAGAAATCCTTCTTTCTCATTCTTATTCCCACTGTCACAACGGGCTTGATTGCCAAAATTAGAATAAGATTAAGTATGTATCAGTGTATAATAGGCATTATTCTCACATGCAAATTACTTTGGGACAATCAACCATATGGCATGTACTCATGTGCTGGACCTTATCCAAGTTTACAATGAACGCAGCGGGAGGGGTCCGTTCTGTGTAAGCATAGCCTTACATCGGTGTCTTCTCCAGGGAGGGCAATAATGCTGTGGGCCCTTGATTCATTCTATTCAGGGTTTCCTGAATAATACCTATATACACACTTATCTGCCATCAGTCATCTGGCTGCCTGTGCGGCCCCGTGGAGCTAACGTTAACATGGGGCTGCTAGAGCGGGGCTTCCCTGGGCCTCCGGGACAGGGCTGGGCTCTGAGTCCGCTAGCCGGGGGGGGGGTTGGCGCTGGCACACGACTGTTTGACTGATCCACCCGAGCCTACCCCAGGAAGTGGTAAGGGTGACCTAACCAGCGCAACCCTCACAGCAGCACGTAGAGGGCTCGTGCTGACAGGGTGTGGGTGGATGCCTAGCGCCACTGGTAGGTAGACAGCCCTGCTTGGCGAACGTCGATGTCCCTCATTCAGATGGTCTTTTTTTTTTTAGACAAAAGGCGGTTTTAGACAGGAAATCATGCGAGAATATCATCACTGACTCCAGGGGGAAATAACCTCCATCAGATTCCGTTAAGCACTCAAAGCAGGGCTGTGTGTTCATTCACTGAGTTCGAGAACACAACAAGATGGGAAGCTTAGGGGATCAAGTCATCAACTATTGCCCAAGATGGTAAAGAGGACACAGAATTACCATAGATAATAAATCAAGAATAAAGACTAAAGAATATTGCCATACATGATAAATAAGACTATTAACAGGAATAGATAATAGACATAAAAAAGATAATAAAAATAATTTTATTATTTTATTATATATTTTATTTAAATTTACAAAACTACTAACCATGTATAATACTGTAACTAGCACTTACCAACAACTGGACATCATAAATCTACCACTTATCACTTGACTATCCCACTTTGGATAAAAGCATCGGCTAAATCACTAACTGTAAATGTAAATTGCATTTTTAGTTTATGATACTACAATATTTATTTCTTATTTACACTATTTTAATAGTATAAAAACGCTTTTCACTTTTGCTCTTAAATCATTCTGCATTCTACTTGAGACGCAAGTGAATACTTGATTGAAATGACGCACAACATTATTAAACCTATTGACTGTGGGCTCTGTCCTATATCTCCTGTCCTCTGGTCTTTCCCTCTTTTCCTCCTCCAGCACCACTGCATGAGTCCTCGGCCTCCTCCATCTCCTCCTGTGTTGAGCATCAAAGGGCGTGTGTGGCTCCGGCTGGGTGGCCGCTAGCCTCTCATTTCCTGCCGTCCCTCTCCAGCTATTGAGCAGCGCCGTGTTTGCTGAGGGCCCAGGGGCCCCCCGGGAGCCCACCAGCAGGCCCGCTCACTGGCCCGCTCACTGCCGCTTCCTGCTCATTTGAGAGTGGCTGCAGAATGGAGGGCCATTGTCCTGCCCCCTTATCTGATGGCCCGGGCCAGGGAGCCAGACAAAGCCAAGTGCCTGTAGGGACACCCCCTTCCAACAACACAGACACACACACATACACACACACACACACACACACACACACGCATGCACACACACACAAACGCACGCACACACACACACACACACACACACACACACACACACACACACACACACACACACACACACACTCACACACACACACACACACACACACACACATACACACACAACATATATGCATATAGCATATATAACATATATATTTATCAAAACACCAACAAAATAAGCACATGACTATATACCAAATCATATACTCACACACTCGGGCACATTTCAAGTTAGATATCCACACATGTAAACACCACCATGTTTTGCCTTCTTCTTATTATTCATCTCCTGCTTCTTTTCCATCTTCACTCTCCTTTTGGAATAATACCATTGTGCCCCGTAAACAGTTGGATAAATACAGATATGGACGTAAAGTAGCTAATGGAAAAAAAGAGCAGGAAAAAACCCCTTCAAATTCCAACCAAATTCCACCACCATGTTTTCTAACGGAAAAAAGTCCCAGACAGACATCTCTGGAAGTACGCTCGCTCGCTGTGGCGTTCCTGCTGTCTCCCCTCGGCCCCGTGGTGCTCATGGGTGTGGAGGGGCCTGCTGGAGCTCCGTCTGATTAATGAGAGGATAATGAGCTCCGTGGAGCGGCTGTCTCTCCTCCACCACTCACACCGACGTGACGGAGTGAGGACCGCAGGGCCGGCGAGGCTGACGCCGGATAGATGGGACAGATGATGGAGGGAGGAGAGGGAGAAAGAGAGAGAGAGAGAGAGAGAGAGAGAGAGAGGGAAATGGATGGAGATGGAAAGAGAACAGAGACAGAAAGAGGAGAGGATTGAGTTGAAGAGAGGAAGACAGAGAGGTGCATAGGGAAGGAGAGACAAACATAGTCCGTTTCACCACCGTCTGCCTAGCAAGGTAATCACACTGACAGACAGAGCAGAAGTACAAAGGCAGGGCCTGGGGATATGGATGGTTGCATGTCACATCCAATGGGGAATTGTGAGATGAGATTATGCAGGATAGTGCAGGACTGTGTGAGTCCTTCTAGTGGGAGAAGGGAGGGGTACCTCTCTCCAGCATGTAACAGTAAGGGCTCTGATAGGGAAATTGAGGGCTGAATACTTACTTCTCAAATCATCCACTGCCTGGGGCAAATTTCCCTTCCAGCGGTCCAAAGTGAGACACCATCCCAGTGCCAACAGTGACTCCTAGTGGAGAAACATAGGAAGACCAGCAGCACCTCCATCTCTGTGTATTTCCAAAGCCACTCAGCACCAGGCCTTTTGAATGGGCCGGTATGGTCCTCACTGTTTGTGTCCTGTCTCGCTGGGGTTTACCTCAGAGGCCCATGTGACACAGAGCTGGGCAGACAGGTGATGGACCTCACAGAGACAGCATTGTGTGCAGGGCATCAAAGGGAGACTTGTTGAGGAAGCGGAGCAACGCTGGGGTATCACACCGTCCCATCAGCCCTGGGCTGCTGACCGCACAGGTGTCTGTTGAAGGGGTGGACAGGCTTACATAGCTGCATAGCCTGCACCTTTAGACAGGTATGACACTGGAATATTTCTATGCATACCTGTCAACATTTAGCTTTCCAAAAACGGGAGATTTTTTTGTCGGGGGGGTGGAGTGTTTATACCGGATCTGTGTTTGCATATTTAATACGTTTCATACACGTGTTTCAACACTGCATTTCGGTCGTTGCTTTTACCTTACCATTACCTTACGCATGCCAGTTATGTATCCACCAGCTGCCTGCCTGCAGCCTACTTCTAAAACTCCAAAGCTGCTTGCTGTCAGATTTGGTTCCGAGGACACAAGTTCAGTGTATCAACAACACTCAATAACAGTTTATGTGATGTGTTAATCAATTAAATTCCCAACAATTTCACAACAGCTAGTTCTGGAGTAGGCCATTCAACTAGCCCGCTTGCTTACGAGTTACGACGAGACTCAGGCTGCGCAGTTGGCACCCGCTTCCTTATTTGGGTTTTGGGTTGCCTGGTTTTAGCCTATGACAAAACAGTTGAAATTGAAACTAAGTGATCGTGTATGTGTAGGGTGTATTTCATACACAACCTGGCAACCTGAATGGATCAATGATTTTAAAATGAAGTTTGATGGCCATGCAAATTACGGGAGTTTTCCGGGAGAAATAACAAAACGGGAGGGTGCTGGGAGATGACCTTGAAATACGGGAGAAACCCGGGAAAAACGAGAGTGTTGACAGGTATGTTTCTATGTGATCTGTTGAGGAGTGGATTAGACAATCACTTTCATTACACAGAATTCTGTTTCACCATGTTTACTTGACTGACTGGAAAGAGTCTAATAATTTCTTCCGCGGTCATGGCATGACCCAAATTCTTTTAGAACTAGTGATTGTACTGAGCTATGACTCAGCAGCACTCTCTGGTGGAGGATATTAGGAACAACAGGGTGATGTGGGCTCTCATTTCCTCCAGTGTTCCCGTACAGGGCTCACTCACTGTCACAGTTATGAGACAGCACGGGCATAAGACCAGGTGAAAGGGCAGGGCTCCCCCTCCGAGCAGCAGTCAGCTGATATGGCTGACTCACAGCAGACAAGGAATGTAGAAGCAGCGGTCAAATAGAGAATGAGAAAACAACAAGTCACCATTAATCAGTGTACCGTAGCACGCCTGGAGTGACCATCACTCAATAAAGGAGGTAAATGTGAATAATTTAGTTGACTGTAAATGAAAGACCATTGATGAAGTAAACACACTCTCACTGAATTACATGCATACTTAACAAATAAGTGTGACAATAAATGTATTTAGCACAATTATTTAGTTTACCTCACCATATTGAGAAATGTTTTATTCAGTGGTACTGTTTCTGAAATGTGTAATTGCAACATATTTAAAGTAAAATAGCACTGTAAAGATTGTGTATGGGAACAAGACCACCGCTCTGGAAAGAAATCAATAAAAATACCAGACAACTTAGAACTGCTTCTCAGAATTTTCTACTCCCCTAGTTTTGTGTCTTTTATTTTTGAAAATCAAGCTATGGCAAAAAAGTTGAATAATTCTGCTTCTTTGATCTGCTCACACACACGCACACACAAGCACAAGTTCATTTCCATTTTTAATTTTTTTTTACTCCTTTCTGTGTGAGTGCCAGCATCAAGATTTACCTTGGTGTGCAAATGTGCTGGATTAGGTTAAAAGGAAATCTCTCTGCGCGCAGGAAGGAGAGGTGCAGATGTTATGAAGTTAATTAAAAATGTAGCAATTGGTTTCTCCTGCACCAATGTAGGTTGCATCAAATGGAAGGAAACAGAGGAAGAAATATGTTTTGAGAAAGGAGAACACAGCCTGTCACCCTCTATGTATTAGTCTTTCAAGAAAATGAGAAGAGTCTAGACACTTTAAAAAAAAGGTCTGCATCTATTTAGAAGGAAACATGTTATATACTCATTTTGCATCATCAATTGCATTTTATTGCATCGAAAATATCAGTACTTCTTTTGAACATTTGTGTGGTTGGGGTTTCCGATCAGAACGTGGTTCTTTTTAAAGCCTTGTGGCAAGTACGTTCTTTTAAACCGAGAACCCTCTGTAAGCAAACTGGATATCTCCTGACATGGGTGGTGCACAGCTGAAACATGCTAAGAACAGGAACAATTTTTTCAGGAAAGATTCTACTGCAAGGATAAGAACGCATGCCAAAGAAACTCTCTTATATTTAAAAGAAATAGCATTTTTATTTTAACATTCACATCCACTTCAGAGTGCCTGAGCAGATATAAGGGGGTATTGTTTGTTTGTCCATTTCTTTTTTTATTATTCTGGAAATGTTCCTCCTTTCTACTCCCTCCATCCTCACTGCTGTTCTCCATGTTCTATTTTATCCTGTGTAAATACTCATGTGATTGTTTCCATACGAAACACTCATTTGACAAATTCTTGCCATCCTCTGGCTGGACCCCACACCGCCCCTCACAAGCCCCGCAATCACCTGAGTTTACTAGCATTGCATCAGATTGTTTACAGTAGGAGCCTCTCTCCCCCGACTGTTTACTTCTCCCCCTCCCCCACACCTCAAACAACAGTGCCATGCAGAAAAGGGTGTCAAGTCTCCAGGTGCACCCCCGTTTCCCCTTCCCCAGCCCCCCCCCCCTACTCATTCCCCT
This sequence comes from Alosa alosa, assembly GCF_017589495.1. Lineage (NCBI taxonomy): Eukaryota > Metazoa > Chordata > Actinopteri > Clupeiformes > Clupeidae > Alosa > Alosa alosa. The sequence continues at coordinate 25,553,567 of NC_063192.1, read as the reverse complement.
CTCCTCCACCCTCTCCACCATCCACCCCCACCCCACCATCTTGCCCCCCCCATCATGCTCCTGACACAAGGCACAGGTTTTGATTTCTCCCCTGCACAGGTGTTGCCGCCACGTTGGTGCACTATTCCCCTGCCTGTGCGTGCGTGTGCAGCTCGGCGTTAACCTCCATCCCGCGACGTGGTCCGGAGGGAGCGCTCCTCCATTGAGGGATATTACAGGCGGCAGAAGCGCGCCTCTGATCTGCATGTGCCAGGCGCTCCTGTGGTCCTGGGTGAATAGCGCTTGACTTGTTCAATTTGTTTAGAAGCCTCACTTGGCGCTTTGAAGCCACACATCTTAGCATAAATCATAACCTGTCTCTGTGCTCGCAAGCGCTTTGAAATGCAACATCTGCTTTGGAGTCCCCACTTTACAATTAGTTAGGCAACATCAATAGATTGACTCAATATCATTTTTCTTGATAATGAAGTGTTTGGGGCATACTATGTGTGTGTGTGTGTGTGTGTGTGTGTGTGTGTGTGTGTGTGTGTGTGTGTGTGTGTGTGTGTGGCTGTGTGTGGATATGTGTGTAAAGGGAGAGAGAGGTACAGGTCTAATTTTTTATTTAAGAAAACCTGGATCCTCAGCAGCCCGTCTCCTGCTCTGACGGGCCTCCAGAAACTCCTGAAAGTTTACAGGCGCGTTTCCGCTGTGTTCGCCTGCGCTCAGACACAACAAGTAAATTGGGTTACTACCAGAGTAACCTACTTAGAGAGTGTTCTGGTTGCAGGGCATGTTCACTCCAGTTGTTTACTCTCACGTCAGATCAACCAGGTTCTCTTTTTGTTCGTTTGTTTTTGGAAGCACAGACGTGTGTTCCGCTGCAGGGTAGAGTGAGGGATGAGTGCTGTAACAGAGGGAGGAAGCGGTGACATTGATTCAGTTGACAACTTGACTCATCCTGGTTACTGGCACCGGAACTTACTTACTGAAAATAGACTTAATGTCTTTACTTTATATATAGAGGACCATTTTTTTTGGTCTTTTGTCTCAGATTTTCATTTTCCAAAGCATACATGCAGATTTACTGTCTAATTAGATCTAATACTGAGACATATTAGTATCATCATGAGATACAATATTTGACGGCACTCTGGGACCAGATAAGCATCAACTTTGTGTAAATGTAATGACAATTAAGTTTTTCTTATCTTATCTTTAACTCCAATCCAAAGCACACATTTTTATAAACAGCATTTAGGATTTTTGTGAATGTGAATAGATCACAACGTTTAAAACATTAGAACTATTTTATGAGGAAACTTCCTACATTGGAAAATATTATATATGGTTGTATGTTGTTTGAGATATGCCATATGTTTGTTGAGATAGTTTTGGTCTTATGGCATACACTCTCAATTAAGATGAAGATCAAACAAGATAAACTTCATCCACCTGCACCAGAAAGCACACCCCCCTCATCTGCAACATTAAGAATTCTTTTTGCACATTGATAGGAATAATAAAAAGATATATATTTATTTAGGTGTGGGGTTTATTTTTTTTTCTTACACCAGAGGAAGGCATTTGATCAGTCGTCATCAATTAAAAATGTACGGCGGTGCAAATTACAGCGGGAGGATTAGATGAAAGCCTCTCTCTGTCACACGTTGCCATCCTCAAAGCAGGTGAGCCGAGGCACCACGGAGGAACGCGCGGCTGATCCTTGGCATGGCTGTCGGTGGGGGTGACAGCCCACCATCCACCCCTGCACGTGCTGACTGCAGGGCCTTAAACATCTGCACGACGCCGCGCGCACGCTAAGACATTAAAGCTGTATCCTGGAGAGGCAGGCCACTCCACCATCCCGGGTGAGCCCCCACACAGGCCCCTGGGCTGCATACCTGACATGGGCACTCTCACTCCACATCTGGCCTCCAAGAGGCCTGGGTGAGAGATGCCGTTGGAGGGAATTGGGGGTGATGGAGGTTCAATAAGGAGTGGGGGATTAGGGGGGAGGGGTTAGGGTGACAGATTGTCATTGTAGGCTAACTAAAATGCATTTGAGACACCAGCTGTCTGCTTGCTGCCAAGTGATTTTAATGAGGGGCTCACACTATTGGTGGTGTGCAGGCCATGTCTGTCATGGACTGACACATAAAAGATCCTACAGTATGTATACGTGCAATATGTATATGGGTGGCCTATGTGCGGATCCATATATGTATTTTTCATGCGATTGCCTGTGATATATTTCCCTCATTATGCTTACTAGCTTCTGAATTAGCATCTCCCCCTGACAGCGGCACAGCTGAGCAGAGCGCCAGCGCTGGGGCCAAAGCTGAGGGGGATGCAGGACCGCATCCAAGCAGGAGACGTCTCCATCAGCGAGGGTCCTGGGCTGCCATGTTACACACGGCCCCGTGCTAGCTCCACTGCGGGCCGCCACGCGGCTCTACACAGCCAAATTGGCAAGGGTCCGTGCTCGGCACAATACCCATGGCAACTCCAGGCATGTGAAAACGCAACTGTCAAGTGTTGAGCTAATTACTTCCTTTTGTTCATCAGCATGTTGAATGTGTGTTTAGAGGCACCGTGTGATTGATAATCGCATTGTTTACTTTTCCCCATTGTTTCGCAACAGCTTTTTTATTATTTATATAACGGTGCCTTTGCCTGACAGCCATTGTTGGGAATTATAGTCTTTTTATGGGGGTTTAGTGTACCATAAATAAACAATTTCCTTTTGTCTTTCCTAGGTAAATTTGTAAACATGCATTTTGAATGCTATAAAGATGAATGGATGTTTGACTTCATAGCAAATTAGGAGTGTTTACTGATCAAGGAACAGCCATTGTATAATCTTCAAGTAATATTTCCAACACCAGCTGTTTTTTATCTGAAATAATCTTCTTTCAAAAATGATAGCGAGAGCAAACAGTGTATAGTATTCATTTAATTTTTTAAATAAGAAAAATAGTTTTATGTTTTTATATTTCTACAATTTACCATCTTGTCCACTTAATGTTGATACATTATTAAGATAACACAGGCATGTGACCCCTTTCCAGCAGCATTATTCAATGTTAAAGCTATGCTTTTTATAGTTGAAATTTAAATCTCTTCTGCTGCTTGATAGTTTGTGAAATGCTTGCCAATTTATTTATTTATTTATTTTACTTTTTGTTTGTGAAAGTTCTGTGGTGATCTGTCTAAAATCAGATTTTGCAATAGTTTATATAATTATTATTATTATTATTTTCAGCAGCATTACTTTATACATCTAGATGGATGTATAGCAAGCTTTATTTTTTTACCCAAGATTTATTAATCATCTTTGAAGTTAACTGTTTTTATGATTTGCTTTCTTTCAGTAACATTAAGATACTAGAGTGATGTCCACAATGTTTCATATTTCTTTGGCCAGACTAGTGCTCTCAGTGCTCGCCCTGAAAGAGAGGAGTCCCCTTTTATCTTCACACCAAAGTGTTCTGTTCAAAGCCTCCGCAGTCTCCAGCTCTTTCAGCTGGCTGAAAGCACCAGCTCTCTTTTACATCTCTGTGTTTGCCCACGTACACGCTCCCTTTCCCCTGCGTCCACCAAGAAGAAAACACATGACATTGTCCTTGACAGATGATATGACTATGTCCAGTGACAGTGACATTTTATTGACATTAACATTGCATTGAAAGATGCCATTCCCAAAAAAATGGAGAGGGGAAAAAAAGAGAGAGGAGGGAGGGGAAAAAAGCTGCCATCTCTCAGCTCTCCCTTCGCAGTTCCTTTGCCCCCCTCCACTTCCTTCTTCATCCTTTCCCTCCTTCGTCTCTGGGAGTGCGGGTGCATGTCAAGCGATTGTTGAATTGAAATATTGATGTGGAGTATCAAAGCATGGCGTATCACTCCTGTGTTTCCAGAACTAACCGAAAGACGCTTTGATCATGGGCTCCTGTGATCTGACTTCTGAAGTTGTTAAGAGTACTGGAAAACAAAATGCAAACAAACTTCAAGTGCCCCTGGTTCTGATAAAAGTTTTTTTTTTTCTCCTTTGACAAGTAGAGATGTGTGCTTCTCTCTCTTCTTCTTCCCTCTCTCCCTCTCCCCCCATCTCTCTCTCCGTCTGCCCAGGACTTGCTTTTCCTTCTTTCCTAAATGCACATGGACAAGCTCTCAAGTTTGCATATTTCATTTTGTTGGGGGGTCTTGAGATCTCTTCATAAGTTCTTTCAGGGGCTTGCTCCTAATTTTTGTATTTGCATTTGCAGAGCATTATCAAATGATATCAGAGGTGATGCCTTGGCTGTAAAGGGTGTTTGGATTCCCACCTTCCCTTCAACTCTTCTCTGAAGTGTTGCATCACGGCATTCCACCTGTCTGTCACTGGTGACTGAGTTTTACTAGGTCGGAGGTATGTCACTGTGAAGCTTGTGTTTGTGCGCGTGCGTGCGTCAGCGAAAGTGAGATAGAGATCGAAACAGAGAGAGAGAGAAAGAGCGAGAGAGAGAGAGAGAGAATCTATGTGTGTATGTGACTTGTCAGTGTGTATGGGTAGTGGCATGTGATCCATGTCTCTTAATCTGCACCCTGGCACAGAGCATATTCCATAAGCAGACACAATGGCAGAAAACCTATATGAGAGCACAGAGGGATGGCCAGGTGTCACCGCTGGGTTCAGTGCCTTTCCCCTCCACTCCAACATCTTCATGCAAACTACTGAAACAGACTGAAAAGAGTATTATGTGTGTTTTTTTGCTGCGACAAATCATTTCCAAATCGGAATTGTTGGTTATAGTCATCTACTTTCAAGTAAGCTAAAATATATATTCAAATCGTAACTATATCAGCAGGTAATTACAGTGCTTACTTACAGTGCTTAATCCACATTTTTGCATTTTCGTTTGGCAAATTAACTTCACATTTTTTTGTTTCCCATTACATAAAGGTCATCATGTACACTTGAGGAATATAGTCAACAATTATATCTTTTTATGAAAATTATTACTCATTCTATTCCTCAATCTATCCTCAATCCCCATTTTTGTCTTTGTTCAACTTCAAAGTCCCAGCACACTGTGTGCAAATAAGGTTAGAGGGGCATGCTGGGGGAGCTAAACAACAAGCCCAAATGACCCTACCAGCCTGCTGTTAAAAGGCCACCTCTGCCCTGTCTCTACGAGGGCAAATGGGTTTCACAGGGCACAGCTCCCGTCATAAGTGTCCTTTTAGTGAAGGACCAGACGCCCTGCGTCTTCCCCAAAGACTCATATCCAGTCCACCATGCCTCCGCTAAAAGTGCTTGGAGTCTCCGTCATTACGCTGCTTCTTCATCTGGCTTCTTCCTATTGATGAGGTGTGAAGTTGCAGGGTGCAGCATGCGTTTGCATGCTCTCTGTCCCGTCCATTATGCCCCTGTGGTTACCCAGGGGGCGGGGGAGCGGCAGGCCAGGGTCATTTAGCCAGCACAGTGCAGTAAAATGGGCTTTTTTGACATGGCCACCAGTAAAAGAGCCATGGCACGCTCTTTAGAGTGCAGATGGTCAAGACAGCTGGGACAATTTAGTGATCTGAGGCTGTTAAACTGCCCCCCCAGACATGATAAAAAAACAGCTTGACAGCATGCATATTTCTGCATTGTTTTGGGTGGCTTTTATGAGAGCAGGGATCTGTAAATGGGAGGATTTGTCATCTGTTGGAGGAAGAGAGGCACAGATTGCTCCAGCCTCTTTTGCAGAATGAAAATAAACCAAACCCTTAGATGAGTCTCAGACTGGGCCTATACATCACAATGAGAATCCATCAAGTCGTTACACAGCCCCAGAATGTTACCGTCACTGTCACCAAAGATTAGGATTGAAACACTTTTCTTTATTGCTAAAATCATGCTATTGCTAAATACATTTTGTGCGACTCATATTTCAAATGAAATTCATTGCATAATTTCAAACCACAAACAGAACTGGGCTGTTTTCCTGAAACTTAGAAGCCGATTTGGAGGACTAGTGTTGCTGCAGTGTCGGTAGAACATCTCATCATCCCATTGCCATCATCCTGCCCAGGCTTCTCTCTCTCTATCTCTGTCTTTCCCTCTCTCTCTCTCTCTCTCTCTCTCTCTCTCTGCACTGGAAATTAGTTTTCCCTTGAAAACGGCGCAAGCTGTATCCAGGTCTATTTAAATGAGGTAACATGGGGAAGGTAAGCACAACCACATGAGCATTGTTTTCGCAGTTCAAAGTGAGGAGAGAGTACTTTGCACTTCAAAGCCACTCATCTGGGAGGCAGTCAGTGGAGTGGGGGTGGCGGGGACAGGAAATAGGAATCGGGGTAATTAACAACTTCTGCTCAGTAATAAACCTCACGGAAGGAGACACAGGGTGCTGCTCTTTGGAAGGCCACCGTATATAGTCTGAATGTCATTTTTTTTACAGGATACCTCCAATGTATTCTACTTATGTGCAAGATTTCATTTGTGTTTTATTTTTTTGTAATTTAAATTCCTAATTAGCCATTTGTGATAAATATTTGCTTTACATGGATTTTAACCAGAAAATATTTGTTGTGGAACAGAAACAGCAATGTGCTTCTTCTAGAGCCTCTTGGTGTAAGAAAACATGTGTTATGAGTACTCCTTGTGAAAACACATTTTATTTTTTAACATATTCACACAATTCTACTCTCTTTACTGAGACTTGCTTAATTTTATCCTATTTTTTTTTAAAAAAAACATTAACTTTTCTGCACATGACTAAACAAGACATCCACCTGGCAAACCTTCACTTTACAGTAACTTGGTGCTGAATGCCTTAGTAATAGAAAAGACTAGAATGCCAGAAAATATAGAATAGAAAGAGTCAGAGTCCGAAGCAGTTGAGGAGAGGAGATGGAGCAGAACTGTGTGCCACTTTGTGAAATCCCATCAGTCAAGGTTATTCTTGGGAGACAGCCCCCCCCCCCCTCTGTTCCTTCCCCATGGTGTCCATCCAGAACAAAATCGCCATGGGTTCTAATAAGTTTAACAGATACCTGTTTTGAACGTAATAATAGCGCAATGTGTCTGACAGTTTTGCCAGTGATGAATAAACGGTAGCGTAGTCTTTTTGACAACAAAAAATCTAACACGTCACATTTGTAATTTTTGCAAAAACCTGACAAGAATTGCATGGCATCCTTTCATGATATATGACATCGCCTATATTTATTTGTTTTACAGTTTCTTTGTTATATTATTTCACTAATTGTTTCCTTTATCTTTGTATATTATTTGTATTAGGCCTACCAACTCAAACTCAACAGGATGTTAATGCAAATAGATACGATAGAGCCAAGAAGACCTCAGAAACAAAACAAAAAAGCAGTTTCTAATGACAAACACTGCTGACTTTGTTTTAATATTAGACTAATTAAGTTACTTGCACAAATACCTTAATGTGCTGTAGCCCTGCCACATATATGTGAAGCTACGTATTGGCAGACAAAAGTTTATTGTAATGCGACGAAGTGAAGGCAGCGCTTGAATAAGAATCCCATGCGTGTGTGAATACAGAAAGCACAAAGCAGCGAGGATTTTCCCTGTATTAAGATGTTAAATGACTTTCTGACATCTGTAGGCTCTTTTTTAAATGTAGAATGGCTGGCCAATTGGACGGGCAGAGCTGGGTGAACTTAGGATGCCTTCTCGATCTGCATTTAATCCGTTTAAATGTGATAATGCCCTTAACTTGAACCCGTGAGTGTGAAAATGTCACGCAGTGTCGTTTATTTGACCTGTCACTTACCAGTGAGAAACCGGGCCGCTTTGATGGACTTTTATTCGGTTTGTTTAGAGGATGAAGAGAAGCCTACTAAATAAGTTAAAATGAGGTTTGTCCGGACCAAACATCCCTGAAGAAAAAAGCCCAAAAGTTACAACGTAGCCAAGGTGTAGCCTGCAAGTGATCATCTCATAGTAGCCCAGAGTCGGCTTTTTATCCGAGATCGTCCATCGCAGTGGGGATTTTGAAATAATTTTCACATAAATAGTCTGGGAGCGTATTATAGACCTAATAATGATAACAATAATAATAATAATAATAATAATAATAATATTAAGCATCATATTAGTAATAGCCTAATGATAGGTCCAGTTCTAATTTGCACTAATTAGCCTATGTATCTGTAAAAATGTTATTGAGTTTCCCTCACTTGTGACTTTGTGTTTTGTAACAATTGTGTAAAGGGAGGAGATGTTTCACGGATGAGCGTTTGGTTAAATTTCATTTGGATGAAATGAAGGCTGGCTTTAGTGTATGACACACACACCCTCACCTAATCTGCGTTACGTCCCCCCCTCCTTGATATTACCCCCTCCGTGTCAGCCCCTCTATTCACTGACTCTCCTGGTACATATTTAAGAGACCCCGTTGAGAGGATCTTTTCTCTATAAAGAGAAGATGCAATCCGACCGCCTTTGAAATGATCCCAAGGATTTATTGCAATCAGCTCTTCTTCGCACTTCAAAAGGGAGGCACAGTGTTTGAAAGGCAGCGGTCGTGAAAAAGGACTCCAAAGAGCGGCAGCAAGTGCTGCAGTACAGACTAGTTGGGGAACTTTTTGCCACAGAGTTGAGAGAAGCGCGGACGTTTGGGAGCGTGTAGCGTGTAGCTTGTCGCTGGATTACTGCTTTTACACGAGGACTTGGAAGGACTTGTCGAGCTGTTGGACTTGTATGATTTTACTCTTTTAGGTGATTGCATACCTGGTGTTTTTTTCGCACTTGTCTCCGCTGCGTTGGCTGCAGGTGCGGACTCCGGACGCCTGGACTGATGGCTGCGCTGACATTATCCAGAACGGACAATTTTCTCCATACATTTTTACAGGTTAGATAATGCATGTTTCAAACTTGTGACAGTCTTGTGTTCGTCTGTACTAATGCAAGATTATTTCACTGCGTAGGCTATTGTCTGAACAACTCACAGAAACCTAATATTAACATTTAAGTTAGGCTAGCTTAGTAACAATGGACCATTTGGCCCTTACACCATGAAGAGTCTCGGGGCAGAATCTCAGAGTTAGGTCATGCATTAGAAAAAATATGTTTTAAAATATGTTTTAAATATCTGTAAATCTAACATGACATTTCATTTGATCACATGTAACCTCAGCATATTAGCTGTTCCTGGTATTATTATGTTCGCTAATGTGGAGTTACTTTTAAAATTAAAAAGTTAAAATGACCAAGTTTATGTTAATAATCTGTCATTTTACATTTGTTTATTTTTTGTGTGTTTAAGTTGTGTTTTTACTGCTCAGATGAATAACTGCTTCTTTGACACCTGTCCACTCCAGGACCGCACTCCCAGCTCGTCTCCAGAGAGTGGCCCCAACCCGCTCTCCTTCCTGGCCACCACGTGCAGCCAGGCGTGGCAGGTGGGGGGCAGCGTGGGCTCCGAGGGGCCCCAGTTCCCTTATGAGGGCACGGTGAGCTCCGCTTCCGGCATGTTCCAGCTCTGGAGCAATGACGTGGCCCCAAACTCGAGCCTCGCGGCCCACCAGATGGCCTTCACCGTGCCCAAGGTTCAGTTTGCGGGCCACATGCAGACGGGCCTGCCCCACCCCGCCCACCACCACCACCATCACCACCACCACCACCACCACCACGAGCTGCCCCTCACCCCGCCGGCCGAGCCCCCCGCCGCCTACTCCTTTGAGCTCTCCCCGGTCAAGGTGCTCTCCTCCCAGGCCCAGGGCAACGGGCCCTACTACCCCCAGCACAACGCCGTGGGCCAGAACTTCTCCAGCTTCCTGCAGAACACATCCGCGCGGCCCCACCTGGCCGCCAATGGCCACGTGGAGGAGGGCCAGCAGTGGTGGAGCCTCCCCCAGACCAACGGCTCGGCGGCCAACCACCCCTTCTCCTCCCTGGGCCGGCAGCTGGTGCTGGGCCACCAGCCGCAGATCGCCGCCCTGCTCCAGGGCACCTCCAAGGGCCTGCTGAGCTCCACGCGCCGCTGCCGCCGCTGCAAGTGCCCCAACTGCCAGGCGTCAGGGGGCGGCAGTGCGGGGCTGGAGTTCGGCAAAAAGAGACTGCACATCTGCCACATCCCCGAGTGCGGCAAGGTGTACAAGAAGACGTCGCACCTGAAGGCGCACCTGCGCTGGCATGCCGGTGAGCGGCCCTTCATCTGCAACTGGCTCTTCTGCGGCAAGAGCTTCACGCGCTCGGACGAGCTGCAGCGCCACCTGCGCACGCACACGGGCGAGAAGCGCTTCGGCTGCCAGCAGTGCGGCAAGCGCTTCATGCGCAGCGACCACCTCTCCAAGCACGTCAAGACCCACCAGGGCCGCAAGGGCCGCGGAGGACCCCCAGCCCAGCAGCAGCAGCACCCACACCACCACCACCACCCTGGGCCAGACACCCTCCTCAGCATCAAGAGGGAGTGAGAGGAGGGAAGAGGCTGGGGGACAGAGACTGAGCCAGAGTGGAGAGACAGAGGGGGACCAAAAGAAGGAAGGAGAGGGAGAAAGAGACTCTGAGGAGCGAGACACTTTGAGATTTGGACGCACATGTTCCTGACATACATACAAAGTGAACACTGGTGCACTCGACAACGCTCAGACTGTGTGTGCGTGCTCTCTCACTAGTGAGATGCAGTTCGGGCAAAGCTGCTAAGCCATATTTGCAACAAAACAGACTCTAATATTAGCCTACTTTTGATACCACTGGAAGAAAAAGTTGGGAGGACCTTTGTCTGAAAGGTAACAAAGAGCTGCTGGACTGCACGATTTGCCAGTGCAACGCACTACGTGATATAAATACACTGTGTGGAGACACTGGACAAGACACAAACTGACCATGGACAAGGGTCCTGCATTCTACTGTAAACCACTGCCAGCTCAAACCTGTCAACTGCAACTCTAATCGGCCGTAATGTACATATATCCAACATGACTAATTAACTTCTAGGTGGCTTGTATCTATTGGGTTTCCCATGTAATGTCAATGCAATAACTTTGAGCCAGTTCAATGTATGTTATATACTAAGTGGAGGAGGTTCAGGTAGCATTCATTTGAAAGCACAAGTAAAAATAATTTATAATGTTTAGTTGCGGTGATTACATATGTTTCTGAAGAAAATGTTGCCTTAATGGAATATGGCTCATTTTGTAGGTGTCCACATATATTTTTTTTGTCATCAGTGATATATTTAACATTTTAATTTCACATTGACATTAAGTTTGAATTTAATAAACACATCTGAAATCCTTAATTTGTCTCTGTTACCCATGTTGACATGATAAAAGGGATTGTCAAATCAAATTAAATTAAATTTGAATACCATTTTAAAAGTGTTCCATTCAGAAAAGAAAGCCTTAGTTTTCATCTGTTATATGACTGTTTGGTGTTCTGCAAGGCACTGATGCTCTGTGAGTTCCATTCCTTTATGATGACCTTACGCTTGAGATCTGGACTCTATAGGAACTGGTGTAAATACTGTACATAGATCCCACAGTTCTATGAAGAAAGCATGTGACATTAATAAATGACTGGATCAAACAAGTGCCACCTCCTTTTGTTCTCTTTATTTTTTATCACTTCACAGGGATGGATCCTTTATTTTTGTTTTGCGGCACAGAACAATGCCTTAGGGACTTCCTGAGAACCTCATTATATTTAAGATGGAAGTATAAGCAAATGGGCGAGCAGTGAAGTCTAACATTGTCAGAGCGCTTGACTTCCAACGCCTCTTCTGACGGCCATTGAAATGGTAATGAGCCGAACAATGGGGATGCTAATTTGAAATGGTCATTGTTTCCTCGGTGTTGGGCCAACACTTTGAGGAGGACAAATGACAGAGAACCCCTCTGACATTTTACACCTTGGTGCGAGTCCTGCAGAGCACCGCTGGACGGAAAAGAGGGGGAGAGGGGGACCCCGGGCCTGACCCTCCGCAATCAAGTTCACAGCCGCCAGGGTCCTGCTCCCGGCCGTCCTTCACAGCATGGACATCACAGAGTCAACAGAGGGGTGCTGGACGGCCCTCCAGAGGTGCTCTCAGTAAACTGAACCCCCTCTGGCACGACCCCCTTTGCTGGTGACAGTGGGCCCTTTGATTCTGCCTCCCCCACCCCACACCGTGAAAGCTAATACCTTGATCCCCCCCAGCTCCAGTTCTGCTGCCCAGCCCCCGTTTATCACAGGCATGTTAGCAGCAGCGCCAGCTCCTCTCCCGTCCGCCGGGGCCCAACGGCCCCCTCGGCTCAGGCTGCACCCTGGGACAGAGCGCAGATCACCAGCCAGATGCCCGCTAACACTGGGGTGGCCCCTCTTCTTCCTGCAGCTTACAACTCAACTCTACTAGATAGATAGATAGATAGATAGATACTGTATTGATCCCCAAGGGGAAATTCAGGATACTTCTAGACATAAGGGAAAAAATATTCAAATTGGAAAAGTGCATTTTTTCCCTCTTTCAGAAAAATAGCAAAAACAATCCAACTTTTGTTTTATTTAATGATAAACCTCATCATACTGATGTTATCATTTCATACAGAGGACACTTAGACAATATGAAGGTTGTATTTCAAAAAGACACTTTTTTATTTGATATAGTACAACAATGAATTTCTGTCAGATAGACATATTCATATTTTTTCCTACTTTGTATCCATTTCATTTTGTATATCTGTAGGGGTACTTTTCAATACAACATGCACAACTGCCAGACTCTAAACCCAGATTAGGGCATTTGACCAGCTCTTTGAATATGTAAAACATGAGTGGATTGACAAGCAATCAATCAAGCCATTCCTGTATTTTTGTGTAACAGTTTCTTGAAGACATGCCTATAATTATCTGGCCACCTTTGGTAAAGCTTTATTGTTAAAAACAAATTCAGATCAAACGGACAAGATGCAAGAGCTCCTTTGAAGAGCTGTACTGTTTCCCAGCAGAGCCCTTTGGCGTCCTCTCCTGGATCAGTGGGGTAATTAATCTAGTCTAAGGCCCAGGCATCGGAGCTATGGCCACTTGTGCTTCATGTCTTACAACTCAGCTAGAAATCAATACTACAACTGGTCTGGGATGTCTGGTGGCTAAATGGGTATCAGTGCCAGTAACTTGCAGTGTAGCCTTACCCACTGCCCATTTTGTTAGAATGACTTGATTAGAAGGACACCAAACATTAACACAAATTGAAAATTTGAACAAAATCCAAAATGGCAAAAACAAAACTAGCCTTTTTTTCTTTTGTTTTTACAAAAGGACACGAAATGAATACCAGCAATATTAATGGATCATTCCAATTTGCCAAAAGATCTGACAGTAACAATGCACTGACAGAAGTATCAAAATATTAGTATAGAAACTGCTTCAAATTGGGACATTTTATTTTCTCTCTACTTCAACCTAAAAGGGTCTGGCACCAGCTTATTTGGCACTTTGTCTAATGATGTTGGGGGGAGTTGTCCTGAAATGAAAAGATATGTTCAAACCACCCTTCTTTGCTGCTTTTGAAATGAAGGGGTCCCTGGAGACGTGTTTGAAATTTGGATAAGCCTGTGTAGTCTGACTCCGCCTGCCTACAGCTCTCAGCTTTGTCTTGGGTCTGGTTAAACCAGGCTACACCCCTCTATCTAACGAGCAGAAACCTGTGAGAGTGTGTGTGTGTGTGTGTGAGAGAGAGAGAGAGAGAGAGAGAGAATGAAAGAGTGAAGGTAGGAGCATGGGAGGCACACATCCAGCGTTCCTTTCTAGTTCATGGAATCGAGCCTCTCCTGGCGTCCGCCACTGCGCTGACTGGGCTCAGGGGAGCTCGCCATGTCCACCCCCAGCACACAGAGAGGACTCGTCTTCCTCCCTCCCCTCTCGCTTTCCGCCTCCACTCTCCTCTGTCATGTCCTGTCCAGTAAGGGCCAATGCGATGGTCCCATGAGACTCTCTCATCTGTGCGTCAGCGTCGGCCAACTGCTCCCCCGGCAGTCAGGAGCTGGTCTCAGACAAGCAGAGCCCCAGAGCAGAATCCACCCACCCACCCCCCACCCCAGCCGTAGGGGCCACATGTGAGCTCGCTTTGTCCCAAACAATCAAGCCTCAGTCCATCTTCATATGTACAATTTCATTGTGTCGACTGTCCATTTCTTGCTCAAATATCAGAAAGAACAGGAGCATTGAGTAAGGTGGGGAGCTGTGCTCTGCTCGCGCAGCAGACGTTCTGGAGGTGGGCAGGAGCTGGAGTGGGCCGTCTGTAGCAACAGGCAGCGGCAGGGGGAGGGGAAACACTTTAAGGTCCAGCGGAGCCGAAAGGCCCACTGCAAGCTCCGTTCCACAGACGTGTGTCCACTTGTGGCCATGAAGAAGAAAATAAACTGCACGTCCACAACAAAGAAAGCCGTCGGTCGCGGGATCTCCATGTTTGTTCACATCCACACATATAGGCACCCACACACACGGACAAGCATAGTACACAGCTCAGCATAGTACACAGCTCAGCATAGTACACAGCTCAGTCACTTTCATTCAAACATATTGAAGTATTTTTTTTTTTTCCTTCAACTCCAGTGACCTCCCAAAAAAGGAATGGTTATTTATTCTCTGGAACAAATTACATTCTCCTCAAAAACGACAAAAGAACAGGCAAAAATTAGGCAAAAATAGTCCCTTGGTCATTCCAATGAGAACGTCAGTGATTAAAAAGACAGAGCCACAAGAAAAGGAAAGATAAATAATAAAGGCATGATGATGATGTAGACAACAGCGGTGGTGACGAAGATGGCGATGATGGTGGTGCTGATGAAGAGGATGGTGGTGTGGCTCTTCAGAGGTCATCTTCGTCCAGCTGGGCCAGATTGCTGGAGCGCCGGGGGAGGGAGGAGCCAGGCACCTGACCACCGTCTCCCATCATGCCTCTGTGGTAGCTGTCCCCTCCCCTCTGTCAGAGGAGAGAGAAGAGAGAAGAGGAACGTCACTCACCACACACACACACACACACACACACACACACACACACACACACACACACACACACACACACACACACACACACACACACACACACACACACACACACACACACACACACACACACACACACACACTACATTGACAAACACCAGGGTTGCCATAATCTGTCTCACAAAAGATTACTTCCAATCAACCACAATCTAATTTATCTTGTTGTTGTTTGCACTGGTATTGTTTAGCAGGCATAAGCTGCATTAGGGTGTCTACCTACTCAAATACTCTCTAAGTAAGCATTTGAAGGTCAAAGGAAATTTGGTCATAATGCATATTATGAAACAAGTTAGACACCAAATACTAGAGCTTCTACTGAGTTATTCAGTTTCAAGTTATAATTTATGACTACTTTTAAAGCATAATCCTCCCCCCCACTGACAGAGAAAATGTCTCAAATAGTAACTGCTGTAGGCAACCTTGTGTCACGCACATCAGAGAAAAATATCACTAATTATGGAGTCTGCAATTGGCCTGTCAATAAAGAAAATTATAACCTGACAACAGTCAGAGGTGAAAAATAACAACCACAGTGGCAGTCCAGGTCTGCTGTTTACAGTGTCACTTCATGTGCTGCCCTGTGTGTTGTCCAGGTTTTACAGGACGTGTGGTGTGTCTGAATCACTAAATGGCTGTTGACAGTGTCTCAGGTGGACATACAATTACAGGGGAGGTATCAGTGTCACTGTTACAGAAAATATTTACTAATACATCACAGAGTGAGAGAGTCACTTTACAGAGAGTCACTTTACAGTTCCAATAAAAAGTATTCACCTCCTTTGGATATTTCCCCTTTTACTGCTTTTATAAATGGAATCTTAATCAATTTAATTTGGCCTTTTTTTACAATAATTTATAAAAATCCCCTCTTTAAAGTCAAAGTGAAAACAAATTTCTACAAAGTGACTGACCTAAATCAACAGCAGTCCAGCCAGTTGGTGCTAGTAGTATCACAATTAGTGAAATGGAGATAGGTAAGCCTAACTGAGAACTATCCATGCAGACTCCCTGCTTTAATTGCTGCAAAAGGTGCATCTACTATATTTATGCAATAGCTTATTTTGCATTATTTATTTTTAATTACTTAACATTACTTTGTAGAAATCTGCTATCACTTTGACATTAAAGAGTCAGATTTTTGCAAATTATTGTTAAAAAAAGGCCAAATCAAATTGATCAAGATTTCATAAAAAGCAGTAAAAGGGGAAGTCCAAGGGGTGTGAATACTTTTTATAGGCACTACATTATGGAGGGAAGAAACAAGTAGAAATATCTATCTACCTATTTATCCAAATATCTATCTATTTATCCATCTATCTATCTATCTATCTATCTATCTATCTATCTATCTATCTATCTATCTATCTATCTATCTATCTATCTATCGATCTATCTGTGTCATGTTTTCAGTATTCTGTATCATCTCCATTCAGAACTTATTTAAACTGTATGAACAGATAAATAAAGATCTGAACACAAGGAGACAATCACCTGCCTATGTCTGCCTTTCCACAGAAATCTACCTCAAAGGGACATTTTAGACACAGAGGTGCTGAAAGAAAATATGTTTCTCCTAAATACAACCCAAACAGTCAACATACCACCATATTATAGTTTTTCTCAGTCTTTTGGACATAGCTTTGAACAGACAGCAAATGCTTTAGTTTATCCATGCAACTGCTTGTGTGCAAAGGTCTGCAGTTGTTTTACATTTTTAATTGCTAATGTCATGTTGGTCAAAATGCACTATACTGGTTCCATGCTGAATAGTCCTACCTTATAAAACAAATAGGCCCTATTTCATCACTTGAGTCATTACATGCAAAAGTGTTGAATTAGCGGTCATAACTAGTTGTCACTCTGGCGAGCATATTTATGTGAATGTAAATATACGGGCTGACAGGAACGTAAATAAATCTGGCACAGCTCTGCCCAAGGAGTGTTTCCGGTAAATTGGTCATTTTTCCTTTGCACAATGATGTAAAATGCTGTTTTTTATACTGTGACACCTCTGTCAATAAATGACAGTGTGAACAGTACAGTGAAATCTGTGAAATCTGTCCTGCCTCTTGCAATCAATGCCTCCTATACAATAATGTGTAACTGTGTAGTTTTAAAATAACTATGCCACACATCCTTGTGCTTAGAGTAAACTGTCACTGACAACATGACAAAGCAGTTTGACTGTCT
>NC_063192.1:25526412-25531412 GCF_017589495.1 Alosa alosa | reverse complement strand
ACTCTGGCCACTCGTAAAAGCCCGGCAGGGCCGTTTGATGTGTTCCCTGCACCTGGTGCCGCGTTAGACACACTTCAGCAGATGTCACATGACCTGCGCCCCAAGGTCACGCATGAAAGGGGGCAAGAGAGGCCAGTTTGCTGGAGTATGGAGAGGACGAATAACTGTGTGTGTGTGTGTGTGTGTGTGTGTGTGTGTGTGTGTGTGTGTGTGTGTGTGTGTGTGTGTTCCTGTGTATCTGAGTGTGTCTGTGTCTTTTTGTCTGTGTCTGTGTTATGTATACTGTACCTACAGATGAGAGGGAGTGTGTCTGTATGTGTGTGCATTAAAAAGTGAAAATACTGTGTGAATATATATATATATATATATATATATAGTACATGTGTATATGAACATCAGTAGCACACTCATCCTTGGTGATGAAGTGAGCCGTGAGCCATATTTGTGGGCAGGCAGGATGGGAGTTCTCACCGTTGAGGAAGTTGCGCTGCGACTCCAGGATCTGGCCCACGTCGGCCGTCCAGGCCTGGCTGGTGTTTGGACAGGACGACTGCAGCACGAAGCGCACCGTGTTCCCATCAGCCCCGCGGGACGTCAGCGCAAAGCGGCAGGGGTCACCCTCCACACATGCCTCCACGCCCAAACAGCTTATCTGTAAACAACAAGCAACAATAACAAGTAAACACACCACAAGCAATTAATACACTTGACAACACAGATAGCCAGCAACATCAAGTTGTTATGTAACGCAAGTCTATGACGACAAATATTATCCATTTACTTATATTTAACTGAACATGACTCATTAATGCATCCCTCCTGAAAATAATACAGCTCAGCATTAGCTGAGTTCACTGTTTGGCACTTGATCTTTAATGCAGGTTAATGCTGGCAATGCCACTACGGGTCTCTCTTTGGGCAAAAACCAGCAGAGATGACACACCATATGCTGACTGGAGCTGGGCTTTGATCACTTCAGTCTGCACAGTCCAGCAGGGTCAAAGCATCAGACACATCAGTGCCAGTCTATCTGCTCTCCAACTCAAGCCATTGCAGAGTAAAACCCTATTCACTCCGAAAATCAGTTCATTGTCTGGTAATCTCAGTATTAATTAAACTCACACTGATGAGATCATTTGGCAAATATGCGTTTGTTTTGAATGATAAAATATGGAAAATTCCCTCCTAGCCCACTCAGAAGATTATATATATTTCATGCATGCTGCCAATATGCTAATCATCTACTTACTGTTATTGAAGCACAGACAAAAAGTGTGCAGGTATCAAATATTGCTAATGTGGATGCTATGGATGCTTTCACTGGACCCCAAGCAGATCTGCTGCTGACATGTTTGATTTCGCATCTCTAAAGATGATGAGTGACTGGGACCACCTTCTATATGGCATATGCTCCAGTGTTTTGTCCTGGAAAGCACTGAGTCAAATGAATCGGCCAGACAGCAGGAGACAAATCATTCTAACCACAGGAAATCCACTTATTTCACACAGATCTGTTTCCACTTCACTTTGCTCCCTTGCGTACCTTAAATTCTATTTGTTTTTTTTTTGCTATGCTTTTGGCATCTAGCTAATCACCTTCTACGCACACTACGCACATTTTATGGCAGTGGAATTGACATTCTTACTTGTTTTTTTATCATATTATGTATTCCTATGTAACTGTGTTGTGCCGGTACTTTTGATTTAGATCTCCATGACTGCGTTTACATGCACTTTAGTATCCTGGTTATGTATTTGTGGTCCCGGGATTTTGAAGTATCCCGGTTTTGTATTTGTGCATGTAAACATTATATCCCGATTTCAGAACCCTGCATAAGCCCCTATCCCGGTTTTGAGTATCCTGGTTATGCTAGGAGGAGTACTCCGAAAGAAACCGGGATACTGCCTTATCCCGGTTTCTCATGCAGACGTGTGATTGCATTAGAAACTGGGATAAGGAGTGCCTTATAGAGCCTAATAGAACCTTATTGTTGGTAACCGGAATACTAGTATTCATCATGTATACAGGGATATTAATAACCAGGTTTCTCTGTGATCATGTAAACACCATATCCTGAATATGATCAAAATTGGGATAAGCCTCAGAACCGGGATACTAAAGTGCATGTAAACGCAGTTCATGTGCACTCTATCAAACTTGTGTATCCGCTGCTCGTGCATTGTTTTATATTGTATTTTTTACATTGTTCTTTCTATATTGTGACTGTGAGACCCGCAAAAGAATTGTTTTGTACTTGTATCTGGGCAAATGGCAAATAAAGATAAACCGAACTGAACTGAACTGAACAGTATCCCTTCAAACTTTGTCTCTTATGTCTTAGGCCATGAGCACAGAGTGAAGATGTGAAATCAGTAATGAGTAGTACAAAATGCAGTAGTAATGAATATCACTACTAACATTGCCACTAATTACAGATCCTAGATACACTTCCTTTCCAGCTCATCACTCTGAACATGTGTTTTAACATTAAACAGACACTAACTCACAGACACAATGCTTACAAATACAGAAAACACTAAGGAGACCTAAAAGGCTTTCTCCAGTCAAGAGCCCACACACACTGCAAAAAGTGGCAAAAACGCACTCCAAGCACAGCCCCACCTTGATGCTGCTTTTGAAGATATATCCCGGAATTGAGAAGCCTTTCTTCCTGTCAATTGGCTCACTGAAGATTACGATCTGCTCAAACAGGAACACCCGCCTCTCCTTAGCTCTGGACAGGAAGCCACAGTCCAGCTCTGTGACAGTGAAGGTGTCCTGCTGCAGGAGCTTCCCCTGAGCAGTGATCTTCCCCTGTACACACACACACACATACACACACACACACACACACACACACACACACACACACACACACACACACACACACACACACACACACACACACACACACACACACACACACACACACACACACACACACACACACACACACACACACACACACACACACACACAGTGTCTAGAGGTCTCAGAAGCACAGAAGTTTTTTTTCTTTCTGGATACCATCTAAGCAACTGAAAAACAAAATGTCACTAAAAGTGATTCTTGTAGGACACCTTTACTTTACAGCAAATCCTAATTCCTGCTTAGTTTGAACCCAAAAGACAGAAGTGTGAGTGAAGACAGAGAGAGACACGAAAAGGTAGTGAGAGAGTGAGTGAGGTGGCGTGTACAGGGGGGTTTAATAGGTCAGAGGATCACCACAGGCAGGACAGCTGTGAAGAGGCCTCACGCTCACGCTCACCTCAAAGCCCTGCAGCCGACCCACGTTCATCATGTCATTACAGCGCTTTGGCACGAAGCACATCACCTCTACCGCTTTCTGTACCAGAGAGAGAGAGAGAGGAAGAGAGAGAGAGAGAGAGAGAGAGAGAGAGGACGAGGGGGTGATGAGGGTGATGAGGGGGGTTTGAGTTACATGGAAAAAGCTCTAGCCATTTAGAACTCTGCTGGCTCCATGTTCCCTCGTGAGTGTTTGACTAACAGTCAAGTCAAGTCAAGTCAAGTTTATTTATATAGCGCATTTCATACACAGAGGTCATTCAATGTGCTTTACATAAACAAAACCAAACGATAATAACAAATAAAAAGCATAAAAAAGGCAATATAGTCAAAGAATAGTTAAAAGGTAAAGATCATAATAAAAAGAAAACATAAAACACAAGGTAAAATAATTTAAAAATAAAGGATAATTAGTAAGCAAAAAACAAAGGCAAAAGTAGTAAAAAAAGTAATAAAAGATAAAGTAGAATAATTATCAAGGCAGATTCAGAATTTGTAACTCGGCACAGTTAGCAGAAAGCATCTGAGAACAGTTTGGTCTTAAGTCTAGATTTAAAACTGGTTACAGTTGGGGCCTTTTTGATGTCATCCGAAAGTTGATTCCACAGCTGAGCCGCATAGCAGCTAAAAGCTGCTTCACCATGTTTAGTTCTAACAGTAGGTTTTACTAGCAGGTTTTTCACCTGGGACCTGAGAGGACGAGAAGGTGTGTACTGCTGAAGCATATCTGACAGGTATTTAGGTCCTGCTCCATTTACTGATTTATAAACAAGCAATAGAGCTTTAAAGTCAATTCTGTGACTTACTGGAAGCCAGTGCAAGGACTTAAGAATTGGAGTAATGTGGTCAGTTCTTTTAGTTTTTGTTAGAATCCTAGCTGCTGCATTTTGTATCATCTGAAGCTGTTTAATAGTCTTTTTAGGAAGGCCTGTGAACAGTCCATTGCAGTAATCAACCCTGCTGGAGATAAATGCATTAATGAGTTTTTCTAAGTCATATTTTGACATCAGCCCTCTGAGTCTGGCAATATTTTTGAGGTGGTAAAAAGCTGATTTAGTTGTCGCTTTCATGTGGCTGTTGAAATTTAGATCACTGTCAATTAATACACCAAGATTTATAACTGTATCCTATACACTGACACATAGATTCAAGAGGACCATAGTCGTTTGGTGACAGAGCTAAGTCAATTTGTGTGTCATCTGCATAGCTATGATATGAAATCAAGTTATTTTGGATTATTTGTCCAAGTGGGAGCATATAGAGGTTGAATAATAGTGGCCCTAAGATCGACCCCTGGGGAACACCACAGGTCAAGGACATTGGTGTTGAGGTAGTTTCCGATGGCAACAAAGAAGCTCCTTTCTTGTAGATATAATTTTAGCCAGCTGATAACTATGCCTGTAAATCCAACCCAGTGTTCTAGTCTGTGTAGTAAAATATTGTGATCAACAGCGTCAAATGCTGCACTAAGGTCCAGTAGCACTAGGACTGATGTTTTACCTGAATCTGTGTTTCAGTGCTGTGATTTGCCTGAAAACCAGATTGAAAGTAATCAAAATACCCATTTGATGTTAGGAAGGTGGTTAATTGATTAAAGACTACTTTTTCAATAATTTTGCCAATAAAAGGTAGATTGGATATGGGCCTGTAATTGTTTAGCATGGAGGCATCCAGGTTATTCTTCTTGAGAAGT
>NC_063192.1:25505925-25523412 GCF_017589495.1 Alosa alosa | reverse complement strand
GTGTTTTTCTGTGGGTGTCTACTGTTGTGGGGAGCGCAGTGGTGGGGGCCAGAAATAGGGCTGCCTTTGAGTGCGAGGCAACAGCGTTATCAAAGAGCCGTGGAGATGTTTGTTATTCCTCGTCTTATTCCTGGGATTTTTCGCTTTTGCCTGTTTTTCTCTTGGACTTCCTGACGGGTCTGCTCCCTCTGGAGAAGAGCCAGTCACACACACACACACACACACACACACACACATACACACACACACACACACACACACCACCCACTTGCACACAGGCCCTGTTTATACTTGCTATTTCGGTCCTTCTTCCACCCTTTTGTTATTGATACCTCTCAGAGGTGTGTGTGCGTGTGCATGTGTTGTGTGTGTGTGTGTGTGTGTGTGTGTGTGTGTGTGTGTGTGTGTGTGTGTATGTGTGTGTGTGTCCAGTCCCCATGTCCTGTGTCCGTACGTGTGTATGTGTCTGGTGTTATAAAGGCCCCTGTGTTTTCTTAGCACTATTTACTAGCTTCCCAAACACCGAGCGGATGTGTGGCAGGCAGCTCCCCTTGGCCTGTGGCACGGCTGCCCGGTGCGCGACCCCACACTCCCGAACATGCCCCTGCTGAGGCGCCCGCACAAACCCAGCCCTGCTGACCGGGCCACTCACATGCTTGATGAACAGATGAGCAAGTCGCTCTGGCTCAGCCACACACTTCTCCAGCTCGCCCAGGAAATAGCTGCACAGAGGAGAGACAGAGGCAGAGAGGCGGAAAGAGAGAGAGAGAGAAAGAAAGAGAGAGAGAGAGAGAGAGAGAGAGAGAGAGGGAGTGAGTGAGTCAGACATGCAATGTCTGTTTCCACCAGACCAGTATACATATATATATAAATGCCAACTCGCTCTCTCTGCAGAAAAGGTCAGCCCAGCTTCAAGCACTGAGCATGTCAACTGTATAGCCAGTCGATATGAATGCTTTTTCAAACACAGACACATGCCCACACACACACACACACACACACACACACACACACACACACACACACACACACACACACACACACACACACACACACACAAACACACACTTGTACACAAAGACATACTAACACACTACTCATCATGTGTGCCAAGTTGCATACTCACTCTTTATGCCAGTCGTAGATCTGGTGGATGTTCCCAAACACGATCTTGTCCTTGCCCTTCATGTCCTCTGGCACGCCTTTGGCATTCATGGTGCCCATGTAGCCCTGCGGAGGAAGCCGGGCCGACACACACAGTTACATTGAGGTACGCAGGAAAAGACCCAGCGGGCAGTCGAGGCAGTGCGTGCCAGATCTCCACACCAGATGCCCACGCCCACGCCCATGCCCAGTCTGCTGGACTAGCACAGAAAACAAAGAGGAGACCGCTGCCATCTGCACACCACACACACACACACACACACACACACACACACACACACACACACTGGTGCACCCAGACTTTTCCAAAGCCCCTGGGCACCAGCGAGCGAAGCCTTTTGTCGGCATCATGACAAATATTTTCCTTCACCGTTCTCAAGCCTGTTTGTGCAACCCAGCTCACGCAAGTGGTGCTCGTATGTTTCCACATGGTGAAGGTCCACTCCCTGCCTCAGCATATCATGTGGGGGAGGACAGCAGCACGCTCTCTCAGTGTGATGGGTGAGTCAGCAAAGTCGGCCATGTTGGAATGATTACTTATTGAATGGCAGCAACTTTAAAGCAAACTGTTAAAAAGGGCTGTTTATAATGAAAGAAAATATACAATATATATTACCCTTGGTAATGGTAATGTTCAATAATGCAGGTAATTTGCCATGCATTGGTCCTACTTAAAGTGTAGTGGTCACCTGACTGGCCTTTGTGGTTCTGAGAAGAGTGTCATAAGTGGCCCTCCAGTCGAATGCTGACAGGGGAGTCCAGTGATGACGGGTATATTTAGGGTTGCTTGGACACAGAGTTGATCTCTGATTGAGGCAGATTGACGCCAGGGCATGATGCCATTAATCCAGCCCTGCCATGATCCACTAATAGCTGCTTTTGGAGCCCCCCCAAGAGCCCTCCTGATCCCAGCCCTCCCTGGACCTCGGTGGCAGTCCGCTCTCACACACACACACACACACACACACACACACACACACACACACACACACACACACACACACACACACACACACACACACACATCGCAACGCCACAGTGTAATGGAGCACTGATCTTGTTTTTGTTTTTAGATAGATGACTGGCGTGAGTGAGTGTGTGTGTACAGTATGTGTGTGTTAGATTTTATGGGTAAATGTGGTCATGTATCATAACAAATGAGTGCCCTACATGTCTGTGTTGGTGGCCACGGTGGCACAGTTAGGGCAAACAGGTAAGTCTAAGAAGAATGTGTATGTGTGTGTGTGTGTGTGTGTGTGTGTGTGAGTGAGTGTGTGTGTGATAACTTACGTCCACTATGAGGCCCAGGTCGTCCACGTACATCTTCTCTGTCTCAATCAGCTCTTTCAGCACATACCTGAAGTCAAAGGTCAAAGGTTACTTGACTCTTCCATTTCCAAACCAAAAAGACAACTAAAGCACCTGCCCTATACAGCACGCGGGGAATGACGGTAAGTGACAATTACTAGTAAATATTGAAGTATGAAGATGAAGGTACATATTTGCCAAGAGTCCTCTCCAAACAAATTAAGCAAGTATAAGAGTACCAGTGGCTATTTGTTCACTTCTTATGGCTGAAATGCCACATTAGAAGATGGAGGAAGTGCTATCTAAATTGTGTGTGTGTGCGCATGTGCATTTGTGTGTGTGTGTGTGTGTGTGTGTGTGTGTGTGTGTGTGTGTGTGTGTGTGTGTAAGTGTGTGCATGTGTGTATTTGGGGGTGGGATATTGTATTCATTTCAGTTACAATAGGCTGTTTGTTCTGATTGGCTGTGCACGTACATGCTCTTCTCTAAGGCACTCCTCCTCTCCTCCTCGCTGTCTACGGTGGCAGATGAATGGCTGGAGGTGTCGTCCATCAGCAGGGAGCCGTTGTCCTCTGACTGCAGGGTGGTGGATTGTGTGATCTGGGGAAGAGGTATGCACACTGATCATGTTATGAAATGCAGCCTCAGAGAGAGAGAGAGAGAGAGATAGAGAGGGAGAGAGAGAGATGGGGAGAGAGAAATGAGATGGGGTAATTGTGCAGGTTGCCAGGGTGATGGCCACCGAGCAACCAGATGGCAGTGACTGTGAGAATGATAACACAGACCTGGCTAGGGCATCTTGGAGAGCAAAATTACATGGGTGTAGATGTGTCCGCACACACAAACACACACACACATCCTTGCACACAGACACACACACACACACACACACACACACACACACACACACACACACACACACACACACACACACACACACACACACAATATTGAGCTGTCCTCTCCTCCAGCTATGTCTGCAGTACAGTCCAGGCTTGCTCTGTGGACACTAACATGGCTACTAAAAACACAGGGTGTACCCAAACAGACAAGCTCTCTATTTGACTTGCATAGCAATGAAGTTGGCCAGATCCTCCAAATAAGATCCTCCTGAACAAACTGATCAACATCTTGGACAATGAGTGTCACCCACTCCACAGCACTATTGTTAAGCAGAAGAGCCTGATCAGCTGGAGACTTCGCTCACTACCTTGCACAACTGACAGACTGAGAAAGTCATTTGTCCCCAGGGCCATTGAACTGTTCAATGCCTCACTTAAGGGAAGAGGAGAGATAGACTTCTCTGCATAGTCTGTCTGCCTCTTCACCCCCTCCATGTTTGGATACTGTCTGTCCACTAGCCACTTTTACCACTGTCTTTATGCCTCACTGTTTGCGTGCTATATTAGCACATTAGCACATATGCATAACCCCCCCCCCCCTCCATGCCACAGCCGAACTGTGGCCACACTTATACATTTTCTTTTAATAGTTAAATATATAGATATATAGACTTTACTTTTCTTTATTTCTGCATTGTTGCACTGTTGGACTTACTCATTTGCACTATCACCTTGACCACTTTCACCATTGCACTACCACCATGACACTCATTCACACAGAGCACCTTAGAGCACCTTACCATACCTTACTATGCACAGAGAATCACAGGCTCAGTCCCTGCCTCAGTCATTGCAAAAGCCTCTCTGATTGATTAATCACCACTATGTGGATACTGTTTTTTAGAATTGATTTAGATTAAGTGTTAGTTAGTATAATTTGTATTTTAGTATATTTAGCATATTCTTTATCTTCTACTGTCCTTATTGCTTAGTTGTGTTTTTTTTACATTATATACTTTAATTACTCTTTCTGCTGTTAAAAAGAATGTGTTTTGTGTTGTCTGTATGCTGCTGAGACCTTGAATTTCTCCTGGGGATCAATAAAGTATCTATCTATCTATCTATCTATCTATCTATCTATCTATCTATCTATCTATCTATCTATCTATCTAAATAAGCTGGTCCCTATGCTAACAGTTTACACTCTCACTCCCGTCATCTTTGGCATAATTGAGCTGGCTTAGCAGAACGGTTATATAACGTGACAATCGGTGAGATATCCATTGCACCTTTTCCCAGGAACGCAGCTAAAACAAACCCCAGGCGTAGACCCAGTGGCGTCTGTCCAATCAGAGGGTGTGGACCCGGACACTTTGGCGAATCAGAGGAGTTCATCCGGTGCAAGGGACAACACTGCACTCTGTCATCCTATTCAGCGGAGAACTTTGGTCCGTTCATGCCTGACAGGCCACACATCCACCCATGTTTAATCAACAAACATCATCTTACACACATACACAAACACATACACACACACACACACACACACACACACACACACACACACACACATGCATGGCTACATGTAGACACACACACATACACACACACACACACACACACACACCAAACACAGCACACACCACCTCAGGCACCAGAGGCCTCTCTGTCTGTACTACATTTCAGCTACAGAAAAATATAATATTCTCCCAGAGCATGAGGGCCATTATCTACACGTACATGCACACACACACACACGCACACACACACACACGCACACGCACACGCACGCGCACCACCCCTCACCACCACCACCGTGCTGACCTTCAGAAGAGCCACAAAAGTGGTGTTTACAAAACAGAGTTTTCTAAGGCCTGGCCATCTCCCCCAGTTATTGTGCTGCTGCACATGATGGATGGCCGTATCTGGTGGATGAATGGGCTCTCAGAGGAAGAGCTTTTTGGAGCCTGCAGTCGGAACCAGGAAGTATGGTAACACAGAGGCCTGTTAAGCCATGGCTGTTTACTTTATTTCAAAAGCAGCAAAGCTCATTAGGAGTCTCAGCACACCCACAATGAGGCACAGAAGCAAAACAAAAAAACATACAATTGTTGCAACTTCGCAACACACTTTAAATCCCCCAGATACACAAAACACCTCCAACACAATCACGCAGTCTCCGCCATGTCGCCCTGGTGACTGTGCTGATGGATGACCCCTCTCCATCTCCATCCATCTGCCTCTCTGGCCCTCGCTGCAGGCTCCCTCTGTTTGTTTATCATTAGTCCATTACTCTCAGCTGCCCACACTGTCCCAGTGTTTCGCCCCTGAACAAACACATGCACACACACACAAACACATGCATGCGCACACACGCGCACACACACGCACGCATACACACACACACACTCACACACACACTCACACGACGACGCGACGCGACGCGACGCACGCGACGCGCGCACGCCATGCGACGCATGCGACGCACATGCACACACACACACACACACTCTCACACACACTCACACACACGCATGCACGCATGCACGTACGCACGCACACACGCATACATTTCACCTCCTCTAAATGCCCAAAGAACAAGATACCTTTTCACATACTGCTCATCCGATACAGCCATACAATTTTAGGAGAAGAGCAGCTATTGCTAAAGGGTGAAATGTGCTTCTGCTGTGCATCACAGACATGCCAGGGAGACTTTGTTTGTGTTATGTGGACCTGACCTGCTTTTAAATGACGGATGGCAATGGCTGGGTATTAGATGTGCTGAGGGAGAAATTGGGGATGTGCAATGTGTATGTGTACATATAAACCATGAGTAACGTATGGTATCCTATACCAGTGTGCAGTGTGTGTGTATGTGTGTGTGTGTGTGTGTGTGTGTGTGTGTGTGCAGTGTCTGCAGAGGCCAAAATGAGTCTGTGTGTTAACACTGTGTATTTTTAGGTATGTTTAGATTGCATTGTCATGTCTGTTTGTGTTGAGTATTTAGTGTCTGTTGGCTTTGTGTGCGTCTGGAGCTCCGTGCCTCTCCTCCATCTCCCGTGGCCCACTTTGGAGCTCCCCAGCTGGGCCGACAGGTCTCCCTCGCTGGCCTAATCACTTCCATATGCATGCAGGACGGCACCCACAAGAAAAGATCCCACTCCTCCGTACTTCTCTCCTCTCTATTTTGCGCTGGCTTTGTTTTCCTAGCCAGAAGCCTCGCTTAATCAGCGGGAGTTTTAATAAAAGCCCAGATCCGGCTTGTTGTTTTTCCTGCAGGAAATTATGCTAAAGTTAGGTAGCTAAAAGGAG
Organism: Alosa alosa; assembly: GCF_017589495.1. NCBI lineage: Eukaryota > Metazoa > Chordata > Actinopteri > Clupeiformes > Clupeidae > Alosa > Alosa alosa. The sequence goes on along the minus strand of NC_063192.1, from coordinate 25,516,783 downwards.
AGGCAGAAACTAACTTTTTCTCTCTCTTTTCCTTCCATTTTTTCTTCCACCCTCCCTATTTCTCCCTCTCTCTCTCTCTCTCTCTCTCTCTCTCTCTCTCTCTCTTGCTGAGCTGAAAATTTGTGTCTGAATCGTCCGACGTTTGCCTGTGGCTGGGGTACTGTGCTGTGTCAGAGGCATGATGGGAAACCCTCTGTTTGCTCAGCACCCCCCCCCCCCCACGATCATCTCTCCTCTCCCTCCACTGGACCGAGACTGGGTCGGTGTAGAGGGCTTACATATTAATCCTGGAATTTTCCATTCACCAATCAACAATAAACACCCGTCTCCCGCATTCCTGCCTGCGCTGCCGTGCGCTGCGCTGTGCTGCGTTTGTGCTGCGCGGCTGGCGGCGAGCAGCCTGAGGAGCGGAGATGAGTGGATCGGCTCCGGAGGAGAGGGGAGCACTGGGAAACGTCAGGGCCCATGGCGAGGAGCGCCTAACAGGCAGAGTCAAGCCACGTGGAGAGGAGAGGGAGGAGAGGAGAGGAGAGGAGAGGAGAGGGGAGGAGAGGAGAGGAGAGGGGAGGAGAGGGAGGAGGGAGGAGAGGAGAGGGGGAGGAGAGGAGAGGGGAGGAGAGGAGAAAGAGGGGGCTGGCTAGAGCAGAGAGCAGTGCTGTTTATTTTCTGTGATTTCCAGAGATAACAGAGAAATATGTATGAGGGCACGACACCAGCATGGCTGACCTGAATTCTCTAATCCCCCACCCCCCTCCCTCTCTCTTCACTCTCTATTCACTCACTCTCTCCCTCTCTCTCTCTCTCTCTCTAGTTTTGACTCACCACCCTTCCCTTCCTCCTCCACAGTCTCTCCCTCTTCTGCCCTTTCCTCTTGATTCTTTCCCATTTCTGCTCCCCCTCCTCCTCCTCCCCCTCACTCTCTATTTCTCAACCTCCCTCCCCTGCCCTCCCCTCCCCTCCCCTCCCCTCTCCTCCCTTCTCCTCTCCTCCCCTCCTCTCTCGTCTCCTCTCCTCCCCACACTTCTCTTCTCTCCTCTTCTCCCCTCCCCTCCCCTCTCCTCTTTTCTCCTCTCCTCCCCTCTCCTCTCCTCTGCTCTTTCTTCACCTGAGGCCAGAGGCAGAGACACACAGTTATGATTGATTCAAACCTTTTAGCCATAGCGCTCACAAAGATCCCCTTAAAGGTGTAGGTTTTTGAACATTCTAAGTTCCGCAACAATTGAAGGTTCTAAAATTCTATGTTGAATTCAATGAACCCAGATATTCTTTAGAATGTTAATTTCCCAACATTCCGTCACACCAGTGTGACGGTACTCCTTTAAGGGTTAACCAAAAACATAATCTCTGCTCTCATTGTTGATGTGAGATTGGGCCATAGGTTGCACTCATTTTGACCCGCAGTCTGGCCGACAAAGTGTGTTTCCGCTTGCTGTTCAGCTGGTAACTAAGCCCAGCACAGAAGAGCCAGAAGTGACCCAAAAGCCAGCTCTGTTCAGACAAACACTCGCTAAGAGAGGCGGCCGTCGCTAAGGCGACGGCTAATGAGGGAGACAATAAACAACCAAACGCTATCAGCCAAAGTCCTAACAGTCCAAAAACACATACACTCACACACACGGGTGCTGAGGAGCTACAATATGTCCACCTTAAAACCTATATAAGTAAGTAATCATAATGTACAATTCTCTCTCACACACACACAAACACATTCACATACACACAAAAACACACATGCAACCTCTCAGTGGTTCGTCCGTATTTGGTCCCTTGGGGCATATCCTAATTTACAACACAAATTCAATAATTTATACAATCAGCACATACACACACAAACATGTGCATATCAAAGGCCCCCTTCTTAGAGTGTCTAATTAGCCAGCGCTAACACGCAGAGCTACATCACCCTCATTCTAACCATCTCCAGTGTTTCGTTTCCTCTTGGGCTTTGAGATCTAAGATGGTGGCTGTGAATGTGAGTCATCCATTTGTCTGGCCAGACTGATGTAGAAGAGAACTCTTTTCAGGAGCTAGTTGTGAAATATTCTGCATCTGTATTAATATGCAGTATGTGAAAGTGATGACCAGGTAATTTCATGAGGTCAACAACATTGCATTGCATAAGATTCTATTATGCCTTTTTGTTTTTTCTGTCTTGTTTGTTTGCTTGCTTGCTTGCGCTGGCATGTGTATGTGCATGTGTGTTTTTGTGTGCATGCATGTGTGTACGTATGTGTGTGTCTGTGCCTTTACTCTGACAGGCAATGAGATGTAAAAGTGCTCAGGTAGAAGACTACTTCTTTGTGTAACTTGTGTGTCACTGTGTGTGTGTGTGTGTGTGTGTGTGTGTGTGTGTCTGTGGATGGGTGCTCGGGCACATGTGTGTGAATCCAGGCATGATCACTCTGTCTGTGTGTGTGTGTGTGTGTGTTTGCACCAGTAGATCTTTGTCAAGGAGCCTGGCAACAAACAACCCAAGCCCATAATGTTCCATCTGGTCCTCCTCACACAAACACACAAACACACGCACAAATAAACAAACATCACCAAGGCAGATTGATGGGCAGTCATAACCACACAGCCCAACCCCCCTCTCCCACACACACACACACCCCGTGTCCAGGCCATTGTCATCTGCTGCTGAGAGAAACAGCTCTCTGGTGATGTGCACAGGGGAGACCTACAAGCGCGGGGGAGCACTGAAGGGGCTCTTTGTCCCCCCCCAGACCCTCTCAGTAGTGGGGACGATGCAGGACACTGACCTGGGTGAGGCCCATGGACGTGGAGCCGTGCAGGGAATCCGACTGGTAGCTGTGGGACTGCAGGACGCCGGGCATGCAGTCTTCAGGGCCGGCCAGGCTGTCCCTCCATTCCTGCACACACACACACACACACACACACACACACACACACACACACACACACACACACACACACACACACACACAGAACACACACACAGAACACATAGCATGAGTCAGTGTCTTACCACACAAATTGCATTCCAGACCCTTTAAGACTGCTTTAACATGGCAACAGTCACTGGACCAGTGGGTCTCCCGCACTGTTTGGACACAGTTTTTCCTGCAGGCATTTGGAGCGTGCACACCCACTGAGTGGCTTAATGGCTCGCTGGCCAGTGCTGACCTGGGCACTCCGAGCGAACATAATCTATCTGCTCCTGCCCCATTCATCAGGGTTAGCGCAGCGGCTAGCAGCCATGTGTGTGTGTATGTGTGTGTGTGCTGCCACAGTGCAGCCCCTGCCGCTCTTTGCAATCAAGTGTGTGTGTGTGTGTGTGTGTGTGTGTGTGTGTGTGTGTGTGTGTGTGTGTGTGTAGCTTGGCGCGGGAGGTCTTTTCAGCGGGACGCATTCCGCCAGGTCAGGCTCTAATCCCTACTGAAGATCTCTGGGTACAGCTGTAAGCTCCAGTGGTGGGTGAGTGTGGGAGTGGGAGTGGGAGTGGGAGTGGGAGTTTGCATGTGTATGAAATGAAGTGGACGAGGAGGCAGGGCTGTAGGACTTGAGACGGTTTTTCTATGGTCTTGGACTTGTCTTGGTCTCTGCCACTGGTCTTGCCAAATATGGCTTTTGGTCCCGACCGACTCCAGGTGTCTTTATTATGTTTATAATAATATTGGAGGGAAAGGGGAATGGCTATACTTATAAATCCTGGGTGTTGTGACACTGTTTTTGCTTTTAGATCAACAAATAATAACCCACAATGATTGTCTTGATACTGTCATGCATAAGACTTTTTTTTCCTGTCCTGGACTCGGTCTTGGACCCGAACCTCTTTGGACTGGATCTTGACTCGGTCTTGGACCCGAACCTCTTTGGACTGGATCTTGACTCGGTCTTGGACCCGAACCTCTTTGGACTGGATCTTGACTCGGTGGTCTTGACTACAGCCCTACGAGGAGGAACGCCAGGGTGCGCCTGATGCACTTCATTGCATGTGCTGTATAAGTGTGTGTGTGTGTGTGTGTTTGTTTTTTGTTTACGTATGTGTGTATGCGTAATGCGTGCATGCTGCTCCAGGGCCCTCACCAGCTCTCTGTCTCTGTCGGCCAGGATGGTGAGTTGCTCGTCGGTGTTGGCCCTGGTGTAACCCCCCTGCTCTAGCCCGTGCCTGGACAACATGCTGCCCTGCGGCGTTGGCAGCGGCTGCTGGAAGGGTGGGCGGACCTGCCGCTCTCCCCCCTTACCGCCCGCACCTCCTCCTCCTCCTCCACCTCCTCCTCCTCCTCCTCCTCCTCCTCCTCCTCCAGCGGTGTTGCTGGAGCTACTGCCTCCGGCAGCCCCAGCGCTCAGCTTGCGCACCGGGTTGGTCAGCCACTTCTTGAGGGTGCTGACGGAGCGGCGCGAACTCGGCGAGCTGGGGGCCGAGGCGCCACACGCTGCCCCCGGGGGAAGCGACGCCACCGAGGTGGAGATGCTGCCCTCACTGCCCGCGGCAGAGTACGAGTCTACAGAGAGAGAGAGGGAGAGAGGGAGAGAGGGAGAGAGAGGAAGAGAGAGAGAGGAAGAGAGATGTTAATGATTACTCCTTTCTTCAACCATCACATGAATCACGGACACCTAAAAAGGCCATTCCTCAACTACACAAACGCTATGGTCAAGAAACACCAACCACATAAACACATACATTCAGGTAAACAAACAGTAGACCTTTGTGTGAGACTGAGAGCACAAGAAAAAGAGAGGGGGAGAGAGATTGCACACTTTTGTACACTTTCTGCAGAATAATGCGAACATTGTGGCAACATGTTGCACTGAGAGGCATTAGAGAGCAAGTGGGTGATAATGCAAAACTAAAGTGAGAGGGGGATTGAGAGATTTAACTTTCCATAAACACCCAATCAGAACGAGGAGCCGGCAGGGCAACAAACAAAAGATTACAGATTAGAGATGAGGGAGGAGTGCAAGCAGGAGAGAGAGAGAGAGAGAGAGAGAGAGAGAGAAAGAGAGAGAGAGAAAGAGGACAAAATGCAAATACAGTGCTGAGAGGGAGGATTAAGCCAGCAAAACCCATCTCAGCAGATGAGAAGTGGAGTAGAACAAAAAAATGATGCCTTTCGGGCACACACACAGACCCGTGTGTGCGTGCACACACACACACACACAGTGCATGTAGCTGCCACCACCCCCACAGCTGTGATATACTCTCCCCACAACACTCGCACTGGGTCACGGGTCAGCCATGTTTTCCCGTCTCCCTGGTCCCCCAGTCCAGAAGGCCGTGGTCAGAGCCCCTCTATCTCTCTCCCAAGCAGCCCCAGCTGCCCCCTCTGGCCAGCACAGGGGCCACGTGCGCTGGGGACGGAGGGATGGGAGAGGGGTCTCATTGTCACTGACCACATGACGCGTCTCTGTGGCAGTGGATCCAACACTTGGAGGCGTTTTGCGTTTCAACACTGTGCCGTCGTGTGACCCAGAGGAACTAAAAATAGCCTCATCACACCCCCGCCCTCCCCGCCCCCCTTGAGCGCAGCTGTCTGTGTGTGACTGTGTGCATGTCTGTGTTTTAGTGAGTGTATGTGTGTTTGTGTTCTGTTTGTGAGTGTGTGTGTGTGCTGTCTCACAGAGCCTAGGAGAAAAGAGGGGGATGGTGTGTATGTGTGCGTGTGCGTGTATGCTTTGGTGGTTATGTGTGCAGGCATGTGCATGTGTGCGTGTATGCTTTGGTGGTTATGTGTGCAGGCATGTGCATGTGTGTGTGTGTGTGTGAGTGTGTGTGAGAGAGAGAGAAAGAGAGAGTATGGATGGGTGGAGGGAGAGTTATGAACAGGAAGCACACTTTAATCCTTACTGAGAGGAAGGTCATTCTTGTTTTTCTGTGTGTGTGTGTGTGTGTGTGTGTGTGTGTGTGTGTGTGTGTGTGTGTGTTGTCTTTCTTTCTGCCTCCTCCCCGTTCTTCCCCCCCTCCCATTTTCTTCTCCTTCTCCCGTGACCCCCCAACTCCCACATCCACCCCTCACCCCTCCTGCTGCGCACCCCCCCCCTCCCTTCTTCCTGCTACTGTCTTGTTTTATCAGTCCGCTTTTGGGACAGGAGTTCACTTGCTCGACTCACAAACTTCCACATCCGTCCACTGGACACCCCCCCTCTGATTCCACCCAGTCAGCTGATACAGTCTCTCTCGCTCTCTCTTTCTTTCTTCTCTCTTTCTTCTCTCTCTCTTTCTCTATCTCTCTATTTCTATATTTCTCCCTCCCACTCTCAATCCCTTTCTTTACCTCCCTCTCTTTCTATCCCTTTTTCACTCTTTATGTCTCTCTCTCTCTCTCTATCTCTCTCTCACGACATGACCCTGCCGTCCACTGCAATAAAAACATCCCCATAAAACACAGGCGTCGGCAAAAAAACCCGACCAAGCGTCCAGGAACACTAATTACTCAAATCCATCATGGCCGCCGCAACGGGAGACCTCACCACAGACCTCAGGCTCCGCGTGACTCTCCCGAACGCCATGACGTCGACAAATGAAAACATTTGACCAATAAATTACATCCAGAGCACACCGCCAGACAAAACGATATCTCATGGACATCGGTTGGGCTTGACAGTGTTATGGATAGCGTTAAGTTACCGTGATCAAAGACATTTTGTTTAGAGGGTGAGTTTTATTTATCTCACAAAAGCCGCTTCCAGCACTTTCTTGGCCCCTCGGAGATTCCAGTGAAATGGATGCCGGCCACTGTGGACTGGACTCTGGACTGAACTGTTACACAGAGCATGAGGGAGCTGTATGCTGCTGCCTGCTGAGATGTTGAGTCCGTCAAGCTCCTCGGCTGACGTGTGATCCAGTGTCATCATAGGGCCGTTTCAGTCGGTTCACCCAGCACGAAGTCTGCCCACTCCCGGCTCCCATCCTGACATCTGCCCGCTCCTCTGCTGGACGTGTGAACAAGACGGCAAGCCACTCCTGCCTGGGGTCCAACAAGGCGAAAGGGAACATTCCTTCCTCTCCACTTCACTCCACTCCGGTCCGGTCCAGACCTGAGACTGGCCCACTCGCACAATGGAGCCACGGTTAAGCTAGCGGCATAAATCACCAGTGGCCGGCCTGCTTTTGTCGTTTGCACCAAAAATGGAAGTTTATCTGAATCGGGGCCTTGACAATGACCTTAAGCCCCCGGACAATGGGCCATTGTGTTTTGGGTATCCTCGAGAAATCAATAGACCCTGTTCACATCCAGAACTTTATAGAGGGACAGATACATATCTTAAATTTGTTGGTGTAAACACAGAAATCCGGAGCGTGGTTAGCCCAGAGAGTGGACATGGCGTTGAAGTGCGCTGAGCCCATGTCCAGCAGCGGCGGTGTCACACATGGGGATTTGTGGGTAAGATGATTAAGTCATCAGGGCAGGGATCAGAGCTGGCTCAGCGTAGGCTCTGGAGCCCAAGGATGCCAGGACACGGGCAACAAGCCCCTCAGTGCCAACATGGCACACTCAGCTCACAGCACACAAGGCTCACAAGGAGTAACGCACACACACACACACACACACACACACACACACACACACACACACATATACAAGCACTCAAAAAGCACAACACACAACCAAATAAACAAATAAACAGACTGTACAAATGCATTGACTGGAACAGAGGGGGCTCGTTATGAATGAAGACCATATGAAGTCCATAAAGTGTGTGTGTGTGTGTGTGTGATAGAGAGAGTGTGCCATCCTCAACCCACACTAGTCTGACGTAAGAAAGACTTCAGTTCTCATTCAGCAGTACATCTTTCCTGTTTCATCCAAGTAACTGAAGCTGAAGACTTGTGGCAGACACAGAGGGAGACCCAGAGAGCACCCCAGGTCTTCCCTGAAGTGTCCTCTGGACAAAAGGTACTTCCCTGAAGAGGCTAAAGTGAGTGGGCCGGGCAGAGGAGAGGAGAAGAGAGGACAGGAGAGGAGAGGAGAGGAGAGGAACGGAGAGGACAGGAGAGGAGAGGAACGGAGAGGACAGGAGAGGAGAGGAGAGGAGGCATGAAGGAGGCAGCGGAAACACTGCTGTGGCTTTACAATGCAGATCCTCCCTCACAGTTACCCTGTTTTCCCCCATCTCAACTTAGAAACACACACACACACACACACACACACACACACACACACACACACACACACCCTCATTTCAAGACAATGTTCTACCATTATTGTGTACGACCTCACAATGAGATCATATCGCGATGCTAGCACAGAGATATACATACATATACACATATTTGACTCTGACACACACACACACACACACACACACACACATACACACATTCTCACATCAAACAGTCTCATAGGAAGCACGTTAGTGCACACTGACACACTGCCACTGCCCCCCACCCCGCCCCCCGCCAGAGGGAGAGGAACTCATGAGACAGGCCAGGATGGAGGGAAGAGGCACAGAGGACTGGAGGGGTGCAAATAAGGGAGAGGCCATGTCTGAAGGGAAGGAAAAGGAGCCTTGAACAAACAGGACAAGAGAGCCACCGATGGAGAGAGAGAGAGGGGGGGAGGGGGGAGAGAGGGGAGAGAGAGAGAGAGGGAGGGGAAGAGAGAGGGGGAGAGAGAGGGGGGGGGGGAGAGAGAGAGAGAGAGAGGGGAAAGAGAGAGAGAGAGAGGGGAGAGAGAGAGAGAGAGGGAGAGGGGAGAGAGGGGAGAGAGAGAGAGAGAGAGAGAGGGGGGGGTTAAATGAAAAGAGAGAAGAGTCAGTAAGAGGAGTAGAAAGAGGAGTAGAGGCGCATGAAGAGAGCCAAGGAGCACAACAGAGTGAGGGGAACTACAGAGGCACAGTGTGCTTTATAAGCCCTGCAAGGCACACTGTAAACCAGTATGAAACCATTACGCAAATCAGCCCACAGAGCTGGTGGAGACAGAGTGGACATGTGTGTGTGTGTGTGTGTGAGTCATTGTGGGAATGATGTGTGTGTGTGCTTAAGAGAGAGGGAGTTTATGTGGAAAGGGAATGTGTGTGTGTGTGTGTGTGTGTGTGTGTGTGTGTGTGTGTGTGTGTGTGTGTGTGTGTGTGTCTGTGTGCCTGGCCAAGTAAAATGGAGTTGGGATGTTTGATGTGTAACACTGATGCTGCTGTGGCCTCAGACAGCTCTGGGCCTCCTGAGACATACAAACACACACACACACACACACACACACACACACACACACACACACACACACCTCACTTCTTGTCCAACTAATACAGACACGAGAAACCCACACACATCCACCAAAAGAGCACATAGCCACGTAGTTAACTCATACACTCACACATGACCATTTTAGGCCTTCTAACTGCCGTTTAGCTCCTCGTCACAAACCACAAGCGCAATCAGTCCGTCATCACGCCGAGGAGCGCTCTCTCTCTAAACCAGCTCATCCTAAACCTCAGCCACAAAAGCAGCGCGGTGAGAGAGTCAGAGCCACCGCCATGTTTGTTGCCCCTGGCCCGATCGGGACCGGGGGGGGGGTGGTTCTCAGGTCGGTCAGGGCAAGAGTACGCACTCCTCATCTCCCTCCTGACCACAGGCCTGCGAGGGCCGCAAGACCCCCGGAGCCCTTGTGAGCAGTGCTGCTGGTACATGTACACTGTATGGCAGAGGAGCCTGGTGATAATTTACATCTTTGATGTTTGGCTGGAGGCTTGCCAAGTAGTGCACTGACATGGCCGCTCCGAGAGAGAGAGGGAGGGACAGGGAGAGAGGGAGAGAGAGAGAGGGAGAGAGAGAGGGAGAGAGACTCGCTTTCTCAACCAAGGCTTGCCACCATGGAAACCAACACAGGGTAACCAATGGCATCACAAATGCTGCACACAAAAAGAAAGAGTGACAGAAACACACACACACACACACACACACATACATAAATATAAAGGCAGAGAGAGAAAACACACCCACACACACACACACACACACACACACACACACACACACACACACACACACACACACACACACACACACACACACACACACACACACACACACACACACACACACACACACACACACTACGCTCCGGACTTATAACCGGAGGGTTGCCGGTTCGAACCCCGACCAGTAGGTAGGCTGAAGTGCCCTTGAGCAAGGCACCTAACCCCTCACTGCTCCCTGAGCGCCGCTGTTGTTGCAGGCAGCTCACTGCGCTGGGATTAGTGTACGTGCTTCACCTCACTGTGTGCTGAGTGTGTCTCACTAATTCACGGATTGGGATATACTTATACATATAAATATAAAGGCAGAGAGAGAGAAACACACATACACACACACACATACATTTAAAGGGAGAGAAAGAGAGAGAGAGAGAGAGAAAGAAAGAAAGTCTGGCAAACACACACACACACATATACATACATAAATACAAAGGGAGAAAGAAAGAAACACACACACAAATACACAAACATAAATATAGTGGGTGAGAGAGAGAGAGAGAGATACACACACAGAGAGACAGAGAGCTGTCAGTCATCTAGCGGTGGATGCCCCTCCCTCTGACCAGTGACGCCTGAGGCTCTTCCTGGCCAAGGCCTGCTCCCTTGCAGTAATGCTGCTGAGGGAGTCTCAGAGGGTCAGTGCATCAATAGGAATGTTTTTCACTCAAGGGCCGTCGTGCATTAGTACTTCCTTAATGCTGCGGCTTTGCAAGCTCATTTCCTGTGTGCAGCATTCCTTCCCCCGACTGAGCTACACTACATCACAGATAACTGGGCTGGGGTAAGGTGTGTGTCTGTGTGTGTGTGTGTGTGTGTGTGTGTGTATGGGGGGCATGTTTGTTTCCAGCAATGAGCGAGTAGGCTGCATCTTCCCTGCACTGCAATCATGGCGGCGATGGGAAATGTCTGACCGGGGAGAAGT
>NC_063192.1:25488425-25498425 GCF_017589495.1 Alosa alosa | reverse complement strand
TCTCTTCCTCTCTTCTCATTTCTTCGGCCTCTCTCTTTCTCTCTCTCTGCTCATCCCTATGACTGGAACCAGGTGGTGGTGAGAGCCTGGAGTGCCACTCCCAGCACCAGGGAGACTTAAGACTGAGGCTGATTGCTGGTGGCAGCCGGCAGGACTGTCTGGCTCCAGACTGGAGATTAGATCATCACTGCTAGGGATGAGCAGACAGACATACAGACAGACAGACAGGCAGGCAGACAGGCAGGCAGGGGTGCTGGGGCTGGGGCTGGAGCTGCCTGGGCCACAAGGCCTCATGGTTCCCTCTTCAAACACACAATTCAATTCCGTTTCCTCCAATTCAATTCCCTTCAATTCAACTGGATTCCCTTTCAATTCCCCCAATTCAATTGGACTCCCTTCAATTGCCTCCTGTTCTATTCAATTCAATTCAGTTTGATTCCATTCAGACCCACTCAGGTTAGGTCAAGACAGTTCCATCCTACTACATTCACTTCAGTTCAGTTCGATCACTTTTTGATTGATGTGGCGCACCATTGAAAATAAGCCCAGACCAGAGTCTTTCATCACACACACACACACACACACACATACATAGACACACACACACACAGATAGAAGCAGATGAGAGTGTGCTGAGAACGGAATGGCATTCCAGACAGGGAAATGAGCAGTGAGGCTGGGATGCTCTGGCTCTTGCAGCACAGCAGGCACAGCCACAGACTGGACACAGGCCACGGACTCAGTGTTCTCCAGACTGATTGGAGGATGGAGTGGAGAAACATGAGAAGACAGAGCAGAGGAGAGGAGAGGAGAAGAGAAGAGAAGAGAAGAGAAGAGAAGAGAAGAGAAGAGAAGAGAGAAGAAGAGGTGAGGAGAAAAGAGAGGAGTGAATAGATAAGAGAGGGGAGAAGAGAGGAGTGGGGAGGAGAGGAGGAGAGATGAGTGGGGAGGGCCTGTGGCAAATCATGGGAGCAAGAGGAAGACGAGGAGGAGGAGGAGGAGGTAAAGGAAGGGAGGGTGGAGGGGAGGAAGAGGAGAGGTATGAGATGGAGGAGGAGGGAGATGCGCATATGTGTATGGGCGTGCAACGTGCGTGGGAGTAATCACGAATCAAGAGGCTGAGGAGATCCCCTCACATCCAGCAGCACTGGGGGAGCCCAGAGACGCCTGCCTCCCTGCTCCACTCCTCCACTCCTCTCATCTTATCTCATCTCCACCACGCTCCTCTCTTCCTCTCTTCTCATTTCTTTGGCCTCTCTCTTTCTCTCTCTCTGCTCATCCCTACGACTGGAACCAGGTGGTGGTGAGAGCCTGGAGTGCCACTCCCAGCACCAGGGAGACTTAAGACTGAGGCTGATTGCTGGTGGCAGCCGGCAGGACTGTCTGGCTCCAGACTGGAGATTAGATCATCACTGCTAGGGATGAGCAGACAGACATACAGACAGACAGACAGGCAGGCAGACAGGCAGGCAGGGGTGCTGGGGCTGGGGCTGGAGCTGCCTGGGCCACAAGGCCTCATGGTTCCCTCTTCAAACACACAATTCAATTCCGTTTCCTCCAATTCAATTCCCTTCAATTCAACTGGATTCCCTTTCAATTCCCCCAATTCAATTCAGCTGCCTCAGGGGCTGCCTGCCCACTACATTCACTTCAGTTCAGTTCGATCACTTTTTGATTGATGTGGCGCACCATTGAAAATAAGCCCAGACCAGAGTCTTTCATCACAGAAACCAAGTCCTAGACATTTGAAAGCCCAGCCTCTCACGTGTTATACACACTTTCTTTTTTTTTTTTTGCCTTTTTTATTTGGACAGGACAGTGAAGAGTGACAGGGAAGTAAGTGGGAGAGAGAGATGTGGTGGGAATCGGGAAATGGGGGCCTGGAGCGCTCGGATCCGTAAATGGTACGGGCGCTGTAGCCTGCTGTGCCACAGCGCCCCCCGTTATACACACTTTTATACACACATGTGAAGCTGAGGAAGTCATTTGTTCCTAGGGCCATTGAACTGTTCAATGCCTCACTAAAGGGAAGAGGAGAGATAAACTTCTCTGCTTAGTCTGTCTGCCTCTCCACCCTCTCCATGTTTGAGTACTGACTGCCCACTACTGCTTTACTACTGTTTTACTACTGTTTTACTAATGTACACAGCCTAATGTTTTCACTACTGTTTTACTGCTTCACTGTTTTTCATGCTATATTAGCACAACATGATCAATGGCTGCGGTCAGGCTTCTGCTACAATACTGAATGAATGAATGGCTATAACCCTATTACCTTAACCTGTTCTTGCACTGAAATAGTTTTTTTATTTGACCTTGTCTACATTATACTTTACTCTCCTATTTGTCCATATTATTTATACTGGTCTCTAGACCTTACTCACTGTTGCACTGTTGGACTAATGTTGGACTACTTTTTGCACCTTCACCATGACACTCACTCTCTTGAGCACCTTGCCATGCACACATAACTAAAGGACTATGGTTGGACTACTTTTTGCACCTTCACCATGACACTCACTCCCTTTAGCACCTTACCAGTCCTGGCCCTGTCACTTCAAGCGTCTTATGCTTGATCACCCTCAAGCACATTAGACTTTTTTTTAATTTAATTTATATAGTGTATTTAGTATTTAGTTTTGTTAGTTTTCTTATCTTTCTTATCTTCTACTGTCTTTATTGTACAGTGGAGTTTAGTTATATGTTTTATACTTATACTTATGTTTTTACCATTTCTGCTGTAAGTGCATGTTGTGTGTGATGTCTGTATGCTACTGAGACCCTTGAATTTCCCCATGGGGATCAATAAATTATCTATCTATCTATCTATCTATCTATCCATTTAACCAGACAAAAACCCTGAGCCCTCCGTTCAACCTTGTCTGTCTGTACAACTGAGGTGATTCACCTTACGCATCTGAAAGCACAGGGAGGGATGACACATGTCAGCTTTATGATGGCGGAGCTGCATGGTGCTGCCAGTGCGCTGGCTAAACGCAGCGGAGATATCTATTCTATCTCGTGCATTCTCAGAAGAGGGAGAGGGGCCTAATAGCGGCTGGCGGTGTGCGGAGAGAAGAGAGAGTGCGTCTCTGTGAAGTGAGCGGTCTGGGGAGTGGAGATGATCGCCTTCCAGCTCCCATTCTCATTCTTCCAATGTCTCATGTGCTTCTCCTGGCTCCTATCGTCATAGCAACCGAGCCCAGGGGTGAGAGTGAGGGACATTCACACAAAAGATAAGCTGTCAGGGATCCATGAAATCAACGCTTCTTGCACACACACACACACACACACACACACACACACACACACACACTCAGGCACACACTCACGTGGCACAGAAACTATATTAGCCCCCACCAGTTGTCAGTGAGATCAAAGCAGCCAAGACACACTGCACATTTTCAATGCTAAAGTCGCTCGTCGGAGAATGTAAACGAAATGGGTTTTATTCATAGCATGAGTCGAGGGCTCTATCGCCTTTGCAATCCGGCATACGAAAGCAAAACATAAATAAGCAATGGGCCACGGGGTGAGCCAAGAGGCATGAATCTGTGGACATTTGGACTTTTCACTTACATTGCAACACAACATGAGTCTAAGTCACTGTGATGGGTAAGAGGGGCCAGAGAGAGAGAGAGAGAGAGAGAGAGAGAGAGAGAAAGAAAGCAGCTGGGACTTATCCTCTTTAAATCAGTCGATGCCTGGAGACTAATGTTGGGGGTGGCAGAGGGAGGGGTTGGGTTGGGGGGGAGTTGGGTGTTGACCCAAGACTCTCTGGTCCTTTGAGTCACAATGTCTATCTTTGGCGCAATGATATCACCATGCTTTTCACAACTAATGTGTTGCATAACAATGTAACATTCCCCATTCCTTAAGCCCCCAGATGAAGTCCTTTGGTAAAAGAGAGAGAGAGAGATAAAGAAATGGAGAGAAAGAGAGAAAAAGTGAGACAGTGACAGAGAGAGAGGGAGGCAGAATAGAGGCCGGCCTCATTATAGTCTGACTCAACACAGTTTTTGTATCCGTCGTGGGGGGAATGTGCTCGGTCAGAGCTGGCTAGCCCGCTCATGGAGATGTTTCAGCTGCATGTCAGTGCATCAGCAGTGTGGAAAATATTTCAGTCTGTCCTTCCCCACTGAAGCAACCCCACACCCACCCACCCCAGCTCCTCGACTTCCCCAGAGAACGCCACTTTCAAAATCTGCCAAAAGCCACAAAGCCAAAAAGGTGCCTTGTCTTGAGAGCACCGTAATTTACCAAAAAGCTCTTTTTTCGTGTGCAGTGCACACTGAAAAGATAAGACCAGAGAGAAAAACGTTGCTTGCTCACTCCCACCAAAAATAAACACACTTTGCTGAGATCTCTCAGTCTTATTTTGCACTGTCAGGTATATGGTAATCTCATTAGTCGAATTGCAGCACAGGGCTTCCAAGTTTGAGAATGAGGAGATGAGCTAAAAGCGGATCCAGAGGATGTGGAATTTGTGGAAAAGATGTTTTAATTCCCCCAAACAGACCCTATCCCCCCCACCCCAAACAGACCCTATCCACCCCCCTCCCTCCGCTGTTTTTTTCTAAACAAGGTATGGAATGCACTCCTGTGTTTAATAAGTTGTTCTCTCACTCTGTCTCCCCAGCACGTTTACAAACACAGCTCAGAGCTCTGCCACGCACGGAGGAGGGGAGCGAGAGAATACTGCCCAACGGGAGAACCTGCGGACGGAGTACAGAAAGAAAGAAAGAAAGAGTGAGAGAGAGGAAGAGAGGGGGAGATGAGAGAAAAAGAAAGAGAGAGAGTGAAAGGTTGAGGAGGAGAAGCAAAGGTGAATGGAGTCAAGGAGGTTATTACAACCAGCTGTGTGCCAAAGTTTAATATAGTCTCGCTGAGAGAAAGAAAGACACAGAGAGAGGGGGAAACGAAAGAGAGGAAGGGAGTGAAGGAGAGAGAGAGAGAGAGAAAAGAGAGAGAGAGAGAGAGAGAGAGAGATTTGCTCCTGGAATGATCTTAATGCTCTACTTGGTGTTCACATTCCACAAAGGCAATCATAGTGCTTTCTGCACAAAATTTGTCCAGAGCTATTTCTTCATCACGCTGGGAGAGCTGTGTGTGTGTGCTGGGGGGGAAGTGGTGCAGAAGGGGGGGCGATATGCTTGGAAGAAGGGAAAGAGAGCAGGGATGGGACAGAGAGAGAGAGAGGGAGAGGGAGGGACAAAGAGAGGGAGGGGAAGAGAGAGGAACGAGGGAAGAGACAGGGGGGGTCCCCTGTTAAAAATATCTCCCACTACTGGACAGGAGGCCTTAAGTACCCTCACATACTTTTTTTTTTAGCTATTTTTGCCACTTTCTTTCCAGTGCTGTAACGCAGAGAGGAATGAGGCCTTATAAGCTGATGACAGCAGGCCAATTGGTCCAGATAGTTTAGACCAAGAGGGACGGGGGAGGGACAGTGAGGGAGTGAGGGAAGAGGGGGGGTTGGGCTGCTGGCGTAGCATTTCTAGCCAACACCTCCTGACCTCCCAAAACTTGCAGTGGCTCTGCACCCACGCAGACACTCTGAGAGCAGGGCACGCGACTCCCCCGTCTGCCTGGGGCGGAGCTGGGCAGAGCTGACAAGTCAGGGTGCATCTAAGGAGCTCAGAGCGCTTTTCTGCTACGCTGGGTTGGATCCGGGCCGCAGATGGAGATGGTTGAGAACAAGAGGTGATTATTATTGCTCCAATTATTGTCAAATGGAGCCTCTATCCCTCTCTCACCCTGCTTCTTTTTTCTCCTTCTCTGTCTCTCCCTTGGCTTTTGCCTTTCACTCTCCCTCTCTTTCTCCCTCCCCCTGCCTCTCTTCTTCTCTTTCTTTAACTTTCCCTCCCTCTCTCTCTCTCTCTCTCTCTCTCCCTCTCTCTCTCTCTCTCTGGCCAGGCCCCTGTGCCAGATGATTACACGGCTGAGTTGCACGGTTGGCCTGACTCGAGCTGGGCTCTGAGGGCCGGTCTCTGCCCTCGGCCCCTCAGCAGGAGGGCCCCTTAGCAGGGGTCTGGGTGGAGGGAAGGATGTCCAGAGGAGGACAGGAAGAGAGGGAGAGGGGGAGGAGAGGGGGAGGAAAAGAATGGGCGAAGACACTGTCAAGAATCACCCTGAAGGATACCCACATTTTAGGTCACAGTGACAATTTAGTCAGGGTGGATTTAGGAAAACCTAGTTCCGGAACATTCAAAAATGAACATAATAACAAGGGTGAATTGGTAAAGAGGAAGAGAGAGAGAGAGAGAGAGAGAGAGAGAGAGAGAGAGAGAGAGAGAAAAAACTGAGAGCAAGAGAGAATGGGAAGGAGGGAGAGATAGAAAGAGAGAGGGAGGGGAATGGAGAGAGGAAGAGAGAGGGAGAGAGGGAGAAACAGACTGAGCTGCTTTTAGAGTGATGTTTTGTGTCTCTAACTGGGCCATAATTGCCTTTTATCATGCTTCACAGGCATCGCCCCAGCTGGCTCCCTCACTCGGAAACCAGCGTGCGGAGGAGAGGAAAGTTACAGGTGAAAACTGAGGGGAAAGGGAAGGGAGTTTACAGAAAGAGAGAGAGAGAGAGAGA
The DNA here is from genome assembly GCF_017589495.1 of Alosa alosa. Classification (NCBI taxonomy): domain Eukaryota; kingdom Metazoa; phylum Chordata; class Actinopteri; order Clupeiformes; family Clupeidae; genus Alosa; species Alosa alosa. The sequence goes on along the minus strand of NC_063192.1, from coordinate 25,491,843 downwards.
GATAAAGAGAGAGGTTATAGTGTACAAAGGAAAGGAGAGAAGGGGATGAAGAGGTTGCTAGGCCTTAGCACACATCCACAGCAGCCAAAGAAAGCATGGCGGAGCTGGAAGAGAAAGTCAATATTCTTGGCCAAGGAGGGCAGCTGATTTATTTGCTCGTCTCTTTACGCAGGCGAGTGCTGGACTGGCAGCGACGCTCGGGAAACGGACGGCCCGCGATCTTTCATCCTCCCATGGCCTGCCCAGCACTGCTCCTCTGGCAGTGGCCATGCTCCACCCCACCCATCACCTGTGCACTTTTCAAACACCAGCGCGCATGTGGGTGGCTTCACCGCCACAGAGATGCAACAGGGCAGAGCATGGGGCAACAACAGCGAGGAGGATTACTGTGTGTGCTGCAGGCTGCAGTGAGAGGGGGTTCATTTCAGCGTCAGCACTCACTGATTTCCACATTCTGTGATCTGATTTTACAATGGCCCTCTGAAGCCTTAATGTAATGACATGTTCAAGTAGTTCATGTTCTGCACTGACTTTTGGAAGTGTAGCTCGTTATGATTAATAGTCTTCCATGGCAAACCGTGGAGGCCATCTTGTTTGTGTACTGGGTTGGGGTCATGAGGGAAGCGAGAGAGTCATGCTGCTTTAGTGCTGATGACTTATGGCTCCGATGTGAAAGGACAAGAGCTGGGGCAAGATCAAGAGGGCCCATGCAAAGCCCTGCTATACGTCCTCAACAAGGGTGAAAAATGCCCTTTGCTCTCTCTCTCTCTCTCTCTCTCTCTCTCTCTGTCTCTCTCTCTCTCTCTGTACCCTCTCTCTTTCTCTCTCTCTCTCTCTGTACTCTCTCTCTCTCTCTCTCTCTCTCTCTCTCTCTCTCTCTCTCTCTCTCTCTCTGTACTCTCTCTCTCTCTCTCTCTCTCTGTACAAAAGGTCCAGGACTTTTATCTGGCTTAGTTCAGGATTTGTCATTGACGAGGTAAATGTATTGTTCCAGTTGTCATCCAGTGTCTTTTACTTTGATTTAGAGTAGCGCCTACGTCATTGCCAATGGACAAATGTGAGAACGCACATTGTTTATTTCAGTGATAAGTTCGCATATGGCTGTTCATGACTGTACTGCGATATAAGTAACCAACGACAGAATTATTGTTTGTGAAGTTGTGCATTAATGAGCAAAGTAAGTACGAACCTGTCACATATCAAGCATTTGCATTTGAATGAAGTTCGATGTTTTTACAACTGAGGGAACGAATCTTAGCATATTCACGCTTGCTTGGTTGCTAGCCTGCTACCAACAAACTTTATCTTTAGTTTGCACTGTCCATTTGATATCCAGTATGTTCGTCAGTATATCGTTGAGGATTGATATTATGACTATGGTTTATGTAGTATGTTTATATGCATGAGTGAACTGGTTTCAGCTGTCTTCATACTAGACTAATAAGTATGGCATTGGCTGCCTGTAGCCTGGGTGTGCAGAGCACAATTCAGATAACTGATCATTCAGTGATGCATGTAACATTACTCCAAATAGCATAAACTTATTATTTTATTCTCTTTATTTCAGAACCACACATCCATGTCCTTCTCATTTCAATACAAGTGACATCATCCCTCAGCCTCCTGTCTCCGTCTCAACATTTCTGTGCTGCAACATACATCCTGGCCTTAAGCAGTGCTCTGGCCGGCACTCTAGATTGAGCGTGGTGAACCCTAAACAACGTCATACAGTCCTTTCCAATTTACCTTTACCTCACCAACACTCTCAGACATACAAACACACACACACACACACACACACACACACACACCCATCCTCTTGGTCTCTCTGGGAGGATGTCACTGAAGCCGTATTGACTTGTTTGACACCTCCGTGTTTGACCTGACAGACAGACATGCTGGGGTCTCAGCCCAGGCTCCTCAGCCCCAGAGCTCGTATTGGGGTAAGAAGTGTTTTTTCCTGAGGTAAAGCCCAGCTTCCTGTTTGCTGCAGAGGCCGGACAAAAAAAAAAAAAAAATCAACCGTGCCACTGAAAAAAAAAGGGAAAAAAAATTAGAAAAACATGCGCTGTCCAGCTGTCTGCACAGCGAGGAGAACACTATCTCCCCGTCTCCTGGCTTCCTCCTATGGATCGGCCACACATCCTCTGACGCGGATGAGGAGGACAGGAGGAGAGAGGGCCTTTATTGACAAACTGCACTCAAAATGGCAGCTCTGGGGCTCCGCATACATGCTCTGGGAGGGGCGACGCTTGAGTATCCATTACTGCCGAGCCGACTTCATGATGTACGCCCAGGACAAACACACATAAACAGCTTATTCTTACAGGTGTGTGCACACACACACACACACACACACACACACACACACACACACACACACACACACACACACACACACACACAGGGACACACACTTCCAGACACATGCAAAGTGCAACATGTATTTTCAAGGCAATTCAACAGCCCATTGATTTGATTTAGACGCCTCAAATCACTAAACAGCTGCAGTGGTCTCTGGGCCTGGCGTGGCGCGGACATGCTAATTGGACTTTACTCTCGGCTGTGCCAGACCCCGCGCCAGGAAGACGCTTAATGGGAACAACAGCCTCGTCACATGTCCCCCCTCGTCCCAATAAATGCTGCCCATCAACAATTTACACCCAATTCAATGCATCCGTGGATCGTAAACACATCACCGCCAGAGCGTGCCAGTTCCTGATGAGCACCGGGGATCTTTCAAATCTCCACTGCCTGCCTTTTGTTGTTCCGACTAATGGCCATAAACTTGCGCTCAAATGGAGGAAAGTCCTTTCCTGCCTTGTGCTTTACAGAAAGCCATTGTGGTGTGCGTCAAAACAAGGAGGCCGAGGTATTGGGCTGGAAAGCACCTGCCAGTTCAAAGACCTGAGAGCGTTACAGCATAACACGGGGTTCACTGAAATGTCGGAGTAAACACACTGATCTCAGATCAGATGTTGTTGCCCACTCACTTTATTCACTTCAAACTAGAGTTTATAGTTGATATGATTTAAGTGCCTATGCCAACCTCAGATGGTTTATGAATATGTACCTGAGGTCTTCAAGCTTTTGGAGCATTTTGACTTTTATGAGACTTTCTGTGTTGGCATGCACTGGGTTCTTCGAGCTGTAATTCCTAGACTGCAAGAGAGCAACCACCAACAAACTGAGAATGCATGACAGATTGGGACCCGTGCCTCGGACTGTTTTTCCTGCAAACATCAAAATATTGTGTGTGCGGTGTGTGCTTCTCTCCCTCACACTACGTGTGTCTGTGTGCGAAGAGAGAGAGAGAGAGTGTGTGTGTGTTTTTGTGTATGTTTTTTATATATATATACTGTATGCATTCAGAGATTTTGTCATTTAGTCTTGATGAGTTCTACAAGTATGCTTTGGC
>NC_063192.1:25483425-25485925 GCF_017589495.1 Alosa alosa | reverse complement strand
ATGTTTTCTTTTTATTATGATCTTTACCTTTTAATTATTTTTTGACTATATTGCCTTTCTATGCTTTTATTTGTTATTATTGTTTGGTTTTGTTTATGTAAAGCACATTGAATGACCTCTGTGTATGAAATGCGCTATATAAATAAACTTGACTTGACTTGACACACACATACTCACATATAAACACAAAACACACACACACACACACACACACACACACACACAGCTACAAAGGGAGGGAAACTTAACTTTATGTCTTGATAGACTACGAAGCACTGAAACAGCTCTTATCAAGGTTTTATTATACGGCTCTTCACAATGCTAGTAGAACGCTCCTTTGACTTGAATGGGATTTCCCAACGTTCTACGGTAAAATAAATTCATGCAATTACCGCTGAAATGGAATTATCTCTTACTTAAATTACATACACCTCAATACAGATGCAGGCAAAACATCAGTCCTAGTGCTACTGGACCGTAGTGCACCATTTGACACTATTGATCACATATTTATTTATTCCACTGCTTGGTTTAATTTCCCATTGTCCTACGTAATTTAGAACGACCATTAACCGTATGTTATTTGCACACCTTTTTTTATGGCTGAATCACACTTGTATATTAATTCGCCAAACTCGTTGTGAAGTTTAAATGATCTGTCACGGTGCATCCGAGCCGTAAAATGTAGACGTTCAGAACATAGCAACATTGTAGCATATGACGGAGGTGGCTTTTACCTAGATGGATGACAGCAGGCTAAGTAAAATAGCAATGTTTCAAAGCTAAAGTTTATCAGAATCTTGGGATACGCCCGCTTGACAACGGGAGAGATAGAATTAACGACTGGCCTTTGTCCGTAGCAACCATCCATTTAGAACTAGTAACAGCATTTTGTCCTGCAAGTTGAGAAATTAGTTGATTTGTGTCGGAAGAAATTAGTTCTACAAACAAGACATTTTTAGCGATCAAAACGTTTAAATTGTAACAGGAAATGAACACAACGCAAGTGGCAACAGTGCAATAAGTGGGATAATGGACTCCACGGTGGTCTGTTCACAGAAATGAATGCACTTACGATGCACCTCCGCTTAATTAATTTCTGTGAACAGACCATGTCGTCCATTATCCCTTAGATTAGAACACTGAGTTGGATTTACAGGTATAGTTATCAACTGACTCAAATCATATCTACAAGAAAGGAGCTTCTTTGTTGCCTTGGCAACTGTACCTCAACACCAACACCGACCTGTGGTGTTCCCCAGGGGTCGATCTTGGGGCCACTATTATTATAAGTATAAGTATATATACTCTTTTGATCCCGTGAGGTAAATTTGGTCTCTGCATTTATCCCAATCCGTGAATTAGTGAAACACACAGCACACAGTGTACACACAGTGAGGTGAAGCACACACTAATCCCGGCGCAGTGAGCTGCCTGCATCAACAGCGGTGCTCGGGGAGCAGTGAGGGGTTAGGTGCCTTGCTCAACTTCAGCCGTGCCTACTGGTCGGGGTTCGAACCGGCAACCCTCTGGTTACAGGTCCGAAGTGCTAACCAGTAGGCCACGGCTGCCCCATAACCTCTACATGCTCCCATAATTTGATTTCATATCATAGCTATTCAGATGACAGCCAAATTCACTTAGCTCTCTCAACAAATCACTATGATCCCCTTGAATCTCTTTGTCAGTGTATTGACCAAATCAACAACTTAATGTCACAAAATTTTCTTCAACTGAACAAAGAAAAAACTGAAGTAATTATATTTGGTAAAAAGGAGGAAAGATTTGGGTTGCCACTCTCCTCGACACAAAAGGATCCAAAGCAAAGGATACTGTTAAAAATCTTGCATTAATTGACAATGATCTAAACAGTCACATGAAAGCAAGGATGATGTCAAAACATGATTTACAAAAACTCATTTATGTCTTTATCCCCAGCAGTTTTGATTATTGTAATGGGCTTTTCACAGGCCTTCCTAAAAAGACTTTCAAACAGCTTCAGGTGATACAAAACGCAGCAGCTAGGGTTCTCAAGAAAAATAAAAGAACTGACCACATTACTCCAATGCTTAAGTCCCTGCACTGGCTTCCAGTAAGTCACACAATTGACTTCAAAGCACTACTGCTCGTTTATAAACCAGTAAATGGAGCAGGACCTGAATACCTATCAGACATGCTTCAGCAGCACACACCTTCTCAACCTCTCAGGTCTCCGGAGAAAAGACAAACCTGTTAGCAAAACGTGCTGTTGGTGAAGCAGCTTTTAGCCAATATGCGCTTTAGCTCTGGGACCAACTTTCCGATGACATCAAAAAGGCCCCAACTGTAGCCGGTCTTAAATCTAGACTTAAGACCAAACTGTTCTCTGTTTTTAATTATGCTTTATTTTTAAAGAATTTTACCTTGTGTGTTTTATGTTTGTTTTCTTTTTATTATGATCTTTACTTTTTAAACTATTCTTTGACTATTGCCCTTCTATGCTTTTATTTGCTATTACTGT
>NC_063192.1:25338425-25480925 GCF_017589495.1 Alosa alosa | reverse complement strand
TCTTCCCCTGCTAGTCCATATTGAGTAATGCTGAGGGTGTTGGGAGGGGGCGGGGTTCTGTGTTGATTGTACACAGGTTAGGGCTGGTCAGTAAATAGGGGCCGCAGGCCGGCAGCTCTGTGGCTGATGGAGAGGTTGATAAAAGCTCACAGGGTCTCTCCCTTTCTCTCTCTGTCGTGGCCTCAGGGGGACCAGGGCAGAGGGCTCTGTTTTCTAAGGTGCGGCAGACTCAGGTTACTCATTGTTGTAAGTGTTTATACAATTTGTGATGTGTGTGACTAAGCAAGCGAACACTCAAGCACGCCTGTGTTCGTTTATGTGTCTGTATGTGTTTGTGTCTAAATGTGTGTCAACATGGTTATGTGCAAATACAATATAGTTGTATTTTCATGTGAACTGTGTGTGTGCGCGTGGGCGTGTGAATGTGTTTTAATGCCTCCAGTCTGTAGGATAGTGTGTAGTGTACATGAGTGTGTGTGTGAGACTGAATGAGTGTGTGTGTGTGTGTATGTGGACATCCTTAGTCGCGTAAGTCATTCGCCCTGACATCTCAACACAAACACTCTGACAGCATGAGCGTGCCGAGACAGTCGAGGTTGAAGCCCATTTGGCCAAATGATCCTCCCCGAGGGGGGGGCTCAGACAGACGGTGGAGGCTGGGAGGATCAACAGAGTTCCAAGATTGGGGGAGGGGGTGGGGCGGGTGGGGCGAGGGGGGACGGAGTGGGGGGGGGGGTATCCAATACAGAGGTGAGTAGTCTGGGCTAGCTGCGGAGGCAGACTACTGGAATGCAGTGCCGGTCCTGGAGCGGCCGCGTCGGGGTTTAACCGGCAGCACACCACAGCCAACAGCAGGCCTTCTCATTAGTCGACCTGCGGGATTGTGGGATTGTGCTGACACCGAGTGTGTGGACAGAAGCAAGAGCCATCTACCCCTGGAGCCCAATTATGCATCTACGTTTCAATGTCTGTGGCGCACTGCTGACCAGGACACAGCATTTTTCACAGGCTCTGTAATTATCAAAGAGCTACAGAAGCAAAGGATTCTTCAAAGACTACAGTGATGCCAGCCTAATGGCTCGAAAATGCATACATCTATTAATACATAATAATGTGTACGGCAAAAACATTTACTGCATTCACTGTAGCACAATATAATAACCACTTTAACTCAATTCAGTGAAATATAGAATACAGAAACCTGTTCCTGGTGTGAACATTGGTGGTGTTGCACTCCCAAGAGATGTATCATTCAGAAGGTATTTTTGTAATTAATTTTCTAAATTAAGCGGAACGCCAGCACATTTGTTCTGGGAGCCGTTTGCTGTGATTCAGTGTCATGCTCCATCTCAGCCCAGCAGTATTAGCGCCATGCTGTGCGCGCACACACACACACACCTGTGGATGTGCACTGCGGGTGGGCACACACACATCTCTCACTTCGTCGGCTTCACACAAGCGGGAGAATTAAGCAGCACGCTCGCTTCGCGTTCTAAACCAGGTCAGTCGCAATCATATCGGTACAGGCTATGCCTTTGTATAACGCCACAGACAAAAGAGCGTCTATGTGGCAGGCAGAATCCCTCTTCAAAAACACCACTTAGCTGCATCAAAATTAATTCATATTTTGCTGCTGTTGCTACAGCCAGAAAGAGAGAGGGAAAGAAAGACAGTGAGAGAGAGAGAGAGGGGGTGTTACAGGAAGAGAGTGTACAGATTTTATCCACAGTGCATTAAAGGACAATGCGTGGAGGAAAATAAAATAATCTCCCAGGAGAGTCACTGCGCTGAAAGCTCTGACAGCACAGCAAAAGGAGAGGAGAGGAGGGAGAGGAGAGGAGAGGACAGGACAGGACAGGAGAGGAGAGGAGAGGAAAGGAGAGAAGAGGAAAGGAGAGAGGAGAGGAGAGGGAGAGGGGAGAGAGGAGAGAGAAGAGGAGAGGAAAGGAGAAAAGAGAGAAGAGGGGGATTACCCTGCCTCTCCCCTCTACTTCTCATCCTTCATCTATGTCACTACCTTTCACTTCACTCTCACTCTCTTGCGCTCACCCTCACCTCCACCCTAGTTTTACTGGCACACTCATTCGCTCGCTCGGTTAATCATTTTCTCTCCTTCCCAGGTTGCCCTTCTCCGCTTGCCTCTCCTCTCTTCAATCTCTCTGGCTTCTGGTAGGCGGTATTAGGCTGTTTTATGCTGTTCCTGAATGACTGGTTTCTTATTCCAACATTAAAGATGTTTGCTCATATGCACAAAACCATGCATGCAGTTTTAATGTTGACTTAATAACTTTTTACCTAATACAACAGAAGCTCCCAATCAACATCTTATATTATCATCAGCAAAATTTAGACATAATTAAAAGCATTTATAAAACTGCTTGAGAGGCTGCACTACCAAATGTGACCAGTAGAGGGCACTTGTGTTCAGCAATCTGCAGTGCGCCTTCAAGGTTTCATCTCTATCTCTCCTCAGCTGTGCTCCAGTGAGAGCACGATAAGAGCAAACACATCTCACACTAATGACAAGCCAATCAATACAGGCTAATGGAGAGGTGCCCGTCATTCTCACCGGCCCTCTCAATCTAAATGGGATCATCACAGACGCTGGAAATCTACACATCTCAATTGACTGTGCATGGGCAGAGCTGGAAGAGGCACTTAATCACAGCGCAGTGCAGATAAGCCCAAGCGATAACGTTTTTTATTAAAAGGTGAGCTGGCGTGAAATTGACTGCATATGGCGCTTACGACGCAAATACTTTTTTTTTACGATGCCCCAGAGAGATATAGGCCTCCTCGTCATTGCTGGAGTTCTTCTCAAATGTACGTTTGGGAAACACAGCACCCCACTTTGTTTATGTTTAATATAAAACTTTGTGTTTACATGGTGATGATTGAGGGTGCGGGAAAGAAATGTTTGCCCGTGCGGGAAAAAAAAAAGACCCACAAAAAGGCAGTTTTGCAAGATGAATCATTCGCGAACACCCATCTCTCGTACTTTTGCTTCCCCTCTCACCTCATGTCCCTCTCTCACACCACATTCAAGCACACGCACCCACACACACACACACACACAAGCATAAACACAGATGTCCAGACTCAACCGACAGTGGTGAGGGAGGATGAGAATATCTGTATATGTGCGTGCCGAGCTTCCCTCCAGTGCCACTTCTCAGAAATTCTCAATGAATGCCAGTGTTTGTCTGAAGAGAAGAGAAGAGAAGAGAAGAGAAGAGAAGAGAAGAGAAGAAAAGAGAAGAGAAGAAAAGAGGAGAGGAGAGGAGAGGAGAAGAGAAGAGAAGAAAAGAGAAGAGAAGACAAGAGAAGAGAAGACAAGAGAAGAGAAGAGAAGAAAAGAGAAGAGAAGACAAGAGAAGAAAAGAGAGGAGAAGAGAAGAGAAGAGAAGAGAAGAAAAGAGAGGAGAAGAGAAGAGAAGAGAAGAGGGGAGAGAGAGAAGAAAAGAGAAGAGAAGAGATGAGAAGAGAAGAGAAGAAAAGAGAGGAGAAGAGAAGAGAAGAGAAGAGAAGAGAAGAAAAGAAAGAGAAGAGAAGAGAAGAGAAGAGAAGAAAAGAGAGGAGAAGAGAAGAGAAGAGAAGAGGGGAGAGAGAGAAGAAAAGAGAAGAGAAGAGATGAGAAGAGAAGAGAAGAAAAGAGAGGAGAAGAGAAGAGAAGAGTAGGGGAGAGAGAAGATAAGAGAAGACAAGAGGAGGGGAGAGGAGGGGAGGGGAGGGGAGGAGGACAGGAGCCCGTCTCTGCTCCCTCCTGTCCAGGCTGCATGTATTCCCAAAGGCCGGCCGCGCTGCAGCGTTCCTCTGCCCTGATCTGGGAACAGCCACACTCTCTCCCCTTACGGCCGCACTCCAAGAGGAAATGAAACAGCATTGCCTGGCATGTTGGAGTGGGTGAAGTGAGGCTTGGTGGTCGTGGGCGAGAGGGTTGACCTGAACTACACTCCACTCAGGTTCAAGTCATCAACAAAGGCTTTTGTTTTCCAAAGGTTGCACACTCAGTGTAATGACTCTCGATACTCGTTATTCCTTCAACATCAAACAGGTTGTCTGTGAGCCCAGACGCTATTTTGGTCCTCTCCCCATCTTAAGTAGGTTCTGGTGATTATTAAAGGACTGAGCGTGTGCGGTGGGCGGCAAGTTGGACACAGCGAGCTCTAATGGAGGCTCTCAGGAGAGGGCTTGTGAAACGTTAGAGAGTAAAGCGGACATCAAGGGCAGGCCTCTGGACCACCTCACATCTGCTGTTATCGTGGTGTATGGAACTTTTGTGGAGTTTGTGTTCCACTGGTCAGCTGGTCAGATGATTTCTGGCAGAGCGGTACCCACCACAGGTTGCCCTTGTCCTCTCTTCCTCTCCCATCTTTACCAGACACAGGGGAATTGTCAATGAAAGCTTGGCTATGGATCTTATTATCTATTGTCGGGTACATCGTGGCAAAAAAGAGCACAAGTAACCACACTGATGAGAGACAAAAGCCTCCTTGGGGTACAGCCATTGAACACGCTGTTCACACAAAGACGAGATGCAGCATTTTTTTATTTTTGATTTCTTCCTAAAGCCGCCATCCTCCACTCGTTCTCCCACCAAAATCTGCTGAATCTCTTCCAAGAGAAGAAAAAAAAAAGAAATGCCTTTTATTCTTAGCACAATATTCCCCTCCATTTCTCTTCAACCCTCTCCCTCTCTCCCTCCCTCTGTAAAAGAGAGAGCTGAACGCCAATTAAGGCGAACTTGCATGGGGAGTGCAGTGGTGGGGGTGTGTGTGTGGGTGGGAGGAGGAGGAGGAGGAGGAGGAGGTGGTGAACAGGGGGGCCCTGTGTTGGCAGTCTGCCTGCGGCTGCAGTTTAGGCTCTGTTGTCCACTCCACTCAGCGCTGTTTACGAGCCTGTCTGTAGCAGCAGACCAGAGAGGCAGCCGGTGCACAGAGGCACCTGAGCGAGCAGGGCCTGGGAGATTCAGGGGAGGCTGAGGGTGGGGTGGTGGTGGGGGAAGGTGGGGGGGGTAGGTTGGAGGTACCAGCCCGTGCTCTCCCACTCACCCCTCCTCCACCTCCTCTGCCTGCTGCACGCGCCTCTCCTCTCTCCAGCTCTCGAGGCAAAACACACAGTTCCTGCCCTGCCTGACTGCCTGCCTGCAGAGAGTATCCAAAACAGCAGCACTTACGAGAACCTACAAATGCGAGAACTCCCAAAAGACCCACCTCGGAGCTATCCAGATTGCTGCTCGCCACCATGCCAGACATCAGCAACCATCTGCTGGGAGGAGAAAGTGCTTTCTTTCAACCCTGTCCTCAGCATATGGAAGAATGTTAGAATCAAGAGTGAGTGAGCTGGCCTCTGACATGACGCATGTACACTCCTACATGTGGAGGAACTGTTCCCCATCACTGTCAGCGGCGGAGGGGAATAAGTGGCAGTGTTGCGTAACTCCACGTACTCACCCAGGGGCTTGACCTGGCTGAGCGCTCACATGCCATTTCCTTATAAAGCAGAACGGCTGGAAAATCTAATTTTGATGCCCATGATATAGAGCAGTACTTACACTTTTGGCTTTGCCTTATCCACATGCTCTCCACTCCTCCTTTATTCTTTGCTCTCTCCTTCCTTTCCTTCCTCCCCCCCTCCCCTCTCGTCTGTGGCAGGTTTAATCCTGCGGTCCTGGCTGGGGCTGGGCTGATGACCTTTTGCCAGCCTCGCTCACCCGTGACTCCTGGAGAGCGTCAGAGGGGGGGGGGGTTACAACGTTTCCTCCCACGTCCCACAGTCACCCCGGAGGATCAAAGGGTCCGGGGCGGGCAGCGGGCGAGCAGCCAGGGAGTCTCTGGGTCGCCATGCGCCTGGCAGAGGTGCCAGAAGGAGCAGGGCGTCTGAGGAACGGCTCGCTCGCCTGGAGCTGCGGCGCGGGGCCAGAAGGGGCCCGAAGAAGCCCGAACCGACCACACGCGGAGCGACACTGCGTGCTGGCGCTGCTAAGTACATCTCAAACGTTTACATTCCCCAGGCCCGCTGAGAGCTCACTGTTTGGAGAATGGTGGAACTCATCAATGAGAGGTTCTCTAATTCAACCGCCAGCTCTTTCTAATCTTTTCTGAACATTTAAAGGGCCTTTTGCAGCTTCGCTACTCTCTTTGGGAAGTACTAAACTACAAATCAGAACTAATTCATTATTAATAGTTATTGATTAGCTAACAGAACAGGCGCAAAACATCTATACTGGGTGGGTGCTGTCGTGTAGTATTTCTGTGGTGCACAGCCACTGTTGATGAAACCTGTTTTGGATTTTACCTGAAAGCATCAGATGTCCCCATCTGTACTATAGAATGTCAAGTCCAGTCTGGCTGCGAAGCAGCCCTCAGTCCCCACTGACCGTTTGTTTCTTTCTGTCTCTCCGAATTTCTACTCAGCCTGACTTTGTTTTCTCTCCATCTCTATTTTATCTGGCCGCATGTTTATTTAACTCAAATTAAGAGCACGGGTTAAAGCCAGCAGCTTTCAGCTCGATCCATTTCCCCCTTAAAACCGCCTGCTGGCTAATGGGCTGCGCCGCAGAGGTAGTGTTAGTGACATCTTGACCGTAGTTTCAACAATCCGCATAGAAAACACGAGCCATATCCAAATCAAATCAGAGTAGTTGTCAAAACACACACACACACACACACACACACACACACACACACACACACACACACACACACACACGCCAAGGGACCTACTTTCTCTCAGGCTAGTGTGGAGTTCAGCCCATTTAAGGGATAGCTTAGCCTTTGGGTCCCCTGGGGGGTCTGACTGCAAATTTCCCCGGCTCGTTTTCTCACTCCGAGTGATCAGGGAAAGGCCCTTAAAGTGGGTCAAAATATGAACAACTGGATGAAGAAAGAACGCAACGGCTGTTCCCTGTTTAACTTAAAAAGACACAAGCCGACTCCAAGGTGCTGATGTTACGCAACCAGGGGTGTAGGGGCAAAATAAGAGGTGGCTAAACTATGAACTCTGTGATCACGGTAAGGTCCGCACCATGTGGTATCATATTTTTAAAAAACTTTACTGTCCAATGTTTATAACAATACCAGTGGTATTAAATGGTTCTAGAGTGTTGATAAGTGTACATACTGTAAATGTGAATAAAACAGTGTGGTTTTGTAATGTTAAAAGTTGCAATTGGTGAATAAACTCTTTTGAGAGGTGGATAAACTGTGTTTACTTGCGTTTAGCCTCCACTACAGCCCTGTACACAACGTGTTGTGAAATGGTCTATAACACATGCAGACAGAGGGTAGAGTATTTGTCTATCTGTTTGTCTGTACAAATGACTACAATGGTAACTGAAAAAGCAGTATGACATGTGGACAAAATACTCTTCTGTATTACAACAGTGAGATCCTACACCAGTATTTTCAGGAGTGCAGATATAAAGGACATGTAAATGTTTTTCCCAACATCTTTCTTTTCCTTTTTCCATACGTCTATTGATTGATTGATTTTTTGCTATGTGTTTTCCTGGAACTGTGTTCTAGCTCTCATCCAGTAATAATATATGAATGGAATCCATGAAACCTCAGCCTCATCGTCCTCTGAGTCATAAGGTCCAAACTCCAAACACACTTCAAATGTTGTTTGTTACATAACAGTATCATATCTCTACTTGTACATTTTTTCCATGTTTGTCATGTATGTGTTTGTCCATATACTGTATGTTTCCAGTATTTATTTACATTAAAGAAAGACAGTAAGAATCAGATAAAGAGAAAGCAGAAGAGAGAGAGAGAGAGAGAGAGAGAGAGAGAGAGAGACCCCCCCCCTCGCTTCTGGACCTGCAGGAGGTCAGCGACGTGGCTCTGGGATTCCTGTCTTGGGGGGAGGCTGGAGGCTGGAGGTCAGGCCTGCTAGGACACGGTTAGGTGTACGAGAGCACACAGCCCTAGCAACTGAGGCAATCGCTGCTTCCTGTTGTTGTACTCGTAAGCGTTTGGTCTCAACATAAAATGCTGGCCAATGGGAGACACAGAGATAGAGAGAGAAAGAGAGGGATAGAGAGAGGGGTGAGTAAGAGGTGGAGACTATGAGGCAGCATTCACATGTAGTCATCCTTGTCTTGCACGATTATGAAAGAGGTACAAACACACACACACACACACACACACACACACACACACACACACACACACACACGTAGTTGTGTAGCCAGTCCAGTTAGTTCAAGGAAAAGAAAATGGGGAACTGGGAAATCTGACCACCTCATAGAGGAAGAAAGCAAACAGGCTCAATGAGATATCAGTAAACAACCCGTCTCTAGAGAACTGAAGAAGTAAGAAAAGAGGGAGAACGAGTTTCTATCTTCCTCTTTTTTCATCTCCCCCCCTCTCTCCCCCCCCTTTCTCTCTCTCTCTCTGTTCCTCTGCTTGTACCTCCTGGCTGCAGTGGCTGTGTGTGATTTAGTGAACGCTGCGCTGGCACCATCCCGTGATTCCACTGAAGCCACTAGAAGGCATCTTGTTTCTAATCTTTAACAGATGGGTGATCTCCTCTCCTGCGCCTCGCTCCACTCCCCACGATGAAAGCAAGAGGGCCTCCACCTCCTCCTCCTCCATTTCCTCTCCCCCCCCACAGCCACAGAGCTGGCCCAGCCAGGGGTTGGAAACTAGACCCTCCAGCCTCCCCTCCTCACCAAACCTTATTGATGACATGTTAAAATTACATTAGCATGAGGGAGTCAGGCGTCCCAGGCTGGACAGAATGGGAGTCTTGAGACTTGCTAAACTGGACACCAGTGGATCATGATTAGGAAAAGTCCGACGGGGTGAGGGGACTTGTGAAAGGGGATGCGGCGTATCCCAAACCTGCGGACTAAGAATAGCCCAGCTCTGAAAACGAGTATCACATGTAAGTGTGTGTGTGTGGACTGGAGAGGCCTGTCCACTTGTGTTGGCTAATTCATCAATGAAGCATGTGCCGCCACACGTCAGCCCAGTTTGAGCTAATTCTTGGATGCTGTAGCTTTGGCAGTGCAGTGTCTCTAAGTGGTACCATTTGAGATAAACACTGATGACAGCTTCCACCCAACTCGCATATGCCACGTTCTGCATAGAGAGCTAGGAGTACACCACATGCCCACCAGCAACCCCCCACACACACACACACAAACACTAACACTAACACTAACACTAACACAACGCACGCACGCACGCACGCACGCACGCAGGCACACACACACACACACCCCCACCTCCCCACCTCTGTCCACACTGTCCACAAAGCCTCTTTTGTTCCATTGCATTCAAGGAAAATGTGAACACACGCAAGTCTTTCTAAGCAAAACAAGGCAGGCTGCAACCAATAGGTTTACTTTTTTTCCCTGTTTTTGCCTGATTTTTTTTTCTCTTGCAGGGGGAAATAAATGACTACAGCATCCATTTCCCCATCTGGAAACTGTTCCACCCTAAAGCTCCTCCAGTTCTCTCCATGGAACATTAGCAGGCAGCCCCCTCCTCTCCTTCCACTACTCTGATCATTAAGGTTTATTATTAGGGCTTATCACAAGGTGCTTAATGACCAGGGCGTGGTTCATTAACCAATTGTACCTGGCTCAGATCTGATAGGTAAATAGTGTGTCGCTTCCAAACACACCACTACATCCTCCATCCTCCATTAGCACTACGGCAACGGACCACTGACAGCACGGCTACAACGGGGCAAGATGCTGACGCGGCTGGAAAAAGGAGAACAAGCTCCCGGTCAATGAGGTGGGTTGCGTAATCTACTGCATCAGCGGGAAGGAGAGCGTCTAGCCGAGCTCAGGCCTAAATGTGGCTCAGAGCCCTGCCGCTGCGGCTGGACAGGGGCCAGCCGTGCCGATGATGCCAGGGAAACCGGAGACGGCCGAGTCTCCCCTGTACTTTGGGAGAGAGAGGTGAGATCCGAGATCCTGCACCCCTCCCCCAACACACGCATAGGACACACAGAGCAGCACGCTGTAGGACCAGTGTGACTGAGCTCAGGTAAACAAGGAGGGCACACACACACACACACACACACACACATGTCCGGCGCTGAACACGTTCACAAATGGTTGGCGGACGGTCAGCATTGTTGGGCTGCTCCTGTTTGTTCGGGGTGTCGGCCAACAGGAGAGGAAGTGAGGCAGGTTGTCCTTGTGGCGAGAGTGGGACTACGAGCCAGAAGAAGAGCCATCAGTGTGTGTGGGGGGGTCTGGCTCGCTCCATTTGTTGTTAATATTAGAATTGTTTGTCATTTTTCAGCCCTCTCATTTTCCTGTGCTTTCCTCTTTAGTGACATTGATGGTTTTATGATGTTAATAACATTTCAATAGGAGGCGGTTTTGCTGGCTACTGTTTCAAGGCCTATAGTGGTGTTAAGTGTTTACTTGTGTTGATGTCCTTTTTATGAACATATTATAATATTTATCATTCCTGTTCATTAAAGGACAGTTTGTAACTGACAATTTAAAGTGTCTGTCACTGCTAGTGTCTGAGAGATGATTCATCTATAACACTAATCAAAATCATGTTAAACCGTGTTCTCATTCCTTAATGCAAGATGCATGTGTACTGAACTGCTGTTATGAATCTGTTTTACATAACATGCCTTTGCCTCACTCTTCAGAAGTCAACCAGAGCTTTGTCCATGCATTTAGTGAAGACTTTGAGGATATGAGGAGAGAAGTGAGGACACATAGGTGCAGATGTCCTATGAGTCAAAATTCCACAATAGCTGTACTATTTCAGGTGCTGTATATTGCTTGGCCATATGTCTTGGGGTGTTACTGTATATACACGTTTCCTACCCAGCTACCCTAGACTGTATTTTCTACACTGGGGCCCATGATATTTTTTATTGAACCATTTCGTCCGGTCTCCAGGAATGGAAAAAAAAAAAAAAAGAACACCAGCTCTCGATGTGCCCAAAAAAGGGATAGTCTCTTACCTTCTGGCTCTCGCTGCCCTTTCTCCATGCTGTCCTGGGATCCCTGTTCCCAGTCCTGGCTCTCCTGATCCCTCTCCCATGGACCCTGTGCTGCTGCTGCTGCTGCAGGCCGAGCCTCCTCGTCCACTGCCTGCTCCGCCTCGCCACTCTCCCCCGTCTGCACACACAGGAGAAGGACCCAGTAAACACGTCTGACCTCTGCAGAAGGTCACCACCACAAACAAGGAGAGATTTTTCCAGAACTTTCCAAGACAAGGTCCATACCGTGGTACTTTTCTCTTTGTACAGCGAGCGTAGACATTTTTGGGTCACCATAATGTCGATCAAAAATCCTATTCATGTACAGTGCCTTATTAATAGATTGTCACAGTTTTGGCCCGGTCTCTACAGCTGGATAATCCACGCTGTCAAGAGTGGAGACTACATCCCTTTAGTTTAATTGAAATGAACAAACTCCTGTTGGGATTCTTTGTGCTGCTTGTCATTTTACCAGAAAGATACATGGGCACCTGCATGGATTATCTTCTGTTTTGGAGAAATTTGGAGAAATATTAACAACTTTTACAAATTCTTCAGTGAAAACCAGTTTTCCACAGTCAGCAACAGAGGTTAGTGGAAGCATGGGCAATTACTAGCCTGGGTGTTCCCATGCTGCCTTGCGCGCGATTTGATTCACGCTGCTAAGGCAGCCTGGAGACCATGGAGCAAATTTTCGCCTGAGATAGTAGACCAATCACAGAACAAGGGGGAAAGCAAGACGATGATGAGCTATGCACAGACGCATTTGATAGACATCCGTGGCACCCAATAAACGGATCTGGGCATTTTTTTCAAATACGAGAAAATTAACGTTTGGTTCCCAGACCACGTCTCATTGAGAAGTGGTGGCGCTAGCCAGGCTAGGCAATTACACAAATTTGGCATGGAATACATTTTTGTTTTGCGTTGTTAGCCAACTGTCAAGATTGAGAATCAGTCAGATGGTATCAGATCAGGTTGAGTCTCAGGAATTGAGTCTCAAAGGAATGTGACATGTTGACTCCTCCAGACCATCATTTATGAGAAATATAGTAAAACATACCAATCAACACCCCAGCCAGACTTTGTTTTGGCTCGCTGTTGTAAAGTAGGGTTAAAGCAGTGTGGGAGACACACACATACACACACTCACTTTAAGGGCCTTAAATGACATGTCTGGCTGTGTGTGTCTGTGTGTGTGTGTGTGTGTGTGTGTGTGTGTGTGTGTGTGTGTGTGTGTGTGTGTGTGTGTGTGTGTGTGTGTGTGTGTGTGTGTGTGTGTGTGTGTGTGTGTGTGAGTGAGTGAGACAGACAAAGAGAGCTAGTGTGTGTGTGTGTGTGTGTGTGTGTGTGTGTGTGTGTGTGTGTGTGTGTGTGTGTGTGAGTGAGTGAGACAGACAAAGAGAGCTAGTGTGTGTGCGTATGTGTGTATATGTGAGTGTGAATCGGTGTGTATGTGTATGTGTATATGTATGTAACTTGTACATGTATGTAATATGTATGATTGTTTTCATGCCTGTGTATGTGTGGTTGTGAGTGTGCAAGCACACACAATGTGTGAATGTGTGTGTTTGTTTATGGCAAAACGTCCTAATCAGTGCTACTCCATTTCCCGTGCGAGTGAGACATCCAAGATTCCTGTTGAGCGCCGAGGGGAGACCAGCGCCCCTATTTGTCATAGTAACCAGCAACCGCCTGCATGAAAATCTCTCTCTCCCTCCTCTTCTCACCCTTTCCCCCTCTCTGTCTTACAGTCTATTCTATCGTTTCACCTCCCATCTCTCTCTCAGGCTGTTTACACAGTAAGGGTTGATTGATGAAGAGGTCTTTATGACCAGATTACAATGATGGACGAGTGTTTTATGGGTGCTTAAACCTGTTTTGGGGCACACGGCAGGGAGCAAAATGGCCCGTTCTTCTAGGGCTGAGCTGGACAGCAGTGCAGCTGGGGAACACACTTCACTTTTCTTTCGTTTATTTTGGGAAGTAGCTTCCCTATCTGTCTTGCTTTTGCCCCCACCCCACCTTCAAACACACGCACACACATACACACACACACACACACATCTCAACCACAGACACACACACACACACATCTCCACCATAGACACACACATAAAACACAGACACATACCAGCACATAGAGACACATACTGTACAAACACAAACACAAACAAACAAACATATCAACCACAGACACACACACACACACACACACACACACACACACACACACACACACACACACACACACACACAAAATACAAAAACAAACACACACACACACACCTCAAACACATACACACAGGCCATCTCGTCTCATCTCTGGAATGTGTTTGTAAATAGTAACTACACACTCTGTCCCTCACTTGTTGCCTGAACTTATCTCCACCTCTGAAGACAGATCTGCGAGGTCACTCAGCTGAGACCCTGGTGAGCGGCCATCAGACATTCATCATCCCGGCTGGGGAAGACATGTTCCCGTCTGCACACCCCCAGATGATCTCCACAGATGTTTACTGTCCAGCCCGCTCTCTGGATCAGTTGACAGCTCCCACACACAAGCTCACAACTTCACAACAGCTCCCACAAACAATCTCACAACTTGTCCTGGGCTGCTGCCACGTCATTTGCAGACAGCATGCAATTCACTGACTATTTCGTAAGTCCAAAAAAAAAACAACGCCGAGTACACTGCCAATGATTACTGCTTTGATGATAACCAAATGCATGAAACCAAAGCTTTCAGTCTCAGTTGCCTAATTAATCTCCAAGCCAAATATTTTGTTTCCATGTTATTAGGGGTTTGTTGATTGTTAATTCACAGGTACTATGAATGAGAGCTCACAGGTTGCACTACTCACCCACTGCTGGTTTGGCAGCGCCAGAGAGGTCAGCATGTCGGCCATGGCCCCCAGAATCTGGTCTGTCCGTCCTTGGCTCTTCTGTAGGGCTTTCATTTTGTCGGCACTCTGTCGCGCTGGCGGTCTGCTCTCCGTCCTCTGTCCGTCCCCGAGTCCTTCCGCCTCACCGCTCTCTGCTCCAGAACCTTCAGCTGCAGCCCGACTCCCGCTGGCCTGGCTCTCACAATTTCTTGTAGGCATCAATAATAGAGCAAGGAAAATGAGAACATGCTTTTCTGTTGTGCTTGTCCTCGGGCTGGACAAAGCGTGTGAGTGCGGTCTGACCTCCCCTCCTAGCTTCACCTAGCTCACTCCCGCCCCTGTGCCTGTCCAAGGCCTCAAGCCTCCCACCCCCTTCCCTGGGCGAAGTCACCTCCGGCCCACCTGTGCGGCGTCTGCCCCTTCAGTAAACAAGACTGAAGCCGGCTTAAATCCCTTCCTCTTTGTCTGCTGCTGGTGTCTGCTTCATTCTCTAGACTGACTTGGACAGGTTTGGTGACTTTGGTGGCCTGTGTCTTTTCTCGTCTGGTGTCGCAGCTTGCCTTACTATCAGTGTGAGGACTGACCATTTCACTCTCCACAAAATTATGCTTCCTGACTCACCATTGGCTGTGTGTGATTACCTCCCCCTTTGTAAAAAAAAAGAAGAAAAATCCCTCTCTCTCTCCATCCATCTCTCCACTCCTCATTCCCTCCCTTAGACCACACTTCCGTGCTTTCCATAACTACTTCTAGATCCCATTTTTCCCTTGCGCTCTCTCTCCAACTCTCTTGCTCTCGTTTCCTCACTGTCTCTGTTCCTCTACTATCCATGGCAATGGCATTATCTCCGTTATCTGCTTCCCAGCCTTAGTCAGTGACACGGTAGTTTGTGAGTTCAAGTAAGCGGGACAATCCCTAATAAGGCATATGCATTCAGCAGTGGGGAGCTGGGGCACATCTGCTCACTGCGAGTCAGTCATTATACAGTGTGTCTACGCTTACTGTAAACTCAGTAGCACTGTAGCAATGGCCAGACTCCAGTCATTTTCACTAGAGACAACTGTTTAAAACCCTTCAATGGATCACTGCAGTGCCTCTAACTAGCCTACACAGCTTGATAGAATCTCTGTTTGTCTTCTTGCTTGTGTAATGTTCAGTGTGTGTGTGTGTGGGGGGGTCATGGTGATAGCTTTACCATCTGCTCTAAAATACAACAGCCTATGGCTGGACCTGGTTGGGTTGATTTTTTTTTTCAGCAAATTCTCTGCTGATGATGTACCCTCTTGAAGCGCTGCAATGAGAACCGGGTATGACTGTGAAGAAAGAGAAGCAAAGCCAAAGGAGGGGGGAAAAAGAAAGGAAAATAGAACAGAGCTGAAAATAATCTACCAGAGGCCCTGGTTTTGAGATGGGCTCTGCAACTGCCAAAGCGGCTAATATTAGCACATGGGTCGTCTGTGGAGTCGCTATTGTGGCTAAACATAGTCACCGGCGCCCTGTCCGACGACCCCCTGCCCAGTGCTCTGAATGATTTATTGCCGTTGGTAACAATACAATGCAATATCAAAAATAAATTACTTGAACAGCCTACAACAAAACAGTTTCTGGGATATTCATTTGTAGAGCTTTTGATGAAATATATAGGCCTAGGTTTACGTTTAAAACGATAACAATCGGCTACTGCTGGGCATGTGATAGGCCTACGTCCATGCTATGCGGAAAAACCTGAGTGGCAAGCAGCAACCTGATGCTGTCCTCAACATCCTGCATTAAACCGCAACTTCAATAGCTTTCTGCAACGCATTTTTGGCAGCTGCAGCCAGCCCTGCATCTGCAGTGTGTTGTCTGCTGGTGCCCCCTACTGGTGTCTCTAACAAATCACATTCACATCATGTAGCTCTTCACACTTTTAGAACTTCCCCTCAATCTGGATAAACTCAATCTGGGAAGTAGTGCTTGTTCAGATAAGATCTAGTCTCAGAGGGCAAGCGATTTCTTTGATTCTAACCCTCTTTCGTTTTGAGTGTCTCTTACAGCTTCCCCTAAGGTTCAATTAGAGCTCAATTTCTTGTCGGTTTCCTCCTTGTCGGTCTCCTTTTACAAATCACATGTTGAGTTGCGTCCTCACAGGATTCGCGGTCTGGTGTTGGGCTGCCTCTCTTCCTGTTCCTCTGTCTTACTTCCTGGCCCAGGCACATTCCTTTACTGTATTAATAACTCTGTGAACGTTTGTGAAAACGGTTGCGATAAGCTCCCTTCCAGCCCTGGGATTGCGCTCATCTGGACCTATCCCTTAGGCTACTCCTTACACACCCCCATTCAGGTCAGGGCGGCTTCAGTTTTGTTTCACTCTTGTGGTAGACAGAGTGGACAGGGCTTGATGAATGAATGTGTTCCGAGAGAGAGAGAGAGAGAGAGAAAGTGGGGTGTAGAAAGAGAGATTTATTATGACCGCCGCTAGCGAAGCGGTCATATAATGATTGTCAAAGTTTTTTTTTTTTTTCTTTTTTTTTTTTTTCAAGGGCCCACATCAACCTGGCCCATAATCACTCATTTGTGATTTGTACCCCCCCCCCCCCCCCCGGTAAAAAATGAAAATGCAATATCATTCTGCTTTAATCGCCCCTATCTTCAGTTAAGATGTTCAGAACTGCACCAAATTGTATGTGTATGATTGACCTGGCATTCTCTGGGGGTATGCCAAGTTTCGTAGAATTTCATCCATGGGGGTCTAAAAAATTTAGGTTATGTGTACATTTAGTGACTGTACACTCATTGGCCTGTAGATGGCGGTGCACACATATACACATGCACACACACACAGGTACGCACATACTATCGGTATTAGAACGGCCGATACATAATTACAAATTCAGTAGGATTAAAATAAAGCCAAATATTCATCATCATCATCATGGCTGCATTTCCAGTATTGGCGATAAGTGAGCCTCTCGCTGCAGCCTGCGGGAAGGCGGGGCTTGACATCAAGCCCAGCCCACATCCAAGTCAGCCATGTTTTTTTGTATTACGTCACGCAGTTTGAAATTGCTGGCGGCGAGAGGGAGGCAGCTATTACTGTTTGTGATGTTTTTAATGTTTTTAATTAGATATTTACCCCCTGGCAATAGGTTTTACTGTGTGTTTTGTATGTTTCGTATGTATGAATGGTATGTTATTGAATATACATGTTGAACAGTATATGAAGTGATGGTTTGCTATAACATGTAACGGGTATTTTTGCAAAAAAAAAAAAAAAAAAAAAAAGAGAGGGAGGCAGTCAGCAGAGAGAGCCAGGACTCGCAACGAGACTGAGCGAGCTGATAGCGCTACATTCTACAAACCAGCAACTTACTGCAAAACACTTTTTATTGTGTAATTCAACACGTAAACTGTGGATTCAAACCAGTGCAACAACTCGCAACAGCACCAACGTTTCCATAAGAACGCCGTTGTCACACTACTCGTTCGTCAGAAAGGAATAGCTAGCTGGCTAGCTAGCCAGCAAAGTTAACCACGCAGATGGCAAGAGGCTGGCGGCGGCCCACCGGTTTCGCTGTCGCTGGCGGACCGCTGAGTTTTTGCACATCGGTTCTACCGCTGCTTGCTATCTGGGCAGTAGCCTATATTTGAGATGAGGATATGTCTAGCTTGATCTAACCGGTTAACGTTACACAATGCATGCTTCTGTTTCACCTGTTACTAAAGCAAAATCGCCCCTTTGTAGGTTACATTTGGTTGTAATGGAGAATTCTTGCTGTTAAACTGATAGTCCATGATAATGAAACAACACACCATTCTACTTTTGAGGGCTAAATTTAATGAAATATGGCTCGTTTTCCGTTTGAACACATTGTCATCAATATTTAAAATGACCAGTTTTTATGAATGTGCATGTTATTGTTTCAAAACCGGAAATCAAATGAACGAAAAAGTACACGAACCCAATTACAATAACTAGCCTAGGCCTACATGAAAAAATCACTGTGGTTGCATGAAATGTCATTTGTGTTTAGCCTACATCATCAGTTTCTATCATCTAATATGAAACAATATACTACATAATTCGCTACCGGACTGTCGGTAGCATAGATTGTATGTCGGTGGTCAGTAGTAAAGCCAAAGCGTATGGGGAGTGACGTAGGCAAAGAAAACATGGCTGAGCAGGCTGCAGCCAAAGATTGTTAAGGCGGAGCAAGATGTTTCATCAGGAGCCACTTCCGGGAACCCGGATCGCACGAGGGGGGGTCAAAATCCCCCTTTATGCAGAGCAGAGGCAGCGACTGCTCCATTGAAGTCTATGGGCATAGCTCAGAATTTCACCACATATGCTAAGGTCTTGGTTCTATAGAGTTAGGAATGTGAATTTCGGGCACGTTTTCATGATCCTCAAACCCTTCTGAACATTTCAGGTACATTTTTAGCATTTTTGAGCATTCCAGTCTGGAGAAAATCAACCTTATATCAGGTGTCGCCCGGTTATTTATGCAACGTCACGGCTCATCAATACGTCATCGACCGCGCCTCTTTATGCAGACAGGATTCGATCCTCATTTCGCGCCCATAGACATGAACTACGACGAAGTATCTCGCTCCGCCTTAACAATCTTTGCTGCAGCGAGGTGTACTTGGGGGAGGGATAAGTAGTCGTTTGTCCACTAGATGGCGCATCGTTGCAGTGAGACATAATTTTGTTGGAAGTTAAAAGTGGGTGGGAAAAACAATGGACGCTTCCTAGTTCCTACAAGGACTGTAGTTTATCGCAGGGAACGTCTAATAAGGATAGGACGATGTTCACATGAAATGTAATTCCCATTTCTTCTTGAAGCCGAAATAAATCTGAGAATGTTTATTGGACATGCTTGGTTTTTACTGCAGGTACGTTATCTTATAATATCAATAAGGACCTAGGTACAATAATGTTACCGTTGGTTGAGTGATGGAGGCCAATTTGATTGCATTTGTAGACAACTATAAATGCGGTTATACCAAGCAAATTGATAGCAGCACTGTAATTGTATCTTTCGACTGTAATTTGTTGCACGTGCTACAAAAATCATTCTGTGCAATGGAAGATTTACCAACGTTACACCGGTCTGATACAGTTTTGCCTATACATGCTGAGACTGAGACGCCTATTTATTTGTTTGAAGTGCGTGCAGGTTGTGAGAGGGAAATCGATGTGCTTTGATTCCAGCTTGGTAATTGTAGTCTGTGAGATTAAAAAGCATGTGTGTGTGAAGTATCCAAACAACGACACCTTCATTTCATTATGGCTGCTTTAGCAACACACCTTAAGCTACTGTGTAGTGGGTCCCATTTAGAAGTGGCTACTTATTGTGATATAAGGCTAAACTTCATCTGCATCGCTAACTTCAGCTAAATATGTTACGTTGGTTAGAGAGGTATTTTTTGTTTTCACTGTTTCCGTAACAAACTGTTCTTTTGGACATTTGAGTTTTTTTACTATTGATTTGATACTTTGAATTTTTAAGAGCTCTTTTATTATTTTATAGGGTTTTGTATTTATTCATTATTTATTTTCTATTTACTAATATTTTCTCTTCTTTTATCTTAGAGAAAAGATATTCTTGCATTTAATAAACCTGCATTATTTATTTAGAACATTTTACATACTGGTGTCCTTGTCAATTTACTCCCCCCTTAATGCTGAACCTAGAACTGGCCTAAACTTAACAGTAACCCATAGAAGCACCTCCTTTTACTTTAAAGTACATTTTTTATTAAGTAGAGTAGAGGGGTGCTACACATGAATGGCAGAGATAACTGAAATTCCCTTCCTACAGTCATCTAAACAAGGCAATCAAATTCCAGGACCAGCATAGATTACTTTTTTAGTTCTTGGATAATCTTCTCTGGTGCCAATTGAGAATTCTCAATTTTGGATTAAAAAGCAAAGTAACTTCAGTTACTGAGAATTGTACCGAGTAAAATATTACTGAAATTGTATTGGTAATGCCTTACATTACTGTATTACAGCACAAAGCCATGCATTACTGTAATTACATTACTTTTTTAATGCATTACTCCCAACACTGTTTATTAATAAATAAATACATACATAAATAAATAAAAATATAACATTATGCTGATACCTTTTGCTTTTCCCAAATACAATGTAGCCTACAGGTGTAAGTGACCTTTTATCAATCCAGTTGCAATAGATGAACTGTGATCAACTGCCCTACTTGTGATTGTTTAGAGATTTTAAAGGTTTTATAACAATGCTACAACTTCTTTGGCTATTCTACAATCTATTCACCTTTTCAGCGCCAGTAGGCTACTTTCTGTGCAGCCGCATACACACACACACACAGGCATGCCAAACAAGCATACACAAAAGTTTCAAGAGTGGGGAATGGAGTAAAAGATGGAGACAAATTGATTAGTGTGATTTATTTTCGCGGAAAGGATGTACAGGACTGAGCGGCATATTTTGTACCGCTATGCGGTACATCTAGTTTGTTTTATCATGTGTGAGTAATGTATGTTTGAGTTATCCCCAACATTATCTGCATCTGAAATAATCCACAGCATCTATTCTACAGAAAATGTCAGCATCACATCACATAAATATCTGTTTTTATATAAGCATACACCATACCATTTTTCACAGATGTAGGATTTGTAGGTATCCTCTGTGACCGGCTGTGAGATCTGTTTTGGTAGCCTACATATTGTAGAATGGTAAATGCATTGTGATATAAGATGATATTTCTAAAAGCAGGCTGGTGTACATACAGTAGATGGTCTATTATAGTGGCTGACTTTGATTGGATTGGCCAGGATTCTAAATATTGGAGAAGAGTCAGATCCACTTGGCAGAGGCTGCTGAAGATGAGATAACAGGAACTAGATGACTACTCTCCTACAGCTTGTGATTCTAAACATGTCAGTTTCTACTGCACCGGCTCAGGCAGCTCAGTGGCACGGTGACTAATCCTCACGTGTTATAATATAGATTTTCACACAAATGACAACTCTTTAGATCAGTTTAGTCAATGTCTCTTTTTTAGTTCCATAAAATGCATCATCCATGTATAGTTTGGATAGTTAAACTTAAGAAAAAGAAAAGATGAAAAAGGTTTGAAAAATAAATTGTTGGCAAACAATTTAGGGCTTTGACAAACACCTGTTGCTGTATGTTTGATGACTGATCCAAAGGAGAACATGAACATGCTCTAAAAAACGCAGACTGTCTCTAGGAATTACTTATAGGGCACCAACAAAGGTGCTGTAGTAGCCAAATCTTAAAAAACAAAACACACACAAGGCCCACACATTTTTCAGTCAGGAAAAAAATGCTAACTGGTGCCTCGCGCTGCCTCATGTTGTCCATGTGACTGTTACAACCAGTGGAGCTGTTTACCTGGGCTAGTCAAGACTCTTAGGCCTGTTTTAAGTGGCTGAGCGCCACCCCCCACTACTGAGTAGCTCTTTCTGAACACATTAGGCATGGACACTGAGTGCACCTGTGATTAAATGGATGCTTTTGGGCTGAAAGAGTTGGCTTCTGAAAAAGCACCAAGCGTTTCAATGTGAACAATTACTTACTCATAATTCAATCAATGCAAAAAATATGGCAAAATGTTGGTTTATATCCTTACGTCTGTCATGTGTGGGAGTGTGTTAATATCAATGAGTGTAAATGTCAGCATGCTGTTTAGTGTGGGTGCTTATGAGTCTCCGTCTGTGTCTGTCCCATAAAATAGAGTCTTCTGCAGTGTTGGGGGATTTCCAGAGAGGGCATGCAGAGCTGTCAGACATCTGGAGATTACTCAGTCTCAGGCAGGGGGTAAAACCGCCCAAAACTACCCAATGATCCAGTGTGACTAAAGGTCCGCTTGCATGAAATTAGGAAAGATTCTTGCGACACGGAGAGTGAAAGACTTGAGGACAACAAGAGTGATGTGAGGCAAGAGAGAGAGAGAGGGGAGAGCAAAAAGCAGCCTGAGAGCCTGCTGCCGTTTCTGCCTGGCTAATCCTCAAATCTCCTGTAATCGGGATGAGAGGGAGCATGTTGCCTGATTTAAAAGAGCGTCTATGAAAAGATTTGGGAGGATTCTTCCACCATCGGGCAGCCTAAGTGGCCAGGCGTGGAGCTTGGGCGGAGGAGGAGGAGAGGCAGAGGGAGGAGCAGCAGGGGGTCAGGCTGGAGCAGGGCTCTACTACGAGGACTTTAGCTAGTCGGTTCCAAAGCAGCACGAGGCGAGCAGGACGGTCCAGCAGCCGTGGTGAGATGCTGAGCTAGAGGAGGCAGAACGCGAAGATTTGGAGAGCGTTCCCACAGACGGACACCACCGCACTCTTTTATGGTGAGGCCCAAAACAGGCAGTACTGTAGCTGGAGACGTGAATAGCTTTAAAGGGCAGTAGGGTCATTGGCTGTGTGTTTGTGGTGGCTGTGTTCATTGTTGTTCCTTACCGCATCAAAGCGCTTATTGTTGGACATACTGAGGATGTTTAACCATGTTTATTGAGCAAATGGTGAAGTTCCTCTAGCAGAGATTGCTGTGCAATTGAAAAACTTTGCCTTGAACACCCCAGACTTTTTGGAGCACTGCTAATTAAAACAAGAGGGGGGCATCCATAATTTGATTTCAGGTCTGTGTCCGCATGATGATATAAAGATTGCACAACACATGGACAAGTTTCAGCCAAGGGAGTAACATTGGCTTGGTCATGTGGACTATTGTTCAAGAGGCATGTGTGTGGCGATTGCTCGGAAAGCAGTCATGGCGATTTGTGGGGTGAAATGTGGTTCTCAGTGGACAGACTGTTTATGTTTCTGTGAAAGAGAATGTTTCCCATCCCCACCCTCTGTCTTTCTCACATTCACACAAACACATGCATGAAGAGACACACACACACACACACACACACACACTCACACACACACACACACACACACACACACACACACACACACACACACACACACACACACACACACACACTAAGCAGTGCCTCTGTCAGTATACTAAAGACAGATTGGTACAATATGTCAACAACAAATGTTGCTAAATATAGCCATACACTAGAAGGAAATAGCTTTTCTCTTTCTGTCCCAGCTTAAGCTTGTCATGTGGTTTGACCTGTGGATTGCACAGCATTTTACTCACTACCCATCCAGCATGAGGATTGGGATGTCAGAGAGTTGTTCAAGTGTATTACAATTGTATGTTTTATGCATGTCATGCAGTTTCTTTCCAACTGTGATACAGCACACTTGAGGATCTTTGTACTTGTCTACTGGGCCTTATGAGATTACAAAGGTCCACTTCAGGCAATGGAAAACCAGGCAGGACTCTGAGTCTGACTGATGTTCAACAATGTCTAAGCCATTATCTGCAATGGAGAGCTCTTAAACTGTTTACCAACTGGATTGCTGCCACTAGTCACTGGGAAGATTGTAAAAAGCTGCAGCTTCGTCCTACATTCTTTCTTCAAAATGCTAATAGAGACATGCTAGCATGATCCCCAACCTTGTTCGCTGTGTTCTTAAAAATTTGACTTTTTGGCTTTATTTTATTTGACTTTTACAAAAGATATTTTTCTGACATTTATAAAGGGGTTAAGACACTTTTCTGACATTTATGAAGACTTGGCAACATACTATCATGAAGATGAAGTAACTTTCACCTTTTGTAACTCCAGAGTAGTTTTCCTGGCTTTGAGCCAGTTATCAAATGTTCTCAGTCAGCACGTTGCACATAAGGCTCCCACAGATTATTGCAGAGACTCTCAGATTACCTCCTGTCAATCACTGGTATCATCAGCGCAGAGCGATGTCAAGATGTAGATCCTCATCTATTTCAGGCCAGGCCAAATTCACTCTTGCCTAAGAGTCTCATTGAGGTCATAACCTCTGCTTTCAGCTCAGGACACAGAGACATGAGGTGAGAGGTGAGCATGCTCATCTTAAGCCGCCTGGTGTGTTAACTCATAATGCTACTCTTCTCTGTCCCACCACCCACCCACCCACCCACCCACACACACACACACACACACACACACACACACACACACACACACACACAACTATACACACACACACACACACAGGCCCGTGAGCAGATAGCAGTCCTGATGCAGTCTGAGACCCTGAGACCCGTGTGGGCGTGAGAGCTGGCTCCAGGGGGCCCGATGGCGGCGGCGAAGGAGGAGGATCCCCACTTGGGCTCCGGCCCCGACCCGGAGGTGTCTGAGGTGTCCTTGTCTGGGGACAGCGGGGACTCGGGGAGCGTCCTGTCAGAGGACTCCATCCTGCCAGACTACGAGCGCGAGGAGCAGAATGGAGGCCCCATCAACACCCTGTACCAGGCCTGTTCTAGGAACGCAGCTGCGTCCCTGCGCAGGATACTGGAGAGGGGAGTCACGCGCGAAGAGGTCATGGAACTGGACATCAACGGCAGGGTAAATATTAACTCAGGTGGTATAACACTCCATAACACTCCATACCATCAGAATGTAATGCAATGTATGACTCATCTCTCTCTCTCTCTCTCTCTTCTCTCTCTCTCTCTCTCTCTTTCTCTCTCTTCATTTTTAGAATGGCCTGATGCTGGCTGTCTCTAAAGGCTTTGTGGACATTGTGAGTGGACTACACACATGTCCCTTTGTTGACATCAACCATCAGGACAATGATGGCTACACAGCTCTCATGATCGCAGCGCAAGCAGGTTGGCACCTAGCTGAGTGGCATTGGCCGAGCTCTCACCCGCCTTTACACACACTCAGCCTTAACATGTCACTGTCGCTCTGTTCCCAGGCTTTGTGAACATTCAGAACTACATCCTAAACTACTACTCTGGAGTGGACCTGGAGCTGACGGACACCCGCGGCTTCACCGCACTCATCAAGGCTGCTATGCAGGGCAACAATGACTGTGTGGCTTCCTTGCTGATGGCGGGTAAGAGGTTGCTCTTGCTTCTGAGTGCACCCTGACATTGCTCCTGGACTCCTGCCTGCCATTTGTGTAGCAACTCTTTGCCCATCAAGACCATAGATAATAGAGAATAGATTCATCATAGCACCATGCTGAAATGCAAGACCCATAATAGATCCATACATATACAGTATATATAAGATTTATGTACCATTGGGACTCTTATTTATGTCCAAACCTTGGCGAATATATAGGGTTCGAAATATCACCTCTTGTCCTTCTCCTATCCAACCCCTGTAAATCTCTCCCCTCAGGCTTTCATTTAAAATGGCTTGCTGAGAATATGGGGCTTGTCCCACATTTCTGAGATGTCTTCAAAAAGTTGACATTTTATGTCCTGGGGGAAAAAACAGATTGACATGGTGAGATGATGACGCACATGCAGGTCCCAACCTGAGGACAGTGGCTTGTGCTGATCTCCTCCAGCTAATCTGTTACTGCTCTTGGCTAGCGCTGGATTAGGCATGTGTAGATTTACCAGGATTTATTCAGGCATGCTTTGGATATTCCAGTCACACCTATTACTAGCGCAATCAAATTAGCACAAGTCATAAATTAGGTAACACTTATCTTTTTCTGGTCTCCATACTGCTTACACATACACTTGATTGCATATGTTCTTAATTATGCTAACAGGGGATCAACCTGACAGACAGACATTCATTTTAACAGGGAGTCGACTTTGATTCAAACTATTTAGGAGAAAATTAGCCATTAGGCATATCATTTTGATGGATTGTTTCTTACACCGAAAGATTAAGTATTAGTCATCGCATACAAAATCTGTTCCTATAGTGACCACTAGGTGGAGCTGTAATATAGTTGAACTTGCACTTTTCCACTGCTACTGCTACTTTATACTTTTTTCCCCAAAAAACCTTTTCTCTCAGACCCTGTTGAAAAAATGTCCATGTTGACATCACTGTTTCCTGTCTCTTCTCAGGTGCAGACATAAATGCAGTGGATGTCAGGCGAGGGAAGGACGCCCGAGACTGGGCCCTTAAAACTGGCCGCTTCGAGACCTTGAGCCGCATCCGGCGGCTAAACGCCAGGCCCTGCGCTGAGCAGTTCTGCGAGAGCTTCGTACCCGAGTGGCCGGACCTCAAGGACCTGGTGGCAAAGGCCACGGCCACCAAGAGTGCTGGCCAGAAGGTGGCCCACCGGCTCAAGTCCACCTTCAGCTTCAGCTTCCCCCAGGACCCTCAGGACAATGGCGTGCTGGACCACATGGTGCGCATCACCACGAGCATCCACAGCCCCCTGGTGGCTACGGGCTGCCGGCCACTCTGTCCCACCAGCCCGCCCCAGATCGGCAAGCGGCGCATGGCTGTGCCTGAGCTGATGGAGAAGCACCCGGGCCGCGAGCTTGAGGAGCGCAGCGTGCGCCACAGCAACGGCTCCGTGTCCTCGGCCTCGCCGTCCGTGGCCTCCACCTCGTCCGTCTCCCTGGCGTCCTGCTGCTCGGACGCCGACCACCGCGGCAGCATCATCTCCAACGGCGTCAACAAGTTCATTCCGCGGAGCATGAGCCGCCGGAACAGCGTGTTCCCCGCCGGCTGCATCCCCCAGATCAAGGTCACCAAGTCGAGCGATCCCACCCCCAAGAAGGAGAAGAAGAGGAAGAGGTCCAAGAACCCAGGCCACCTGGAGCCGCCCATCTGGAAGTACAAAGAGGCCAAGGAGGAGAGGAAGAAGGAGAAGAAGAGACTGGAGAAGGAGAAGGGGGACAAGGACAAGACGAAGAAGAAAAAGTAAATGGACATCGGTCAGAGACTTCAGCCGTGGTGTTGAGTGTGTGCTCATAGTCCCCACGGGCATTTGAATCAACACTTCCACACCAGCACACAGGGTTGGCATCAGGGTTGATTGACTGTGTCCATGATGTATGGTCTCTGACAGCCATGCTTACAGCCCTGCACTTACATGTCCACTATTACGTGGATATTGACTTTCAAGTGCACTGATGCTGACTTTGTGACACTTAGTCTTCCTGTATGGTTTTTGAGAGCATCAGTAAGTGTTGGTAAATAATGTCCACTGATCTGAAACTTATGAGCCCATTTCCAAAGAATTTTGTAAATTCTTCTTACATGGGCCTGTGTTGACCTTATGCAGATAAATTATGTGATGTACAGTATGTACAGTAACTATGAAGTTGAAATGAAGCTCCTTGCTCCCTTTGAGCCAAAGACAACTTGCTAGTCATAAGTTTCTACTGTACATATATTTTAGGCAAAGAAAGTGTCAGGATTCCCATACTAACTGTCCACTCTGTTCACCAAGCTAGCAATAGGAGGCTTTTGCCAACTGTTGATTGTGGATTAACAGTGGCTACCATATGGTCTCTACTAATCACCCTTGGCTGTGTAGCACGTTTCTGTGAATGGAATGATGTGAAACACATTACAGTTGTAATTTTCATGTCTGTGGACTTCTGAAGAGACTTTTGTTTATTTGTTTTCTCTCTCTAATGCCCATCTGGGGTTTACGTTTCAACTGTATGGGAAAATGATTTCCCTTCTTTGCCATCGAAAGGACTTTTTAGATGAGTGCTTTAATTTCAATCGAAGGATTTACACCATCTTTGTATACTACCGAAGGGATAATAATGGTGTACCGCACCAGACTAAGTCACACTGACATAGTTGTTTCACAGTGCATAGGTACTTAATGCATGTAACCCTTTATGCAATGACTTTCAACTATGCCTCTTCAAAGTGCTGCACTATGCCCAGAATTGCAAGAACAAATATTAGTTCATCTGAAATGATACTTGAGCCAAACTGTGACAATTGTATTTACCTCTGTACAGTATATTACTTATATTACAGTTATTTAGTCTACAGTTACAGAGTAGCATCTTGCACTTGAACATAAAATCTGAAGTACATTGGGTTAAATAAAAATGAATAGGTCTTTTAGAAAATAAGGATGCAGTGTTGTATTGTTTAAGACTATGAAAACTATTTCCACTGGTGCACAGTTTTTCATATTTTTTCTGACAAGACAGGGCAATAGTTCATGATATCACAAGAGAGTACGCGAAGCTGTGGCGTTTGGCTAATTCCTGCTATTACAGGAACAGAAAGGGTTTAACTTGGCTGTCGTGGTCTTGGTCTAGTAATCCACTCACCATGGCAATGTTATGTAACACACATGACATGCCACACTTGATGTGAAAAGTGATAAACAACAATACCAACTTTTCAAAGCTTTTCAAAATGATGAAACCTCCAATTTTGGTCTCTCTTCTCACATACATTTTAAAGCTATGTCTGAATGAAATGCCACATTAATTCAGAATGCATACTATGAAACAGAACTTTCAACACATACTACAGTATGAAACAGAACGTTCACTGAACTGACCAAATAAAACCAAAATAGCAGTCTCAGATCCACATCTAAGGCCTAAGGTCTAGACATCTTGTGAAATGTTCTGAATTTAGGTAGAAAGTTTAAGCCTCGAGCCTACAAGTGTGGTTTTCGTGGAGGAAATGGGAACCGTTGTAAACACAGGACACATACTTGCTTAATTTCCTCATGTCTAATTTCTCAACCTCTATGTCACACTCTACCATAACATCTCAGCTCTAAAACATTTGTGACACAATGCAGCTGTTCTGTGCAGATGCATTAGTGTTGTGGGCAGGATAAGGGGTTCTTTAAGCTGATTTAGAGGAAACTCTTTAAGACTATCTGTAGGAAGTTGGACTTTCCATCATGATGATGCCCTTGTGAGGTGTGTTGAGCCAAAAAAGATTTTATGCACCACTTTATAAAATATGCCAATCACAACTGGGATTCAGGAATGAAACGTTAGTCAGTAGATCACCTATAGAGGTGATATAACTTCCTTCATAAAGGACCATATGGGTCCATGGGTCATAGATCATATCAAGTATCAGCAAACTTATTATAAACAATTTCCTCAATACCATGGTGAACAGAGTTGATTATGCTTTATATAATAATTCAGTGTTAGAGTGTGTGTGTGTTAGCCTAGAAATCTAGACACGCCCCATTTGCTGCCAGGGCTAGTCCAGCAACTCTCCGTTGGCTTGTGAGCTCGAAAAATTAAACTTCTATCAGGCCAATCAAATCGTGTATAGAGTCACGAGTCACAGGCGAGCTTAACATAATGATTGATGGCAGTGTTGCAACGGTTTGGCTTGAATTCCCTGCTACTTCCCTGCTACAAATAAGATAATGTTGCTGTTGGCGAACAGTGTGACACGAGTTAAGCTTTAATTAAGTTGGCAAAAGTTTGAACTAGCTCCGCTGGTGGGAAACGCATGGGGCTCATAGCTTTCCTATTGCGTGCAGAGGGAATTTGAAAGACAACCAATTATCCCGCCCCTCGGACTGAGCACTGCGAACAGTGTGCCCAGACCCTACATTTTAATGTGGGTCTGGCTCGTCGGGCTATGTGTGTGTGTGTGTGTGTGTG
Source organism: Alosa alosa (assembly GCF_017589495.1). NCBI lineage: Eukaryota > Metazoa > Chordata > Actinopteri > Clupeiformes > Clupeidae > Alosa > Alosa alosa. The sequence goes on along the minus strand of NC_063192.1, from coordinate 25,451,654 downwards.
TGTGTGTGTGTGTGTGTGTGTGTGTGGTCATTGTTGTTGGAGTATGTAGCATACTCGCAGACCTACAGTAAACACTCATTTAGCCTATGAATATTTCTAACACATATTTCTTTGTGCACACTGTATTTTTCTCTTGCCTTTACCAGCATGCTGCTTAACACGCTGGAGGCCAAATTATCTTGTTTTGATCAAATTTGTCTGCCAGAGCATCAAGCAAATTTGTCTTGAGAAGAAATCTTAAAATAGGTCAAAATTATCTTACGAGTGCTAGGTAAGTCTATACCAAAATCAATACTACAATCGTTCTTATTATAAAATTAAATAAGATAAATGTATATAAGATCACATAATAACACTTGGTAAGATAAGCAGTTTTTGCAGTGCATAGATCACACAAAAGTATTTCTCAGAAAATCATCTCAATATCATACAAAGGTGGATAGATTGACAGTGCTATATACGTAAAGATAATGTTTTAATGGGATTGTTTCTTTTTGTGTGAAGATATTCCACAGATTTGCCACAACACAATTTGCCACAACTGCAGCAACTGCCACAACTACAGCAAGAACTGCAAGAACAAGAGCTGACTACTTTGGCTTTTGGTTTGGCTTGGTTTTGAACCTCACTGAGACAATCACTCACTGTTTATGCACATGTGTGCACATGGAATGGGTTAACATGACCCCTGGAGGCAAACATGAAAAAATGGTCATCCTAGGCCCTACGGTTCTCAAGATATTCACAGAAAACTGTGTCTGCCCTACCCTCCTTTCAGGGGGTCCAGTACAGCGGGGGGGCTACAGATCAAAACGAAAAACGATGGTTCCATGCTATCCATGTGGGGTTACATGCCCACCAAGTTGCATGTACCCCGGTCTTTCAGTGTCCCGGGAATTCTTGTTGGTGTACGGTCACTAAATGTACACATAAATTATTTTATTGTAAGGCCCCCCATGAACGAAAGTTCACAAAACTTGGCATGCATTCGGAGGGTGTCATAATGATCCTACACTTTCAATTTCGTGCAGTTTTGACCATGTCAGCCAGAGATATTGTGATGAAAACACCTAATGTTTTGCTTTTTAATTTTTAACTAGGTGGCGGTATACATGAAATAAGTGGTAATGGGATAGGTTGACATGCCCCCTTACAACCAACATACAAAAAAAAAGGTGGACCTCCTAGGCCCTACGGTTCTCGAGATATTCACAGAAAACTGTCTCCGGCCACCTACAGGCCAGTTGGTGTATAGTAACATAAATTAATTTATTGTGTGGCCCCCCATGAACGGAATTCCACGAAACTTGGCGTGCATTCAGAGGGTGTCATAATGATCCTACACTTCCAATTTCGTGCAGTTTTGACTATGTTAGGCCACAGATACCTGTGATTACAACACCTCATTTATACTTCTTTGTGTTTAACTAGGTGGCGCTATACGAAATGAGTGGTTATGGAATGGGTTGACATGGCCCTTTGAGATCAACATACAAAAAAAATGGTCCTCCTAAACCCTACGGTTCTCGAGATATTCACAGAAAACTGTGTCTGCCCTACCCTCCTTTCGGGGGGTCCAGTCCAGCGGGGGGGCTACAGATCAAAACGAAAACAGGAGGTTCCATGCTATCCATGTGGGGTTACATGCCCACCAAGTTTCGTGTACCCCGGTCTTTCAGTGTCCCGGGAATCCTTGACGGAAATTTGGACATGCGAAAAAGAAAAAAAAAAAAAAGAAAAATCTGACTAAACCTATATGACCGCTGCTTCGCTGCGCGGTGGTCATAATAAGACAAAATGAGTCAAGACACAAAAAAAAAACACAACAGGAAAATAAAACTAAAATAATTTGTATATATATATATATAGCCTATAATTACATTCCACAATTCATTTAAAAGCCATTAATAGCATATGTTCTTTTAACTTGGCTTTAAAAGCACCAATAGTTGGTGTAGATCTAATGTGAAAAGGGAGGTTGTTCCACAACTTGGGCCCAGCTACTGAAAAAGCACGGTCACCTTTATTTTCTTAGACGACTCTGAGGTACTGAGAGCAGTTGTTTATCCGATGACCTCAGAGTTCTGGGAGGGCAGTGAAAGTGTACAAGCTCACTTAGGTATTGGGGAGCTTGTCCATTTAAAGCTTTAAAGACAAAAAGAAGAATTTTGTAATCTACTCTAAATTTCACTGGTAGCCATTGCAGAGATTTCAAAACTGGAGAAATTTGTTGTGTCTTTTTAGACTTGGTGAGCAGCCTTGCAGCTGCATTTTGCACCATCTGAAGTCGGGATAGAGTGGATTGAGTGACACCAAAATAAAGGGAGTTACAGTAGTCCAGGCGGGATGAAATAAAGGCATGGATCAATATCTCAAAGTCTTTGAAAGAAAACATAGTTTTGGCTTTACTTAAGATTCTAAGGTGGTAAAAAGATGACTTGACAACAGCATTAATTTGTTTCTCAAATTTAAAATCAGGGTCAAGTAGAAAGCCAAGATTTCTTGCATAAGGTTTTACAAATCTGGCAAAAGACCCTAGTTCACTAATTGCATTATTTGCAGCTTCATGTGAACCAAAAAATAGAATTTCTGTTTTGGATTCATTCAGTTTTAAAAAATTGGTCGACATCCATTGTTTAATCTCTTTTAGGCAATCAAGCAATGGGTTTAGAGCACCAGAGGAACCACATTTAAATGGGAGATACAGTTGTGTATCATCCGCATAGCAATGATAGGACATACTGTGCTTTTTCATAATTTGACTGAGTGGCAACATGTACAGTGAGAATAAAATACAACTAAGCACTGATCCCTGTGGAACACCATAAGATAAGGGGGCAGATGAAGATGAAGTATCATTGAAAGAAACTGAAAAGGTTCTTCCCTCTAAAGTCAAAGTCAAAGTCAAAGTCTGCTTTATTGTCAATTTCTTCACATGTCAAGACATACAAAGAGATTGAAATTGCGTTTCCTACTATCCCACGGTGGAGACAAGACATATTTTACCAATTAGGTCCACAGACAAACATAACATTCAAGTAAACAATGTAAAAAGTAAAAATAAGAAGGCACATACAATGAAGAAATAAGAGCAGCAAAATTTGGTTGAAATTGTGCAATTGTGCATACAGTAGACAGTCAATATAATAGTGCAAAAGTCAGGCCAATAAATGGCTGAGGTAGTTCTGTTTGACCTAAGTCTGCAAGTGGCATAGTGGTGCAAGTTATGTAAGAGCAGCAGAAGTGTGTTCAGAAGTGTTTTCAGGACAACAGGACAACAACAACAAGTTGCAAAGTGTGCAAGTGTACAAGTGGAGTAGTGCAAGTGGAGTAGTGCAAGGCAGCCATTGTGGGTTCAAAAGTCCAGGATGTTATGTAGCTGAGGGTGGAGGGGGGAGAGGGGGGAGAGAGTTCAGCATCTTAACAGCCTGGTGTATGAAGCTGTTGGTGAGTCTGGTGGTGCGGGAGCGCAGGCTTCTGTACCTCTTCCCAGAGGGCAGTAGATCAAACAAATTGTGAGCGGGGTGACTTGCATCACTCGCAATTGTGGTCGCCTTGCGGGTGAGGTGGGAGGTGTAAATGTCCTTCAGGGAGGGGAGTGAAGCACCAATAATCCTTCTAAGAAGGAGGCAAACCATTTCAGTGCAGTTCCTGAAATTCCAACCCAGTGCTCAAGGCGCTCTAAAATAATGCATTGAAAAAATAAAAGAATGTGATTGATTATTGATGTAACTTATTTTATTCACTTTGTCATTTATTTTATTCACTTCATTCACAACACTTAAAACATACTTACAAATAAACTTACATACAAACAAACATACATACAGCTGCTGTGGCCTACTGGTTAGCACTTCGGACCTGTAACCGGAGGGTTGCCGGTTCGAATCCCGACCATAGGTGAGCAAGGCACCTAACCCCTCACTGCTCCCCGAGCGCCGCTGTTGATACAGGCAGCTCACTGCGCCGGGATTAGTGTGTGCTTTACCTCACTGTGTGTACACTGTGCTGTGTGTGTTTCACTAATTCACGGATTGGAATAAATGCAGAGACCAAATTTCCCTCACGGGATCAAAAGAGTATATATACTATACTTATATACATACTCAACAGAAATGTTATCTCATAAATCCACATCAACAAATCCATTTACACCAAGAAGGCTGTGGCTCCACAGTAATAGTAATCTAATCTTAATGAGGTCATATGTAATATTATATCATTCATAAAGACCAAACCAGTAGGCCTACCGGATTTCTCACATATGCTATAATCATTAGGTTTATGTTACTATCAGGAACTCACCCCATGGTGAAGTGCAGCTGTTGTTCCTCTTCTCTCCTCTAGAGGGAGATCTGACCTCAGTGTGTTTGGCTGGCGAGCTGAGGAATATAGATTTACATCTTACAAATAAAATAATCATATTACAAGATGGCAAATTGACATTTGTACACGTGATGTTAACTCTATCTAGTCCGATCAATATTGGGTCAAAAATAACTCCTTTATCTTTTTGCTGTTAGTGACTAAGCTTATCTCAAGGAAAGTATTTGAGTGAAAAAATGCATTACAGCTTAAATGCTGTATGTTATGAAAAACGTGTTGGTGTAGAAGGCCGCATATATCTGTTGGCTAAATAAATGCCAAATTTGGCAACTAAGGGAACTCTCAAAAACAAATGTTGAACCAATGTACTCCTAACCATGGAAATTATGAAAATACAATACAATATTACAATATCACAATTTTTACAATACAATCAATATTACCCTTTTTTTTATGATTTCTAAAACTGATAATGAAAAAAAGGTCAATAACATAAAAACATAGCAAAAGGGTTCCCATCCCTAGAGATATACAGGCACATCCCACATTGACATATGTTGTAGAAAGAGTGCACCTTCTTCTGATCTGTGCCCTCTTTTTAGCACACCACACTGTTTTTAGGTACCATGCTTGTCTCAGAGATCTTTTAAGACCTGTTAAGACATTTTTGAGTGCAGAGAAGCAGCATTTGCATCATCGGTACGTAGGTACTGATTTTTGTATTGGCTGACGAGAAGGAGTCAAGGTAAGGTAAAGTATGTGCCTAATTTACCATTTACCGCGGTCCAGGTCACCTCAGATGCTGACTGTTGCTGGTGGTGCTGTTGTCCAGCGTCCAGTAGGGAAGCACGTTCTCCTGTCCGTCTCTCTTCCTCTCTCAGCTCTTTTAAAGTCTTGCTTGATGTGGGAAGGGATTTATGGACTTTACACTCTCTGCAATGAAATGTATATATTGACCTGGTGATAATGTCCTTGTCTTGGCGATCATTTCCATGTCGACTTTTATTAAACCTCAGGGGTGTGGCAGAAGCTGGCGCTTGATCCAAAAATCACTATAGACCTCTGAAGTTCGCTTACAAAAAAACTACCATCTTTGCCCATATAAGGAGATCCGGTATCTTGAGATTTTTTGCTCTAGGTTTTTTGTGCTTTGTGGATATATTCAAATAAAGTCAACAGCAGCTGCTATGTCCGTTCTGGCAATTTTGCCGCAATAATAAACTTGTTAAAGCTTGTAAAAGATGCCTTGACTCATCTGCAACTTACATTTTACATTGCTCTGAGCAATTGTTGATGCTGTGCAAGAAATTTTGGCAAAACAGCGGCAATAATAAATAATCAATTTGGTGAATTCCAGTGAGTTTAATTCATTGATTATTTACAATGTAATGAATTAAGGCAATCCGTAACACTAAAAACAAAACACACTTTAGTAACTCCAGTTTGCACAATGGATCTCTGTTTTGCAGTGAACAGCGTCACCCCAGCATCTCCAAGATGATTATTCTGCAGGTCCAGCTCTCTGAGTTGTGGGTGAGCTTCAACAACCGATGCCAGATTGAAACAGCCTTTCTCTGAGATGAGACAGGCAGAGAGCCTGATTGACAGGGGAGGAAATGATCCAAGAGACAAAGAAAAGGTGAACATATTTACATGACAGACATAGATGTTGACACTAAACACTTACCCTAATATTGCTCAAATGACTGAATAAAACCACATTTATCCTGCAGAGGAGTTGCTTATATCTCGTGACAGTGCGTCTTCAGCTGTGCTCCATACGTGTCTCTCGCCTCTCCCCTAATCACTTTTAACCGTCATTACCAATTTGCAAATGATGGTGAATAACTACTCATCATGAGATGTACAGTATTTCGTAATATCTTTATTCTAATTATGTTTCCCATTGTAATAGTGCAATTTGTAATGCTTTGCATGAATGCGTTCATGAATGATAGAAGGATGGTGCAATATGACTGTTGACATGCGCTCTTAAAATAGCATATAAACAACTCGCCATTGACTTCTGACCAGGTTTAGGTGGTGTACGATAGCGATTTTTAGACAACGCGCCAGGCCCCTCCCTAGGTTGTTAATTGCCACACACAATGTTTAAAAACTAAACGTAAATACCAAATTAAACTTTGCTCGGGTGAAAAACGAGTTTTACGCCATGCGCTGGTGTGCAAAATACAGCCCAAAGACGTAAGGGGGAAAGCCAACCAATTCTTTACCCATTCAGAGCTCAAAGCTCTCTACCAGTGGACTTACATCTATGACGGACTATTAGGGCCACACATGAATATATATATATATATATATATATATATATATATATATATATATATATATATATATATATATATATATATATATATATATATATATATATTTTTTTTTTTTTTTTTTTTTTTTTTTTTTTATTTATTTATTTATTTATTTTTGCCACGACGAGATTAAACTCGACATGTCGACTTTAAAGTTTCTCCCTGAAAGAAGATCTAAGTGGGCGGGGCCAGGCTACCGCGGACCAGCAGTCTCCTAGTTTGAGAAATGCTGAAGTAAGTGGCTATCAACCATTGGGGGTATTACAGTACAGTTACTTCACGTCATCAAAAGCTGCGCAGTAGACAAACCGGCTTTCGTGAGAACTCTGGATTTCCAGGGTACTTGTACTCTGCACAATGTCAATAAAGTTGAATCTAATCTAATCTAATCTAATCTAATCATTGAACCTGGCAGAACAGATTGCCTGCATTTTTGTGGTGACTTAATTAAGAACATATTTAAGACCCAGCCAATCTGAACATTAAGATAATTTAATACTATTGAAGGCCTTATTTTTTGGAAAAGTGATTTTAAGTGATTTTAGGATGTTTTAAGACTTTTTGAGTACCCACAGCCACCCTTGAAATGACCAGAGTTCCCCCTGGGCACTTGGACCCGCATGGGGTACGGGCGCTGTAGCCAGTTGTGCCACAGTGCCCCACAACACATCTTTTGACGTTTGCTAGGATCAACCTCATAACTTGATGTATGGCACAGTAGTGGTCCATCAAATGTGGTCATATGATTAAGGATGGGGTATTTAAATCATTTGGGTAATTGGGTAATTTGGGTAATTTCCATCTCTACCCAAATTGATTTATTTAGAATAAAAAATGAGTGTCCCACTTACCAATATACACCCACAATATTTGAGGTTTGGTCAGTTTAGGTTTGAAGAGGTGTAATTTTAGCTGCATATGTTATTTATCCTTTTTAATGTTTAAATTGTGTAAAGGACAACCCAAGCTTTCAAAAATGATATCATGTTATCATATATGACTTTAGGATTATTGTTAAACATGGCAGAGAACATACAATTTCCAATATGGTCCCACTTTACCCATATTCACCTACAAGTGAATATCATCAAGAGAGTCAGATTACAAGATAAATACATCATTCCATGGAATGTTTTCAGACTCCACTCTCAGCATCATTGTTCTGTCACAGAAGCAGCTTAGCAACATTATGATGTAATAGAACATAAGACAGCAATTCTACAAAACTGCCACTCTTGGTCAGTCTTTCTTAAGTTGTCCTAGAAGTTGGTTGATTGTTGATTTTATGGTAGCCTAATATAATGTGGATGTTCTGGTTTCTGACCTGCTGCCTAGCAGCACGGCAGAAGAGGGATGATGGTTCAGCTGCCATTAAGAAAAAGGTTAAGAAATACAAACTGTGGGAGTTGAATCTAGAATTGTTCAATTTGGGTGTCCACCTTGATGAGGACAGTTACAGGAATGAAATGAAAAACAAAAAGAAGATCAAGCAGGCACTCCAGAAGCGTCTCATTAGTGAGCTGCTGAAGATACATGTGGACAGAGCCAACAAGAGGGCTAAAGAACTCCACATGAGTAACCCAGATGTTATGACCCAGAATGTGTTGAATTATGGGAATACTTCACAACAGAGCGAACTGGAACAGACAGAGAGCCATAACAAGAAAATGGAAGGTGATGTTCTTAGTATTCTTCACAACCTTATGGACAAAGTTGAGAAAAACATTGACAGGTGCTGATGGAAATCCCATTATCCTGGACGAAGTGGAGAGCACTATGAGTGAGTATAAGTGCAGATAGGCCAGTAAAACAAAATACCAAAACAAGTGACTTTTTGACATAATCATAAACATTGAGGAAGAGTGCTGCATCATAAATGTCATTTTTTCTAGCTCTGAATCTGATTTCTGCTGAGGGCTTGAATAATGAAACTATGGACAAAATGGCAAAGGACGGTATGTAAGAGATATTCATTCACAAGCAAACAAATTTAATGAAATAAATAAAAAACTTTAGTTTGTTTTTTTCTGACTAACTTTCCTCTGTAATGTATAGATGTAAACAGCACCAGAGTGAAACACGACACAGGGGAAGGTGACAACTTCAGCATGGTGTGAAAAAAATGTGAAAAAGTGTTGGAGTTGGACTGGAGACATGTAATGAAGGAGGACAGGAAATCCCTTTTTGGTGCTGTTCTGACAAAAGCCTGGTTCTTCTGTTGTTCCTGCTAACCCCCCCCCTTCTGACAAAAGCTCTTCAGTAAAAGTTTAATTGAATCTAACATGTTTATCTTCAATAACTTTACTTCAATGTGTATTATTCAATTTGTACAATGAACAACCGCCCACTATAATAAGCTTAATCTGGCCAAATTTGACAAGTTAACTTTGTCCCATGAAACTAGAGGCCACAATTCAATGACAAATTGACATGCTACTTTATTTAGCAGGACGATAACTTAAGATTATAAAAGTAGACTGATATATACTGACCATTTCTAAACTGTGAGAGGGCACAGCCGTAGGCACAGCACTAGCCATAGCGGAGCTGGCAGAAGATCATTGCGAACTAAACGTGAATTGTTCTTAAAGTGACAGTGCACCATTTATACATTTGTTAAACAGCATCAGAGCAGTATTTCTTTAAGCAATTCATATTTTAAAACAAAATTACTTTTCAAAACCCAATGTGGCCCTTGAGCCAAAAAGTTTGCCCACGCCTGCCTGTTCTACAGGCACCAGGCACCACATGTCTGCTAAGTTCACTCATATATTTATTTACAGAGGACAACATCAGACAATAGCAGTCCGACATGTCAGCATTTCATATAGCCCACATCCTAAATAAATTTAAAACGTGAATGAAAGTAGCCTAGTAAAATAATGAAGATAAATTCTTTTCAAAACAAAACTTAAAAATGGGCATTAGAGGGCAATTGGTTTGTAGTAGAATTGGAACTAATGTGTGAACTGTAGAGTCATGAAGTTTGATTGTTTGACTATTCAGTTTAAGATTACCAGCAAGACTTGCAGCACTGGGGAATGGCACTGCAGGCTATTGTGAAATTTGAATAGTCAGTTGAGAAAGTAGCCTAGGCTAAACAAAGTTACCAGCAAGAGATGCAGCACAGGTGAATATGATTAGTATGCTAGCCAAACAGTCATGAAGTTTTAATAGTCACCTGGAGAAGTTACCAGCGAGAGTTGCAGCAAGGGGGAATTATTAGCAGGTACTGTAGGTACATTGCAAAAGAACATCCAGCAAAAGGCAGGCCCAATAAACAGATTTACTTTCAACCAAACTAGCTCTACTGCCCAGACCTTTCTTGACACTGTTAACTGGTCCTCTTGTTTACAATTTTAGCTTCTTTGATGGTGTGCAGAGTCAGTGTGTGTCTTTGATGGTGTGCAGATAATAGCCTCTCTTCACCTCGAAGAAGGCAACTAGTGTTGCGTGGCCAAAGCGCAAGTATAATAGCCCTTTGGTTACGTCACACACTCCACACACAGTGACCAATGTGTCATGTATGTATAAGCCTTTACTTGTTACTTGCCAAACAGTGACTTTGAGCTACCTCTGCTATTTAGTTTCAATGATCTTTTATTAACTACATCATTTACAGTTAGGTTAGATTCCAGTGAAAATGTCTTTACCTGAATATCTGTAGTCTGCAATGCTCACTCATCAGCCCAGCACAAACCATGTCCTCAATGGAGCTTCTAAGGTCATTGTTGCTTAGATCTAACTCACTCAAGTGTGAGTTTGGAGACTGAAGAGCTGAGGTCAAAAAACGACAGGATTCCTGTGACAGCTTGCAGCCAGAAAGTCTATTTGGCATTGAGAGAAATGATTGATGATTGATGTGAAGAGATTAAGATGACAAATACTACTGTTTTGCAGCGTCTTTTACTCAGCACCAGTTAAGCACCAGTGCTTTTGTACTATTTCAGAAAGAACAAATTGAAAAATGTGATAAATAACTAACCCTTATATTTAACTTGTATAACCATGCATAACTTCTGTGCATGTTTTCCTTGAGAAAAGCAGACGTTGCACATTCTGTAGTCAATAAAACAACATTTTTTCTCTTAACAATTCTCACCTTGGCGTCTCCAGGTTACAGTTGGAACTTTTGAGAGAGACACAGAGCAAGTTTTTTGCAGAGTTGTGTAGGCGATTCTTTCTCAGGTAAAGCTCTCTCAGTGGTGATTTTGGCAACTGAAGAGCAGAAGCCACACTTTCATAGGCCTCATCAGTCAATTTACAACCAACTAGTCTATAACAGACAGCAGAAGGGAGATCAATGAAAACATGAAATAATAATCACAGTTCAAAGACCCAACAGCTCAAACAACAGAATCTTGAATTTCCCCTTGGGGATCAATAAAGTATCTATCTATCTATCTATCTATCTATCTATCTATCTGAATTACTTTTACTTACAAATGTTGTAATGTAAATGTTGTCACATTCTGCAACATGTCTAGTACTCTTAATAAGAAACTCACAAAGCCTTTCTGCAACTCCTTACTGCTGGAATCAGTCTCCTTCGACCCTCCTCTGAAGTCTTGTATTCACTGAAGTTCAACTCCTCCAGTACCTCCTCAGACCCTAACAGCATATACGCCAGTGCAGAGCAGTGTGCAAGTGTGAGCTGCTTATTGGTTCCTTTCCCTGACTTCAACAATCGGTGGATATCCTGTTGAATAGAGCGACCATTCATTTCATCCAAGCAATGTAAAAGGTTGATGCATCTTTCAGGAGAGATGTTGGGCCTCTGCATGTGTTTCAGATTTCTAATGTCTTTGTTGATGCTATTATGGTTACAGGTTGGGTTCGGAGGTATGCCTTGGAGGAGTTCCTGAGTTGACTCCAGGGCAAAACCATGAAGAAAGCGGACAAAGAGATCAAGGTGTCCATTTCGACTTTCTAAAGCTTTGTTCACAGCAATCTTCAGAAATTCATCCAAGGTTAAATCATGCATAGATGCAGATTTCCGTGCCAGGAAATGGTTCAGTTTGCCCATATCTTTGTACACATAGGAGTGAAAGATATGGAGGGCGGCTAAGAACTCTTGAATGCTGAGGTGCACAAAGCAGTACACCTTCTCCGTGACAAACACAGACTCTTGCTTGAAGATCTCAGTGCACATGCCAGAGTGAACAGAGGCATCGTTGACATCAATGCCACTTCCTTTTAGGTCATTTTCATAGAACATGAGATTACCTTTTTGCAGATGTTTAAAAGCTAGTTCAGTCAATCGCAAGATCATGCCTTTGTGAGTCTCCAGGAGGTCATGACAATCTGTCGCAATTCCATCATGGTACTTGTGATTTTTCATGTTGGTTTGAATCAGCAGAAAGTGTGTGAACATCTCAGTCAGAGTTCTGGGTACTTGGTTTCCATCTTCGTTGAATAGTATTTGCTGAAGAACTGTGGCAGAAATGCAACAGAAGACTGGCATGTGACACATTATGTGGAGGCTCCTGGACGCTTTAATGTGTGTTATGATTTTCTGTGCTTGACTTGGATCATCAATTCTCTTCATGAAGTATTCTTCCTTATGATGGTCATCAAACCCTACCACTTCGGTAAACAGGTTGATGTACTGCGAAGGGATCTGACTGGCTGCTGCTGGTCGTGAAGTTATCCAAATAAGGGCAGAGGGTAGGAGAGCTCTGTTAATGAGGCTTGATATCAGCATATCCACTGTGGATGTTTGTCTGTCACTGTGGAGCATTGGTTCCTCCTAGAATTTTAGTGAAAGTTGGCTCTCAGGCCATCTAAGATGAACAGCATCTTCCAGTTTTGGTATTCTTCCACATCCAACAGCTTCCCAAGCTCTGGATGGAAGGCCAGCAGAAGTTCACGGAGGTTGAACTTCTTGTCTTTGACCAAATTCAGTGCTCTGAAAGGAATTGCAAAGATGATGTCTAGATCTGCATTTGCTTTCCGTCTGACCAGTCAAGAATTAACTTTTGAACTGAGACTTTTTCCCAATGCCAGCTATTCCCTTGGTCAGCACAATTCTACAAGATCTTTGCGTTCCAGATATGAAAACTGCCCCGATTTCTCTGACTTTCGTTTTGCGGCCTCTGCAGCTTGAAACTGAATCACTGTTGAAAAGTCGTGTCTGTCACAGAATGCAGTGAAGAGGCTGAACTTGGAACCAGATACAGAATGCGGTAAGTTTTTATTCCACCTTAAATATTGCGGTTTTTATCGTATAGTGAGTCTACTATAACACCCCACATCTGTAAACATGAGTTTCTTCGGAGTAAAAAAAGCGATAGGCCTACCCTAACAAAAACTAGATGTACCGCATAGCGGTACAAAATATGACCGCCGCTCAGTCCTGTACATCCGTTCCGCGAAAATAAATCACACTTCAATTTGTCTCCATATTTTACTCCATCCCCCACTCTTGAAACTTTTGTGTATGCTTGTTTGGCATGCCTGAGTGAGTGTGTTTGGCATGCCTGAGAATGTAGCCTACTGGTGCTGAAAAGGTGAATAGATTGTAGAATAGCCAAAGAAGATGTAGCATTGTTATAAAACCTTTAAAATCTCTAAACAATCACAAGTAGGGCAGTTCATCACAGTTCATCCATTGCAACTGGATTGATGAAAGGTCACTTACACCTGTAGGCTACATTGTATTTGGGAAAAGCAAAAGGTATCAGCATAATGTTATTTATTTATTTATTTATTTATTTATTTATAAACAAAAACATCTCTGTCAGTTCCATGCCGTTTTCAACAGCTATCAAAAACAAAGGTCATTTTGGATGGATGGATTTTTTGTGAATGTTTCTTCTTCTACATAAGATTTTAGTCATCTTTAGTTCATTGTTCATTGTAGGCTAATACTTTATTGTCTAAATTAAGTAACAGTAGTCTGAAACGTTATTGTTAATGCACAAATTAAGTAACAGTAGTCTGAAACGAAATGCTGTTTTACATCTAAACAGTGGTGCAAATAACTGGCATGTCCAAATGGGCCTTGATTAAATGCGTCGCTAGACTGTTCATACACATTTTAACGGGCCAAAGTTGAAGAGCTGTTGTCCGTTATTGTTCGTGCAAATATAGGCTGATTCATGTTCCCTTGCATTGTGTAACTGAAGTCCATGGCTAGTCTGGCTTTCACCAGACCAAGCTCAATCTTTTAAGAAATCAAAAAATAAATAGCGGGCAGATCAGGCTGGGTTCACCCAGCCTAGTCCATAGGCACCCGATATTGTTTAATTTTCCGATTGAGATATCCACGCTCTGGCTATTCTAAATGCAAAAATGCATCAGGGAGTTATGACAAAACTGTAACTAACAATCTAGACAAACTAATAGAAAGCTGTTAGCTTCCCTAAGCTACAGGTAGACTTATAAGGTAGGTACAACATAAATTGTCAATAGGCTATGCTGGCGACACAAATAAAATCTCCTTTGGAAACCAATGGCTTACGCCTTACAGTATCAAGCGGACTTAAACTGCCATATCGTGGCGAAAAGTTGTAATAAAATTCACGCAGCTCCATGAGTCAAGGAAAGCGCGAATGAAGTAGCAACTTCTAAATGGGGCCCACTACACAGTAGCTTAAGGTGTGTCGCTAAAGCAGCCATAATGAAATGAAGGTGTCATTGTTTGGATACTTCACACACACATGCTTTTTAATTTCACAGACTACAACTACCAAGCTGGAATCAAAGCACCTCGATTCCCCTCTCTCTCACACCCTGCACGCACTTAAAACAAAAATAAACAGGCGTCTCAGTCTCAGTCTCACGCATGTATAGGCAAAACTGTATCAGACTGGTGTAACGTTGGTAAATCTTCCATTGCACAGAATGATTTTTGTAGCACGTGCAACAAATGACAGTCGAAAGATACAATTACAGTGCTGCTATCATTGGTATAACCGCATTTACAGTTTTCTACAAATGCAATCAATCAAATTGGCCTCCATCACTCAACCAACGCTAACGGTAACATTACCTAGGTCCTTATTGATATTATAAGATTAACGTATCTGCAGTAAAACCAAGCATGTCCCATAAACATCCTCAGATTTATTTCGCTTCAAGAACAAATGGGAATTACATTTCATGTGAACATCATCCTACAGTCCTTTGTAGGAAGCGCCCATTGTTTTTCCAACCAACTTTTAACTTCCAACAAAATTACGTCTCACTGCAACGATGCGCAATCTAGTGGACAAACGACTACTTATCCCCAATACTGGAAATGCAGCCATGATGATGATGATGATGATGAATATTTATTTTGGCTTTCTTTTAATCCTACTGAATTTGTAATTATGTATCGGCCGTTCTAATACCGATAGTATGTGGGTGCCTGTGTGTGTGTGTGCATGTGTATATGTGTGCACCGCCATCTACAGGCCAATGAGTGTACAGTCACTAAATGTACACATAACCTAATTTTTTTTAGACCCCCCCATTGATGAAATTCTACGAAACTTGGCATACCCCCAGAGAATGCCAGATCAATCATACACATAAAATTTGGTGCAGTTCTGAACATCTTAACTGAAGATAGGGGCGATTAAAGCAGAATGATATTGCATTTTCATTTTTTACCGGAGGGGGTGCAAATCACAAATGAGTGATTATGGGCCAGATTGATGTGGGCCCTTGAGACCAACATACCATAAAAGATTCTTCATCCTCGGTGCCACGGTTCAGGTAGTTATTTAGGAAAAACTGCTTTTTTTATGGTTCGGGGCCCAGCACGGGGGTTGGGCGTGGCCCCCGGGGACGAAACAAAATTTTTCCGTAAAAGTCTAGTGGGGCTACATACCCACCAAATTTCATGTGCCCCGGTGTTTCGGTGTCCCGGGTATCGTTGACCAAAAATTCAGGAAGTAGATGACGGGGAAAAAAAAAAAAAAACTTTGATGACCCTATATGACCGCTTCGCTAGCTTCGCTAGCGGCGGTCATAATAACTAGCCTAGTATGGGACGGTTTCACTGCAGCAGGCCTAGTATTTTTAGGTCCGAAATGCAGTAGGATAAAAAGTAAGTAGCCTTCGGAGGTTGTGTGTGTCGAGCACAAAGGGCGTTCAAGATGAAGCCGGTTTGAGGCGTGTAGTTTTCATAAAAATGATGTGACTGATGACAAAATAATGACGCCTCGGTTTGTGAGTGTGACGTCTGAAGCTAGGTTTTGGACACACACCCACGTGACTGATTCAAAGATTGTGAATTAGGGAAATCTGAATCAGGCTGTGAATGGGGACATACAGAAATGCAATGTATTGCACACTTCTAATGTAATAAATAAGAAAATGAACATACAACATATTAAGGGCTCTATTTTGACGATCAAAAACACAGCGCAAAGCTTATTCTTATCCCAAGTCTTGCACCCAGGGGTGTGACAGAAGGTGTGGTCTGGCGCATGATCCAAAAAACTCTATCTTACCACTGCCACTGACCAAGAAAAACGGAGGGTTCTCTGAGAATATGAGTGAGGTATCTCACTATGCATAGGAAGCGCCCTCTGGCATGGGCGTATATTAACGGTGGGACACTAAGATCCTAATCAATATTTTAAGATGCAAAATTGTCCCCACCAATATTTTAGCAAACTTATTTGTGCTGCTCATGGCCTCATTCCGACAGCCAGCACAACAGTACAAGAAACGTCGTCATATGATTTGCTGAAAAACAGAGGGGGAGAGGGAAGGGTTATCTGAAATGCACGCTACAATAGGCCTACACGCACGGAGAGTGTCAAAGCACAGGCTACTTGTAGCCTACTTGTTTGCACCGGCAGTCAAGCAAGCGGGTGTGTCAACGACAACGGTAAGTTAGGGCAGTCTGCCAATACATAGCCTATCCCAAAAAAGGCCAGAGTAAAACATTGTGCTATTCCCTTTGCCCATCAGCATGTACATGTTTGCCCCTTTTGTGGTTTGTAGATCAGCTATGCCACCCAAAAATACGAAGCTTTTTCATTGCAGTCTAGGCAAAATAATTAGCCATACAAACTGGCAACTGGTGACCAGGCTTTCAAATGCGGATTTTACTGTGTAAAATAGCATTAGCTGTTAGGATATTACCCAGGATATTGTCACAGCTAACCTAGCTTCTGTAATCTTTCACCAAAGTTAGGAGTCATGTTGAATAAGGGTGTGCTGCACGGACAGTCACATAGGCTATAAGTCACCATCACTGACTGTTGGGCTACCAATCTTGCAGTCGCAATAAACAATGGATCCGAGAAATTTTCCTGTTCTTATATTCTGTTTATGTAGGCTAATGTATTTGTGAATGTAGCCTGCACAATGCAAATAAATAAAAGATAAACTGGTCCATACTCATAGAAATTAACATTGCGAAATGAACTTATCTGTTCTATGATCTCATCCCAGAAAGATTTTCTTTGACTTAGTTCGTTTTTTGAACATTTATTTTATCTAATGACAGCAAACATGATGAATTGAATCCACATATCCTTGCACTTCCGAAACTATTTTTCAGCGTTCACGTTCCTCTTAAAGTGACAGGCACTCAATTAGATTTACACACCAAATGTGATGATCTAGACAAGTGTAGCCTAATAATTTAAATATCAATATGATGTAATCAAATTACTAAATATGTTTAGCTATTAGTAATCATGCAGATAATAAAATACTATAAATAATTATCAATATACATTTATAATACAATATACATTCCAAAATATGAAAAAGGAACCTATGACAACCATCACTTTCTATGTGTGTGTGTGTGTGTGTGTGTGGAAGGTCAATCAAAT
Organism: Alosa alosa; assembly: GCF_017589495.1. Lineage (NCBI taxonomy): Eukaryota > Metazoa > Chordata > Actinopteri > Clupeiformes > Clupeidae > Alosa > Alosa alosa. The sequence goes on along the minus strand of NC_063192.1, from coordinate 25,434,217 downwards.
TCTATGATTGCCACTGATGTGAATGATCTCACAAATCACACAAACCAAATCAAATTTAAAAAAAATCACAACAGTATCGAAATAGAGATTCTTCACTTGCTATAAGTATTGAAACAATAGTGTTGGTATCGTGACAACAGGAGTTGTGGATGTGTCCCCACCAAAGCTGAGACCAAACCTACGCCCTTGCCCTCTGGACCAACCACGGAAGCACCTATTGCACAACGTCTGTCTATAGACAGACCAATTGCAGCCCAGGGGCGGAGCCCCTATGTCACCCCGTTATATTCGGCTGCGCAACCCTCTTCGCTCATTCTCTGGCATGCTTTCTCCCGTGCAGTAATGCAAAACGGGCGTATTGGTGTGATACCTCACTCATATTCTCAGAGAATCACAGTTATGTTAAGTAACTTTCCGTTCACTATGGGAAGATATAGACTTCCGTATTGCATGCCTTCCGAAGCAGGAAGAGTCTGATATGACGAGTTCTTAGGGTTCATTTCACTCGTCTGCAGTGCCCACACTAAGCACTGTATGCGCCGGAGTCGGTGCCGTTACATCCAGCCTATAATAACGAATAAATGTGTCGGGGTTTGTCCAGCAGCCCACTGCACATACGTCTTTAATAACAAAAATTCCTTGGAAAAATGCCCAAGAAGTGCCCATGCCCTGAGTAGAATGTGCTCTAAGTCGCTCGGGAGGCTGAATGCCCCTTCATACGGCAACTTAATTGCGTTGACTAGCCAGTGAGAGACATGTTGCCTTGAGATGGGTTTCCCTGTGTGAGGAGGTGCCCACGACACAAACAGCTGGTCACTTTTCCTAATAAGGGGCAGCCGTGGCCTACTGGTTAGCGCTTCGGACTTGTAACCGGAGGGTTGCCGGTTCGAACCTCGACCAGTAGGCACGGCTGAAGTGCCCTTGAGCATGGCACCTAACCCCTCACTGCTCCCCGAGCACCGCTGTTGGCAGCTCACTGTGCCGGGATTAGTGTGTGCTGAGTGTGTTTCACTAATTCACGGATTGGGATAAATGCAGAGACCAAATTTCCCTCACGGGATCAAAAGAGTATATATACTTATACTAATATTTCTCGTTCTGTCTATGTACATTTTTAGTGCACGGACAGGGCACAAGCAATGCAGCCTCTGCTCCTCTGATGAGGAAAAAGGAGGAGAGTAAAAAGATCATAGCTCTATGGCCTTGCCAACATATGTCGAAACAATTACCTTTGGAATGAAAGCGGGGTTCAGTCTCAACATTACCGCTGTCAGATCCTTCGCTAAACTTCATGCACATCGTGTGAATCAAAAGTGCATGCAGCTCGCTCACTCTCTTTGCTGAGACTAAAGCCAATAGCAAAGTCGTCTTCAGCGTGAGGTGTTTTATATCAATGCTATCCAAGTGCTCGAAAGGGGCTTCTGAGAGAGCTTTCAGGACCATGGGCAGGTCCCAAGATGGCATTGTAGGCTTCGGCGGCGGACGTAAAAAAATGGACACCTTTCATGAACTGCTTAATCAGTGGATGGCAAGCAACCCACCGAGAGTTTGCCGAACCCAACATGACAAGCAGATATAATGTCCAAATAAACTTTAATAGTGGTGAAGGCTTTTCCTTTGTCCAAAAGTCCTTGCAAAAAACACAACACATCGGTAACTGAGAAAGGGATGACCTCCCTGTCCACACACCAGTTTTCAAACCCATGCCATTTACAGTCGTAAAATGTTCGCGTTGACGGGGCTCTGGCACTTTGAATAGTGGCAATGACCTCGGGAGGAAGACCCGCAGCATTCAGGTTTAACCACTGACGGGCCAGACCCAGAGTGCCAGACGATCTGGCTTGGGATGTAGAATTTGCCCCTGAGCCTGAGATAGTATGTCTCTGCGGAGAGGCCAGGGTTCTCTGGCTAGCATCTGGCTGATCTCTGCTAACCACAGCCTCCCGGGCAAATTTGGGGCTACTAACAGGAGAGATAGTACGTGCTCTCTTACTCTGGCGTGTGTCGGAGAAATTAGGCTGAGTGGTGGGAATGTGTAAAGGAGCGCATTCGGCCATGGTTGTGTCAGTGCATCCATACCCAGTAGTGCATCCGCGTATTTGAGAGAAAAGAACAGTGGGCATTGAGTGTTTTCGTGCGAGGTGAAGACATCTATGGTAGCCATGCTGTATCTCTTCCAGATCTGACTGACAACTTGGGGATGGAGTTTCTATTCTCCGTGTGACAAGTGGTAGGTTAGCTCTCTATAGAGACATGTCGACTACACCATCTGAGGCCCTGCCCCTCAGAATATTCAATGAATTGGACTATAATTTGTAACCTGAAGCCCAACCAGGCAACACAGGTTCATGATCACAGGAAAACCAGAGGCATGGTTGCAAAAATAAACTGTCTTTGTCTTTATTTACATTCATTAAAAACATACAGGGAGTGGGTTCTCTCCAGACAGTCCGAACCTTTGCCACTAAGGCACTGACACAAATGGCCTACAAGGCCTGGACACACATGTATACACACATTTTAACTACTTTATTTATGTCCACAATACATAATAAATGTACATAATACATAAATATTACAGATACAGAACATTGCTAAGGCAAGATCCACCAATGTGGGTCTGATGACAATCTCAAACAGCAGATTTATGGATACACACAACACCTTCTTCTCCATATATGGCGACTTCCAATAATGGAGGATATTGAGCAGTATTTGGCAATTTGCTTTGCCTTTGCTTTTGTAAAGCCAACTATCCTGAGACCCCTAATGACAAGCCTATGCACGTGGCCCAGGCTGCCAAAGATAAGTACCAGATATTGACATTTGTAGCCAAGGCCAGTTATTTGCTGTACAAGAGGGTGGTATTTTACTAGCTTTGTTAAGTAAGCCTCCATGAATCAAAACAGCAACCTACTTCCAGGATGAACACATCCCTATCATGCTCATCAATGATTATAATATCAGGCCTGGTGGCATTTAAATCAGAGAACGCAGACATTGTAGAACACCTGGAAAACATTTGCTGTCAAACAAAACAATTTACATGTATTGACACATTTGGAGAAAATAAGGATGATACCGACACACACCGTCACACACACATATACGTACAAACAGGCCAGAATGTGCTCTTTAGATTAACGGCTGAGGGAAAGCCAGGGAGAGGACTGGAGCTTACCCAGGGCTGGAGAGTATATCAGAGGAGAGGGTCTAAGACACACCACACGTGAACATGTCAAACCAAATACTCAGATGCACCACAGCAGGAAAAAGTGAAGGGACGCCACCACCTTGAGAGCCCGCCACCCCAGTTGGCCTGCAGCTCCTTTCCAGCAAGAGAGAGAGATCACTGAATGAGCCACTAATTCTAATGCACACAAATATGCACTCACACTAGGGAGACAACTTATCTTATACAGCAAGGCCTAATGCTCTTTTTACACGTTGGCATGTCACAGGCTACTAGCTAGCCATGCATACTCCTCGGATTAATGTCCATTCACAATTGGAAACACACATTCAGTTCGAAACCAGTTTCCATTGACACTTAAAGGAGAATTCCGGTGTGATATTGACCTAATGTGTGTTGAAACATGATACCGAGTGTGAACGTATGTCTCATAGCTCACCTAGGCTTGTCCCCTGCACTCAGAAATCTGGCGCTAGTTAGCCAATGCTACCAACACAGTGTTTCGTTCTGGTGCCTCGGGCATTGGCCTAGCCATGCAAATAAATCACTGTTTTACACCATTTACGAGGCTCAAAGTAGCTCCATACTTCATTGGTAGACTTCCGAAGGCCTTGACATTTAAAAACGAGACATAGAGAACTTTGAAAAAGCACTGGTAGTTTATTTACAAGATGATTTATACAGACAGTACCTTCCTTTATTTTTACCGTTGCCATCTTGAATTTAGTCAGGATAAGTCAAGCGACGAGTACGAACGAACAGGTATGATAAGGGATCAGATTCCAAAAATAATTCAGTGGAAATGCATGGATTCAGTTGCTTCCAGTAGCAGCAACTGGAATCCATGCATTTTTACGGAATTATTTTTGGAATCTGATCCCTTATCATACCTGTTTGTTCGTACTCGTCGCTCGACTTATCGTGACTAAATTCAAGATGGCGTCGAACGGTAAAATTCCTTAAGGTACTGTCTGTATAAATTAGAGATGCACCGATAGATCGGCTGGTGACCGGAATCAGCCGATTTTCACGTGATCGGCCATGACCGGCGACCGGCCGGTCAGTCTGAGACATGCCGATTTTATCCCGGTCAAATGCACTTGTGCGCCACAATTGTAACAACACCCAGCAGAGTTTGCAAAGTTTGAAGAAGCTAGCAACCAGGCCAACACTCAGGGCTGGATGTAGGGCTACAAAGAAAGCGCTAATAGGCTACTGAGTTTTTCTATGCAGCAAACGCTGTGCTTTGCCATTGGCCTAGTGCGTGGAATTTACTAAGCTGTCACTTCATTAGGCTACGTAAACATCGCTCATCACCGCCCGTCACTGCCGCTAATTGCGTGCCCACAGCTGAACCACAAGCGCTGCTGAACGGAGGTAACCGATTGCGACATTAAATCAAATCATAATCAAAGTTTAGCGATCATAAGCTACATAATAAGATGTCAACAAGCAGCAACATACAGTAGCCCTAGTAGTTCTACTCCACTTAAAAAAAATACTCTGAACTATTTACTGCACGTAGACTAGGGCTATGCCTTAAAATACCCTAGTAGATTGAGAAGTGGATGTCGTGAAAGTGAACAAATGATAGCCTATTAGAAAGGCAAACAAACGTTAAAGTTGCTTTTGACATAGTAGCCTACAATGAAGAAAACTGATGCTCTGAATACTGAATCAGCCGTCTCTGAAAGTTTCTAGGCCTATAGCCTAATTGATGCATTTAACCAGAATTTGGATTTAATTTTTTCACCGCAAAACAGACGTGCACTGTTTTCATATATGGTGGAGCACCTAATCGCTATTAGCACTTCTCCTCCCCTGTGTTTGGTGATAGCCTAGGCTACAACCACTTTTCCCTCGCCCTCCCATAAATTCATCAATGCATATGAAAATATGTTACATGGTAGCATGTTCAAATGTATCATGACAATTTTTCTTATATCTTTAGTTGGATATTGGATGTGAGAAGAATAAAATGGGTGTTCCATAACTTAACTTAATCCATAATTTGATACTGCAACTAAAGTTAGACTTGAAGAAGAAACTGTCTGCTCACCAGTTCCATTTTTTTTAACAGCCATTTCATTATTTATAAGTTGATTACATGTCTATATTAACATGTTCTATCAAAGAAAAGATAGAAAATAACTATTTGTGTGTGTGCTGTAAAATGGTTAGAAGAAATGAAATCGGAATCGGCTAAAATCGGTATCGGCAGGTCAAACTCTATGAAAAATCGGAAATCGGTATCGGCCCAGAAAATTGCAATCGGTGCATCTCTAGTATAAATAGTCTTGTAAATAAACTACCAGTGCTTTTTCAAAGTTCTCTATGTCTCGTTTTAAATGTCAAGGCCTTCGGAAGTCTACCAATGAAGTATGGAGCTACTTTGAGCCTCGTAAATGGTGTAAAACAGTGATTTATTTGCATGGCTAGGCCGATGCCCGAGGCACCACAACGAAACACTGTGTTGGTAGCATTGGCTAACTAGCGCCAGATTTCTGAGTGCAGGGGACAAGCCGAGGTGAGCTATGAGACATACGTTCACACTCGGTATCATGTTTCAACACACTTTAGGTCAAAATCACACCGGAATTATCCTTTAACACACAGGGTGCTCAAGGTCACGTTGTCAGACATTATAACGCTGGACAAGAGCGTCCGGTGTACAGTTCTTCTCCCCTGTGGAATGCAAACATAGTAAACAAAAACAACAAACATGTAAGATCGACCAACACAACTTGGGTGCAGACAAAACAGCAGCATTCGGAAATTGGACCAAAGTAGCCTTGATGTTGCCGCTCCTTGTGTTACCGCCAAGCTCGATCAGATGAGGTCGGTTAGAGGCCCACGTTCTGCCACCGACAGCAGTCCAGGAATGTCACTGGATGCATGCACAGCGGGCAGGAGGCCAAAACAGCACAAGGGATCCCGCGGTGAAGGCAGGAGTCAGGTGGACGAACAACGGTATGCAGCTATGACGTCGGCTTTCAAATTAAAAGCTGAAGGTAATATAGCCACTCCTATGTGCTGATTGGCTCACCTCCGAATGAGCCACTCCCAATGGCACTACCGGGCTAGAGAAGGGGCGTGGACCTTGTCCTGTTACATCCGTAAAGGGGGTTTCCCCTAGAGAGAAGGTCCGCCCTAACCTGACTCTCGCCAGATGAATTTCGTTCCGCCTAGCTTCACTCATCCATCTGAGACCAATCCATTGGAGTGTTGCTTCAGAAGGCTGGGCCTAATCAAAAAATGCCTGCATATGATTGAATAAGCCACTTGTCCGTCATCTATTGACGTGCTACTTCAACCACTCACATCGAAGCCAACCCGTGACGCTGATAACAGTCTCACAGTCGCTTCTACGCTATGTCACATCTATGAAACTCCCGCCCTGCGTCCTGATTGGCTCTACCATACAATCTCGTGCTGAAATCACTCTCAATGGAAGAGGTCCCAGATGGTTGTGAGTGAAGCTAGGCGAAGCTAAGCGGAACGAAATTCATCTGGCGAGAGTCAGGTTAGGTCCGCCCGGGGTTCATGATTCCTGGAACGTGCGTTGCTCGTGGCGAGCTGATCCGGGTGCTGCTCCAAAGAATCAGCCTGCGCGCAAGCTTGTGAAGTAGAAGGGAGAGTGTCCCTCCCTGGCGATTGATATAAGCCACTACGGTTGTATTGTCTGTCCTGATTAGGACATGGCAACCGTGCAGGTATTGGAGAAAATGTTCTAGCGGTAGGAACACTGCCAACAGTTCGAGAATATTGATGTGTTTGTCTTTAAACCATGTTGGCCATGTCCCGTTGGCAGATCTGCCTTTGTGGACTGCAGCCCACCCTGTGAGGGATGCATCCGTGGTGACTACCTTTCTCTCGTACACAGGGGAGAGCCTGTTCTGAGTGTCTGCAGATTTTTCTACCAGTTGAGTGCGGTGAGGCATACCGATGATATTTTCACTATGCGTCTGAGATGCCTCCGGGGGCATAATCGCAGGGACCCTACCCACCTTTGAAATTCCCTTATTCTCAACCCAGAGGAGTCAATGATTTCCAAAAATAATTACACATTTTGATTGGTCTAACCACATGACCGTTTTTAACTTTACCTCAGTCCAACTTAAATGAGCTCAGGCCCAGATAAAACGGTGGCATTTTTTGCATGGTAAAGTTTGCACTAGCATTGTGGATTGAGTATTAACTGTGCTCAAAGACAATGGTTATCGGAAGTTTTTTCTGAGCCCATACAATGATTTTCTTTACAGAAACATTAATGCAGTACCATCTGAGGTCCAAAAGACCACAGCCATCCAATATTAATGTTATGTTACTGCTGTGAAATTATTCCTCATTTTGTTGTCTTTATCATTCCTCGACTGAACACACCAATGTTGCCGATGCAAATTTTAATCCAACCAGTGGTGAAAAGTGCAAAGTGCTACCAAAGTGCAACATGTTTTCGGTCCCATTCAGACCATCATCAGTGCCCCTTTGTCTTTATCATTACACACCTTTTCCAGCATTCTTTTGCCTATGTCCCAACTTTTTCAAACTGGATATATTTACTTTGAAATATTTTTCACATGTCCTTTTTGCAGCTAAATATGGGTTTACCAGATTTGCTGATTATCACATTCTGTGATTCTGATTTTTGGTTGTGTTTGTTTGGTGTGTTTATGGCCAGAAAGCAAAAAACAACAGATGCAAGACATGGCCAGTGGTGGAGACATAACCCACCATCTCGTGTATCCATGTAATACTGACCCCCACAGGATAATTCGTTGCACTACCTGAGTCACAGTCGCACACATTTGGATTCTGAGTGACTGGCTGATACATGTGTAAGTTACTCGAGTCTAAATAACTCACCAATGCCTATTACACAGATTTTCAAGATACATCTCGGTCTTGTCTTCTCTAAATAGGTTTGCAGTGCATGCTCACAGTGGTTATCTGCATTATTTTCCATTTGTGTTGACAAACATGACTGAATATAAATCGTGCGCTATTATCATACAGCCAAACTATTAGACAACAACTTTGAACGTATTTTGCTGAGCCAGATGCCATGGTGGCGAGCTAAAAATGCAACCCTGGGGGGTGTTGGGTCATTTGACAGGCTAAATTGCTACTTTGTTAGGCTATTGAGTGCGTTCCCGTGGAGAGGAGGAGGATGAACCGTGAAACTAGGAACGAATTGTTTAACTGGCTCGACTCAGCGTGGCATATGGTGCCGCTTGCCAACTACATGCTGACACCAACAAATTGTCGATTTCATACCAATTTTCAGGTAGCTATACAACACATTTACCACACACGTAGGTCTCGTCAAGCTCCTCTCCCAGAACAGCCTCAAGTAGCTTCCACCTGCGTGATTTCATGATACTCACGTCCACTTTTTACGCATGTAGCCTATTTATTTATTGACATTTTTGTTATTTTGATTATCTTATGCTATTTTATGCTGTTGGCTTAAAATCATTCATCGTCAAGTACCATTGACGGGCTGTGCTTTTAGCAAGATGCAAGCACTTGCAACGAATTTCCAGACGATGTTGCCTTGGAGAAAATAGGCCTACATAGTCTTATTTCACTTAAATGACCATTCTTTTACTTTGCCATACATCTGGTGCCTGCCATGAAAGCTGTGCCTTGCCTCTTTGTACATTGAACTATAGGCACCAGCAAGCACATTCAGTCTTAGGCAGTGGGCATATTTCTGGACCCCAAAAATATGGAGCGAGGCAAATTGGAGGCACGCCTCCTGGCTTTTGAGATGTACACTCCAATTTTCCACTTTGGGGTATAAAAGCAATGCCATGGGAAACCTGCTACGGCAGTTGCACACAAATAGGGTTAGGCCTATTCTCCTGCAAAGCTCGCAGTATCGTTGAAGGATTTTGAGTTAACCTGGAATTAAGAAAAGTCACATCGTCACACTGGTGTAACAGGTGTGACTCTTGTCTGCTAGAATGCCGAAATGTAAATATAATCTGTAAACGCCTATTTATCATGTATTTGTAGTGAGCCCTTGATTTAGAAGTCAGCCAGTGAAATTAACATATAACCATTGAACCGGAGTCTTTTGCATAGAAGCTTATCTTTGAACATTTTACCAGATTGCAGCCATACTGAATATAACATTCTAAACATTCTGAAAGTGCACAACTCTGGTGGAAGGATATCCGATGTTTTCTAAATTTCTTTCCATCTAGTCCACTGCTGTTTTGGTTGTAGGCAAAAAGATGGTGTACAAAAGTAGCTATTTCATTCTTATACAAATGCTTTTTAGGTTGCGCGGGGTAAATGGCAGATGTTTTGCAATTCAAGGCGCATCAATGCTCAAGCGCATTGCTTGTGAGACAATGCAAAGGCTCTTCTTTTGTAAGGCTCTTGTGTCTCTCAGTGAAGTGGGCAACAAAAGATCCATCCTTCAACCACTTATAAAGTTACTTTCCTCGAGTTCATTTCGGGCCTTGAGAAAACTCAAAGCGATGTTAATGTGGACCTTTGAGCCTTTCAGCTCGTAACCCCTCTGCACATAGCCAAACAAGGTCCATTGTGCGCCCGGACATCAGTAAAGACCCTTAAATAAGCAGTGGACTAGTCTATAGAAATTCATGATAGAACATGTTTGATCAGGGCTGTGGCAACAGGGCCGTCGCGTGGCTTTACCTCTGCTGTAATAAATTTAAAAAGCAAGACAGGTAGGCCTAGTTATTGAGTAAACCTTAAAATCATATATGCGAATCTTTCTCATCACAGGCTCTAACCATGTCTGCTTTTTTGTTTGCGCCACCGAATAGTTCTGAGGCGGTTCTCCGATTTGTTTCGCTCTCGGGTGACCTATTCTCTCTCACCCTATTAGTTGCGTCTTTCAGAGAACTGTCTCCTCGTGAACTAGTCTATATAGCTTGCCTTTCACACAGCTTAAACGTGGTTTTCTTAAATATTCTTTGGGATTTGTTTTAAACCTTTTTTACTGTACCTCCTGCTACAACAAAATGCCTTCCATCAACTGAACTGAATTCGAACTTATTGACGCATCCTTTTACCATACGGCTTACACCATTTTATTATATAGCCTATTACACGGGCAGTCTTTCCGCGCGCGGTTTACTCCACATGATCCATGTTCACCTGCCCGTTGTTAGCGCCATTCACGTGGTAATATGTACCAGATTTGTTCTGAATAAAAAGAAGAAGTTTATTGCAGGTAATTATATAATTGCCTCACTAATTGTTGTTAACAAGTCATAGAATAACCTAATTATTACAGCACCCCATTCTGAATCTCCTTAGCTGAGCATCCATAACAAAGGCGCACTGAAGTTAATGAGTTACCCAAGGAGACGAAAATGAAAGTGGAAAGAAAAGACCCGCAAGGCTTTTGATAAACATACTCTCCACTTGTTTTTAGTTGCGCGTAATTGTCATGTCAATTGTCTTAGCTCCTTTAGCCCCTGGTACTTGTGTAAATGAAGGTTATTTGAATAAAGAGGAAATACATTAAGGTCATACGACGAAAAACGACTCTGGAATATATATTTCTATCACTATGCCTCAGACATCTTTTAAGAGAATTAGCTAGTTTTAAACAGAAAGAAACGTAATTTAGTTAAATGACAGAAACATCATGCAACATTAAGGGTACATTTGTAGTGTTTAGAAGTCTCTACATGCTGAAAGCACACAGGCTAACACGGAACGTGTTACATTTGAGCGTGAAAACGGGTTCATAATGCCAACAACAAAAGAGGCAGCAGCTTTCACACACTCCTGGACCTCTGTCCGATTTCATACTGTGAAATTCTGTGTTGCACCAATTATGCGGTGCATTACATGCAATTTTGGATAAAGTAGAAGCATATAAAAGGCAACGTGGAATAGCCTAATTAGCGTGCCATGTTAACAAATCTGCATGCTTAATTGGAACAGAGCTATATGAGCTTCTTTTCTCCAAACATGAGCAATATACAAGGAATTTATATAAAAACAGTTTATTCAAACTGATATAACCACCAACTGACAATTAGTTCACAAATAATCCTGTGATTGTCCCGCTTATTTGTGCGTTGGAGACCAAGCTGTGGAGCTGTTATTTATTGCGATCATTTAAACTTCTTTTGACAGCAGCTTTGAATCTTTTGAAGTTTGCCAGTTCGCTTTGAAATATTCAGACGTAAGCTACGTAAAATCTGAGTTATTCTAGCCAACGAACACATTTGCCAATACTTGTGTATTTGTTTACCTGTTCACATGTACATTCACGTTTATATATTCGTTACCAAATAATCTACCATGTTTGTCATCTTAAACTATATAACGTTTTTGACATAGCATTGGTTAAATAGAAGCTACAATATTTAGATACCAATCCTCCACTCTCTCAAGGGTTCCCCTTTCGACTTAGCAGTTCCCAACAATGAGGCTTAGGGCATCAACAGGCCTAGACCTTTGATTTGCCTATTTTGTGTGAGTTACATAAAAGGGCAGAAGAATGGATCAGTGACCAGCCTTTGCACATATATACTGAGGGCCTTTTCTTTCCAATGTGGACTCCTCAGTGAACACTCTCAGATGTAAATGCGGGAGCCACTCGCGCTCTCTTTTCCACACCATTTGCGCGGCAAGCCACGGCCCCTATCTAAACAGTCTCATTGTGTGTTTTCCAGCTCCAGTCTGAGCAACTTTAAACGTGGCCCATGGAACGACATCCAGCTTGTCGCGTGTCCACTCTCTAATGTACATAACAAATGGATCGTCATGCCCTTCTTAAATGTCCCAACTGTACATAGTGGCTTGGTGTTGCATATTTTTAGAAAGCAAATCCATTTCCAGGTGTAGCTTTTGATATTCAGAACAAGTAAGCGCTTCAAGTTTAAGTGACTCTTCAGCTGAATGGTCTCTCATACCAGCAACAGATTTGGACGTATCACTTATTTGTCCTTATTGAGACATTTGTTGGAATACCCACAGCACATACTTCTATGGTGGCCATTTGCTAGGACTTTCCCAGGGCAGAGTCTTTTGATAGAAAAGTGTGGAAAATCGAGAAGTAAGGGCCCCAAAAAGAGGCGTTCCGTCGATTCTCTTCGGTCCGCGCTCGACCTGCCGGGTATAGCATAGACTGGCCTATATTTGATTTGGAAGGATTAAAGAACTACATTTCTATGTCTGCATTTTTCGACATTCACATTTACTATTAAATAAAGTTTAATGTGATATAGTTATGTGGATGAAGTAGGCCTATATAATCCGCATGTTTATACGAATGGTGGGAATATCAAGTGACAACGTGGGACCATATCCTGGCTCTTATTGCCAGAAAATCGCAAGGCTGTGACTACAAGTGCGAAATTACCACGGTGCTGCCTTCGGGCCTGTGGCGTGAAACCTAAAAAGAAAAGAATGAATAGGCAAGGCTGGTACAAGCCCCGCAACGGAGAAACGGGCTATTTGTAGCATTATGTCCCATTTTATGGATATTCTGTACGCTTCCCTTTGCCCTGTACAATATCACCTCACACGTCGATCTATAGTTTTGCATGTAGGCCTAGTCGCAAATTCCAAAGACTTTTCTACGACACAAATTGTTTTGATGATTGTATTCGACACAATGAGTTATTTTTATTCGCAACGGACAATCTCACTAAATCCAACACACGAGTGGCCTGCCTTAGCCTTTTCTCTCCAATCGATCTATTTCCACAAATAAATGTAGAAAGAAGCAGCTACAATGCAAGGATAGGCTGATAAATGAAGTCCATTACTGTAACATGTTAGAGACAACGGGAAATAAATGTGTATTTAGACTTATGTTAAATGTTGCAGGCACCAAACTCCAGAGACAAAACATCTGACATTCAAATACACATGTGTTAATGTGAAAACTGTTCTGTTCACTTTTGATGTTTAAGGTTAAAAGTTTCTATCAAGAATTAAAAACAAGTGTCGTTGTTCTCTGTGTGACGCACCCCCCATTGAAATGTAAAGTGACTCTCACTATAAATACTCCAGCGAGACCGCATTCCTCCACTCTCAACGAGGACTAGTCAGAGCGCTCATTCGTCTTCACATACAGAACATTTTGACCTTTGTCATGGTTGCTGCAGCAGACTCAGAGAAGACCAAAGTCTTCAGTGGGAAGAAGGTGGGCATGCTCACATTGTTAAATGTTAAATTAAATCTTATTTTTTACACGACCCGATTATAGGCCTATGCAATTTCCTAATGTTTTTCCCCCCTATTTGTATTTCCAGGTTTCCAAGCCACTGATGGAGAAAAAGCGAAGAGCTCGTATCAACAAATGTCTTGATCAGTTGAAGACCTTGTTGGAAACCTGCTACTCAAACAACGTACGTGTATAATGCTGACTGAATAGAAAAAGTCTTATTTGTTGATGTCAATTTCACTAAGTTAACAGTGGCTTGGCTTCTCTTTATAGATTCGTAAACGGAAGCTTGAAAAGGCCGACATACTGGAACTTACGGTCCGGCATCTGAGACATTTGCAGAAAAATCGCAGTGGTAAGTTTATTTTTTTTTAAGAAAATTATATGTGTGTCCAAAGCTTTCCCTTTTAAGAGAGCACTTATTTCTGCTTTACAAAATACACTTAGTGACACTTAAAGTGCATGCAATCGACTAAATTGACAAAAAAAATATCTTTATTCAGCAGGTTCCCCTATGCACACCGACTTTACCGAGTACCAAGCAGGGTTTCGTAGTTGCCTGGCTGGAGTGAATCAGTATTTGTTGGTAGCAGACATGGGCGGGAGCAACCGATCCGACATGCTGGCGCAACTCTCTAGCCGTCTTCTTCGCGCAGATGCGCGCAATGAAGATTTCAGCACCACGGACAGCGACTCGAGGAATCGCCAGTCAGCAGATCTTGGCGCGCAAAGACTGTCGCCAAATATGGCTCTGCGAGCGAATCATATAGCCGTGTCAAGCTGTGTTAGAGGTGCGGCAACCATCAGAAGTCATGGAAACGCAGTGAAAACGACAGAGTTACCAGGCAAAGACACTTTTCCTGGAGCCTGCCCGGTTGGAGTGACTGCTGCGAAAAAACACAAGGGAAACTGCACTGCTGGTTATTTGTCCAGAGGCAGTAGCCCCACTGATGGACAGCATATTGATAAATACGTCATGCCCCCCTCTGACTCCTACTGGCGGCCCTGGTGACGCATTTAGTACAGTATTTGATTAAATACACAGATAGGTTATTTTAGATTGTATAGATTGTCTATAGAACTATTTAATTACATAATTTGCACAAAGTAGATTCTATAATACACAACGCACTGTACTTTTGTATGCCCTTTCTATTTTTTTAAATAAAATACTGAAATGTTGAATCTCTCTGAATCTCAATCGTGATTGATCACCTTGCTCCTCAGCATGATTGCCACCATCTCAAGCACAGTCTGTGTTTTATGTTGTTATAGAAGTATTGCGAACAGTAGACTATCTATCAACCACCCTGAAGTGTTGTGTTTTCCAAAATGACTGGAGTGACAGGCCGCTGAACCTCCGTAGCAAGAGTGTGATGACTGATGAATAGTTCATGATCCAGTAACTTATTCACTATTGCCCCATATAGATTAGACCACAGGACTTAATTATAACTGCATTTGCGAAGGTCTGGCATATGAGCAATTTCAACAATGAAGCTGAGAGGAAAAGCCAAAAACGTTCTAGTTTTCTGTTGGATACGGTGGGACGATATGTAAGGAAGTAAGTGCTTCTGTCACAACAGTGTCCACGTTGTAATATTTTGTCAAATAAAATAATCTATCAGTAGTAGTTCCTAGGGTTACGCACTAGCCTACGCAGTTCTGTGGGAGATTCTACAGCATACGTCCAAAGGAGTTAAGTGAGCGGTTGGAGACCGATCGTGCGCAAAAAAGCTTTCATTCTGAAACCTGCATGCCGAATGCTTGTGAGAAAATACACTACCAGTAAAAGTCTAGGGTCACTTAGACATTTCTATTCCACACCATTTTTTTTTATCAGGGCAGCAGTTTTCAGATTACATTATGTGCTTACATAATTGCAAAAGGGTTCTCGACTGTTGTAGAAAGAAATGGCTGATCTTTAATTCAATATCTACATTGGCCATTATCAGCAACCATTCATCCAATGTTCCAAAGGCACATTCTGTTTACTAATCTGATATAATTTTAAAAGGCTAACTGAGAAAACATTGGAGAACCCTTTTGCAATTATGTAAGCACATAATGTAATCTGAAAACTGCTGCCCTGATTTTATTTTTAAAAAATGCAACTGATCTCAGCTGGTATTCTGTATATAATGGAGTGGAATGGAAATGTCTAAGTGACCTCAAACTTTTGACCGGTAGTGTACATTCACCGAATGCTGATGCTGACTATTACAACTTTTCTGTCATCACCATTGAACATCAAACCTCTTTGAGACGAATACATCAATTTCCCTAACCTTTACCATTTTGCCCTTGGCGTATCTGGAGTTAGTCCACCCCAAAGAGAGTAGGCCCGGCCTACAGAATGCATGAATATGGAATAGACTACGTTTGAGTTAGTATTTCCTCAGTATTTCTTTACCTTTCCTTTACGTTTTATTCCCTTATTCTAATGGTCAAATTCGAAAATGTATCCTTTGGGGCTTTACAATCAATCCCTGACTGAAGGCAAGTGTTAAAATCACTTGAGAGTTTCTCTTCAGTTGTGGAGGCCCGTCGACTTTGCCTTATTACACTCGAAAGAAGACCGTTTTAAGACAAATGTGCACATGTAAGCCTGAATGGATTGGTACACAGTCATTTCCAGAAAACGCAGGAAATAGTTTTAACATCGTAAATGGTGACATTGGAGTATATGGCTTAAAAATTAGCCTATTCATTATTATTATTGTTGCAACTTGAACACAGCTTTAGATGTCTTACTGTTATCTTCAGTGAATTTGGAAAAGACAGGTTGTAGTATTCAAGGATTGTTACTTGTGTCATAAAATCAGCTGCTTTTTGGTGGGAGTAGAGGATGGCACCTTGCGGCGAGGAGAATTGGTGACACGCCCTTGCCTTTTCACGGCGCATTCAGGAGTGCGGCGCGCTGGGGGTGGTGAAAGGGAGTGTGGACCAGCCAAGGATGAGGGTGCCTCTCGAGCTATGCGAGCCAACTCGGAAGATCCTGTTTCAGTTTTTTAATGTGCTAAACGCGTCCCTTTGCCCTCCTCTTCTTCCGAGACAAACCGTGGGGTTTTGACTCGTGAGCAAAGCCCCCCTGAATATTCAGCGGTCCGCCTTTTGGCCGTACAAGGAAGGACAGATCGCTTTATTGACGCTGTTAAATGGAATTGTCAAAGTAACCTCGTTCTCAGTGACAGTAACTTGCATTATAAATGGTGCATACTTTTGTTGTAGGCTGTCTTCCCCAACTTGTAGTTTGTAAATGCATTGAATACCACGCTGCCAAGTACGCACTCACTGAAACGTTCAACCAATTCCTATTAACTCTTAGCGTTGTTTAAGTATCCATCTAAGGGGGAGCCACAATAGCAGCGCAGCAGAGTTGAAAAGACAAGAAAAGGAGAAGAGTATCAAATTTGCATTAGACTGTGTCCAGTGGAGCGCTCTTAAAGCCAGACTTGCCTCGCTGCAAAAATGTGCCAGTGTTCGTCGGTACTCGTCTTATGAGTTCAGAACAATGGACCAAGCCAGTCAGTAAGTGCCATTTAGCTTCTTAGACTGCACTTACAGGTTTTATTGGTTCTGTCCAACAGGTGTGCAGGGTGACCATCATGATCACGACGATAAAGAAGGCACCCTAAACCGTCTTTTGTGTGCGTCAAAAACGCCACACCAACGTTATGAGAGACAATTCTCTTTTTTCTGCGATATGGTAGAAAACATATTGTTAAATAAGGGCAATAAAGAGTCAAGATGTCTTGAAAGATTTATTTTATTTTTCTAACCTTACATATTTTTTAGGCAGTATTTCAAAAAGTGTTAGCATCGTTAAAAATGAGAAGCGAGTGTTTTCATAAACGGTTGATGTAGCCTACACATTTTCTTGATGAACACTTCTCTCAGAATTAGGCAGAACGCCAGGGTTTCCATTGACAAACGCAAACACTTCAAACAATTCAACAAAAGTCGTGTTTCTCTTCATGTAAATGTAATTACTTCAAGCAAAGTCATAATATCAGCAACATAACATCAAACATCGTCCATTAGTTTGACAAAGTATTTAGAACCGAGGATATGTTACAAAACTACGCTCTGATATTTTTTTAACAAAACAAACGAAACGAGTTCTATTTTTCAAATCATAAATAACGTTAAACGTATTGATTTTTTTAAAAAATAGAAGTGTTTATAGATGTGCATTATGTAATCAAAGTGTGGTGCACGGAAAAATGTAAACTAGAACGCACAGATCTCACAAAATCTCAGACCTCCGCTGGGAAAAAACGATATGGCCAAATGTTTCATTTAACATGTCAAAGTGCTTAACAAAATCTGACCGTGTTACATAATTGTATCATTATTTGAACAATGTCAAGAATAAAGAAGAAGTATCTCCACAAACAACATAAGGCTACTAAAAATCCTTCTGGGTACTTTTCAAGTTGCAGGCAATATTGATTTTGTTGCTCTTCCTTATTTCGTCTTGGTGAATCATTGTCTAGCCCAAACAGAATATCATTGTAAATACATTCATTTAACGATAATACCCATTATTCTGGTAGATTACTTGACTTATTATCTAAATCTTGGCAAAATGTTGCATTGGCTATAATATTGCCCGGTATAGTCCTAAATGTTTGAAAAGATTTGGTCATTGTTACAGAATGAGGAAGACTCTGGCGCACTGGCTAGTCAACATGGCAGATGCCTGGCAGATTGTGGAATCCAAAAGCAAATCTTCAATGGCTGAAAGATCAGCTCAACTCAGCTGCACTTGCATGGAGCACCATTGGCGAGTTTCACAACAGTATTTGGCAAAGTGTAGCCTATATGCACACCCGTGCATGCTGGCAGCTAATGCTCAGCTAGGAGTCTGAACTCCCAACTCTTAATTAACAGTATTTAAAATGCACATCAGGGAATCCTAACATCCTGAATAAAGGAATCAGAATAGCAATACACAATGCCATCAGATGAAAATGCACATCTTTGACTCTTACATACAAGATATTTTTATATAGCAGAAAGCCATTTGATTGTGACCTGAAATATCTGGGCAAGTCTCAATAATAAAAACATTTACTGTAGGAAAATTATTATATTAATAATATACCTTGTCCTCTTCATAGTCAATTAAGTCCAATTAAGTTGCCCCTAGTTTCAGACACACAGTAGACTCTGTGGGTGCTTCTGACTTTTTCCTTCTCCTCTGAACATCAAAGGCCAAATCATAGTGAAGTTATGTATGTGCAATCTGAAAGTCCTTATCGACAATCCAGTACCAGCAAGGTCTACTTTAAACATCAGTACAAGAGGGAAATAATTTAGTATTAAATAATTACAACACATTTACACTTTTCATTTGACAGTATGACCCAACATATAAGGGATGAGAAAGAAGTCAACAAGGGCAGTCTGGAACCTTAAACAATTATGGGCAGTTGTTTTCTGCAACACTTTGCAGAAAGAAGAAGAAACATTTTGAACACTTTAAAACTGAAGCACTATGTGAGAAAACACATTTCATTTATTCAATTATCAAAATAATAACACCGCACTGCCATGAAGCAAGATCTCCCTGTCCAAAATAGACAAACAGCCAAGAGAGAGGAACCGTGGCCCAGTAAACATGACGTGTAAACTGAGAGAGAAAAAAGAAAAAGTCAATGAATAGTTGACTGCCCAGAATCTTCTCCATAAACCTCTATTCCATCTTTATACTGAGCGTCCTCTTTAAAAGAATGAAAGTAAATGTCTAAATGACACACACAAAGCACTAAGGTCAGCACTGCTTGACTCCTTTTTGGACCTGACTGATGTTTCAGAGACCCCGGAGCGTAGCCTGCTGATTCTGTGACACAGGTGAAACTCTGTAAACTCTGTTTGTCCTCTTTGCCCTATCGTCTCTCCACTGTGCTCGTAATACAAAAACATTCCACTTGAATCAGAACAGCAGGTATTAATCAAAGCAATAATAGTCAAAGTAATAAGAACAGCAACAGTGAAAAGCTTGACACGGGCGCTTAAGTGGCGGAGCCGACCGAGTCGGAGTGGAAGGTGACGTATCCCGACGAGGAGGCCGAGGGAGAGCTTATAAAACTATTTGTGCTTCCTTTGCTCTCCATTTTCATGAGGAGTTTCTGCTCGGCCTCCCAGCCGCCCCCACTGCCCCCGCTGCCCTCTCCAGGGCCGGTCCTGTGCCTCTGGCTGGGGGAGGCGGGCGGCTGCTCGTGTCCGTGAGGGCCCGCGTCCTGGCTGGCCACGCACTTTGTTGTGTCTCTCGAGGAGCAGCCCTTCCCCGAGCCGCAGGTCCCCGTGCCGCCCGAGCATCCGGCGCTTCCGTTCCCTGCGCCGCTTGAGGTGCCGCTGACGGAGCTCTCCATTCTGCTGCCCCGGCGGCTACCACCGCCCCCTCCCCCTCCCCCTCCGGTGCCTCGTCCGGCGTGGTCCTGGGGCAGCTCGGTGAGAGCGCAGCCCCTGCCGTGGTCCGAGAGGCGGCGCAGCGCTTGCGGCTCGCGCTCAAAGTTGGTGAGGGGGAAGTGCGGGTAGAGGACAACGGCGTGCTGACCGGCCCCACCGCCACTCCCGTGCGGCGCCAGCACCTCGAATGCCTGCGGCAGCAGCGAGACGGCCGAGGCGCGGCGGTGCGGGCTCTTCATGGGGCTGGCCAGCGGCGTCTCGTCGATGAAGCTGATGACCTCGTCGCGCCCGAAGCACTTGAGGAAGTCGGCCTCGTGGTGCCGGTCGCCGCACATGCCCGCGACGGCAGCGCCGCCGCCGCCACCGCTGGACAGCACGGCCACCCTTGGCAGGCCGCGGAGCGCGTAGCCGCTGTCCTCGGAGCGCCGGCGCTTGCGGTAGGGGCCGCCCTCCTCATGGTAGGAGACCAGGCTGCCCCTCCGGCGGTCGTGGTGGCGCGACGAGCTGTACTGCTGGATCCCAATGATGTCCTCTGTGGAGCCCCAACGGTGCAGGTAGGAGGGGATCTGGCCGCTGGTCCACATGTCGGTTTCGTCGTGGGAGTATCTTCTTGTAGGGGGCACCTGCCGCAAAAAAAGAAAGGAACGTCTTATCAGCATTCACTCAGAACGCATGGGAGACATGTTAAAGCAAAGAATGACAACACTGTCTCACAAAGACATACAGGCTTCTGGGGAGAATTTGTAAGGCTATGGAAATGACAGTGGGTTCATTAATGACATACAAAGGGAAAGCTTTACCCAACTGATCACTTTTACCCTTTGACGTGTTTAACTGTCTGTGCTCTTCTGTGTGTATTTGACAAACATGTTTATCATTGTGTTCTGTTTAACTAATGTTAATGGTTAATTACATTGTCATCACTTTTTCAATGAGAACAATCCATTACACAACTCACAAAACCAAAACTAAGAAAAGTTTTTTTATTTTTTTTTATTTGGGGCACTATCAGAACTTAAGACACATCCACAAGTTCATACTCACATTCCACATTGTTCTGAGAACTAAGCAGGAAAGACGTAATGTCAGTTTTGTTTTAGTTATCAATCCACTGTCTCATACAGCTAGCATCCCAAAGCATACATCACAAGGCCCACAGCACCAGAGCGCCCCATTGTGCAGCAATCTTTTCTCAGTGCATGGAGGGGTTTGGGGGGCAGCAGACTATACAGAGGCCTGGAGTGTGAGTGTGCGCTTTGACCAGCAGGGGGAGGCAGAGCATTAGCATTGGATGAGAGAGAAAGGGGAGGGGGAGAGAAGGGGAGGAGCAGGAGTGATGAGGTACAATAGCAACGCCTCACCAGGATGCAGAGATCAAATGCTGGATCAAAGCCAGCAGGACTTTAAACAGGCCGATCGCGGGAAATGGCATAACTCCCGGACCCATGTGGAGGGTGCATTTTTATGTGGCAAAAAACTGATGGTATGAATCAGCTTTAGGGGTAATGCACGAGCAGTGGGACTACTAGAATTAGTAGAGGCTCTGCTTCTGCTAGTAATGCACAAGCAGGATCCCTTCCCATCTCCAAAATAAGCCAGGGCCCTGAAATATCAAACTACAGTCCATGGCCACACGACTACATTTTGAGAGTGTGAGGAATTCATCTTGGGAGACCAGGGCCCAATTTGACAAAACAACGCGTGATTTAGTGAGTGGCTGGAGGCTGGCCCTGACGTGCCGTTCTGTATATCTGCTGCGGTGGGTCGGGCATGAGAGGTGGCATTCGGGCATTACTCAACTCTACGCAATGCAGGAGGATGAGGTGGGCATACAGTTGGATGGTTTTGTAGCGGATCACAGTGCATCAGCATTTTATTGCAGAATGTCATTGCAGCGGCACTCGACTGTTCAGCCCCAAGGGAAGGGGAGCTGTTGTCGTCTGGCGATTACAAACAACTGGCAAGTGCTCAATTTGGGTCACATTTTGCAATGAAAAGGCACAGAGATGGCACTGTGATGGATGTCTGGATGTGGAAAAGAGAGCTGAAGAGGAAGGGAGGAGGGAGAGGGGGTGGGGTGGGATTGTCTTAGGAATTGGGTTCTCTATTTTCCGGCCACGCTCTCAGCGTCCAGCCGTCGAGCACTGTGTGTGTCCAGCCGCCGTCCGTCCGGCAAATCTATTTTAGAAGAATCCTGACAAATTAGTGTCAGGACAAACACGGTTTAGCGTGTGGCAAATGAGGTTAGACGGGCCACCAGTGCTCGAAGACTGTATGCTCAGAGACGACTGCTGGGATCTCAAGGTGAAAGAGGAGCATTTTACAGCTCTACTGCTAACTGGCTTTCATGTGAGGGGGCCACAATGAGACTTGGGTTTCTACGGATGATGGGTTTTCTGTTCCAGTGCCTTGTCCTAAGCTAGGCTGCTGAAACAGTTTCTTACTTAGTCACACGAACAGCTTGCAGAGGCACTTTCTAAATGTACGTCTTGGAGAAGAAAGAAAAAAAAAAATGTTGTCAGGTAAGGTTCCTGTAGCCCAGTGGAGCATGCATGGCTCTAACAGTGAGTTCAGCCCCCCGAGAGTAACGCACACAAGATTTCAAAACGTTAGTGTCTGTACCACTGCCAGTTAGATAAAGGTGTTTGTTAGGTAGAAATTTAAAAGCGAGTGCAAACGCGAGAAATGACTCTCTAAATTGGTGTTCTGAAGCGCTTGAAAGGCTGTGGGAGTTAAGCTTTGGTGCAAGCAGCAGGTAGCTTTGTCACACGTGGTTCTGCTCAGAGAGAGATAAGGAGTATGTGTCTGAAGATGAGGTGAGCATGGGCTTTGTTGGTCTTGTTTGCCAAACATTAGTCAGCCAGACTATTGTTTTGATTCATACGTCTCTAACGTCATGTCTGGATATGTCAAACAGCGTGTGAGTAATAGTTTTTAGGGATTTTTTCCCCTCTGAAACGGGGAAAAAAAAGTTTCCTGAAGGGAAAAGACAATCATGTAACAACTCTCATGGAGAGGGCCTGCAGCATGCACAACTGAGAAAATCTTCATATGTAGGTTCACCATACGAAGGTTCACTGCAAAGTATATCAATTTTATGAAATAAAAATAAAATTAATGGAAATATACCTGCAAGTACTGCATTTTATCTTCCTGTTGTTCCCTCAATGGATAACCCTGGGGCACACCCCTTTCTAAGGTTGAGAATTCGTACATGGCAATACGGTCTATCGTCATGATATCGGGCCCCGGGCTATAGTCATACGGTCTGTCATAAATTAAATCCGGATGAAAGGCTCCATCCTGGCTGTTTTCTGCGAATGCAGAAAGCATATATATCAGAATTCAAAACGAAATGGACTCAGATACACAGACAGACAGACAGACAGATAAAAAAAGGAATAGATCAAAAAGACAAGATCATCTTCTTATTTTCCATGTCTCTTCTTTGATGATTTCTAAACTGAAATTTGGTGTTAGGGAAGCTTTTGTTTAGGTGAAGACAAATCAATCAATATTGATGTCAGTATATGGCCAGTATTTTTCAGGTTCATTCTGGAAAAAACAAATCTGTCTGAAAATCTTAGCTGCTGGCCATGGGCACATGGGTGATGCTGTACACCTGAGTGCAGAACAAAACAAAACAAAACAAAAATCAAAAGAAAACACCTACCCTCTCTGGAGAAAAGGTGGCACCTATGGTGAGGCATAATAAGACGTGCCTCTAAAACAAAACAATAATGTTAAATAATTTTACATTCGTTTTTTTTTTTTATCGTTTGGGTCTGTGTTGACCCGTAGGGTTTAACTGGGCAGGTTTTAGTGTGGACTTTGAGGCATGAGCCTTTGAAGTACAGTGTAAAATGCTGATCTTGTGGCAGGCGTGGCCAGTTGCAAGATGAGAGATGAGATTAGCACAGGCATTAGCTTAGCATGCAGGTCAGTAGCTTTTGGAGAACAAGAAACAACCCTTATACATACAACTCAGCTGGGTTATACAAGGCAACCCTTCTGCAAAGAAGAGTAGAGAACTGGTAACATTAACAGCACAAATCGACACTATCACACACTAACCCCGCCCCAGCCCCCAAAAACACACACACACACACTCACATAAAAAGCACTATCACCCACAGTTCTTTTTAATGTACTAAGAATTACTGCTACATACTGCATCACAGCACAAATACCAACACACTTGGCAAGAGGGAAGGATGTCTAAGTTTTGGATAGTGTTTTAATTGGCCCTATCCTGTCAGACTAAAGCCTGACTTTCAGCCAAATTTAGACAGATTTATGATCAGGGGGACAGCCGGTCTTACGATGAGAGAGAAAATAATAATTTAACGACTGGTCAGTGCTCTTAAGGAGATAACACTTTAATTATGACAGTTATTACATAACAGGAAGACACTTTACATTAAACGATACCTTGTGTTGCGAAAATGTGAAATGTGTCGTACAGCCCATATTGTTACAGATCCAGCCATGCAGAGAGTACTGTGATCAGCTGCTACTAACGAGAATCGTTTGTGATCATTTGTGGCGCCTTTCTATAGAGCTCCTTAGTATTGTCCCCGGAGCCCATGATAAACAGCTGTGACAGCATTCAATCTTTTTTTAGCTGACTACCTTTCCAGATGGAGAAGTAGGTCACATGATAAATCCAATGAGTCTCTCTCACGCTCTGCCTTCCATAATCATCATTGGTCCACCCTGGGAGATTAGGTCTGACACATTTCAAGCCAGGGAGGGGAAAAAAAAGGCTCACTACCTAATTCAAATATGGCTGAAATTACCACTGGGCCCATTTCTGCTCGTCTTCCCATTATCGATTTGACATCAATTGACTCTGGAGGACTGACCCAATTAGAGGTCAAAGTCTGTGACTCTGACAGCCACCCTTCGCTCTCCACCCCTCTCCCCTCCCTCTCCATCTCTAGGTGCTCCCCATGCAGGTTAAGCCGGGGATTGGGACGTTACCTTCGTCCACGTCGTCGTTGGACATGATGGCCACGCACTTCTCCCACACCATCTTGACGTCGGCGCGGTAGCGGTCGCACGCCCACAGGAACATGGGCAGCAGGATGGACTGGGCGATGGAGCACCAGAGCACGCACAGCACCATCCACGTGTACGAGCGGTCGTACTTCAGACTCGCAAAGCTCACCACCTGACAAGGCCAGGGGGAGAGAGACAGAGAGAGAAAGAGAGTGAGTGTCAACAATCACATGCCGATTCAGGTGACGGAACTTCAAAGAGAGGTACAGAAAGATTGAAAGAGAGAGAGAGACAGAGAGAGAGAGAGAGAGAGAGAGAGAGAGAGAGAGAGAGAGGTTAACAATCAGAGGGAAGTGGATTCAGGTAGAGACAGTTCATGATAAAAAGGGACAGCGAGATAAAGAGAGAGTGAGCAAGAAGAGCAGAGGGAAAGAAAAAGAGAGAAGGAAAGTCAATAATCAGGAGGGATGTTTATTCAGGTGAGGAGAGACAGATAAAAGAAAGTGTGAGAGACAGAGACAGAGAGAGAGAGGGGGCAGACGAGTGGAAAGGGGTGAGAGGAAGAGACTGAGACAAAGAGAAAAGAAAAAGAGAGAGAGAGAAAAAAAACCCCAAAGCAGAGTGACGGCCTGACAAAAAGAAGAGAACGCGTTCAAGAATTGATCGTCCTTCAGCAGAAATGTACACCGCAGTGCAGAATGCAGCAGTGAGACATGTTATTAATAACGATCGAGCAACCAAGCTCTCTATGGCCCCACTAGAAGGCTGAGAAGTGCAACCTTGGGCCAGTCTGCTTATGCAGCATAGTGGAGTGCCACCACAGGACTGTTCTCTGTTTGATTTGTTTTTATCGACAGTCTAGTGCTACTCAAGATCTGACTACATCAGAGCAAAAACTCTCGTAAGCTCAAATTCACTACATTAGTACAAACTTAGAGAAGGGTCTGAATATAAATCAAGAAAGATGGCTGACAATCTATTCAGTGGCAAACTCTGCCCAAGCACACTTTAATACACTGGATTCCCAGTATTGCCATGTAATGTGTGTTTGGAATGTAGCTGCACATACTACATGACGTCACATTGTTTAATGCAAATGAGGGACAATGAGATCCCATTCAGATTTGTGTTTTTTGCCCTGATGGATGTAGAAGTCTAATGTCTAAATGTCTTTAATATCTAAAGTCTATTTGCTGTTGTGGTGCTGGCCAGATAATTACATTTCATATTTAGCATTATGGCACTTGACTGAAATACAACTTATCAAAAAGTTTAACTGCATGACTGGCCAAATTTTCATAGATGTCATATCTTCTGACTCTCATTCAGACTACTGCTTATTTCTCTCTCTCTCTCTCTCACACTCTCTTCTCTCTCTCTCTCTCTCACACACACACACACACACACACACACTGAAGTGGAACATATTCTAAACAGTCTCTGATAATCTGGCTTTCTGTCTACATCCTCCTGTGAGCAAAGCCAGGCCTGACACAGTAATGCATTTAAATAGCTCCTTCTCCCCCAGCACAGACACAGACTAGAAGTCAGTGCCCGTGTTCCTACTGCTTCTGCTTCTCCTCTCGCCTGTCTGGTGACTGGCTGTGCCCCCCTCTGATGTCTCTGGGGTTGTTTTACGAGCCGTTTGAGACCGGGGGCCAGGACAGGACTCTATGTTTTCATAATGATGTGATTTAGAGAAGATGGAGCAGATTGTCAAGCACTGTAGAGAGTGGCTTAGGCTATGCACATGTAATGGCACTGTTGTGTGTGAGTGTGTGCGTGTGTGCGTGTGTGTGTCAGCATGAGGATAGATTGATATTTGAAAGTGAAAATCTCTGTCCAGTGCATGCATGCATGTGTGTGTGTGTGTGTGTGTGTGTGTGTGTGTGTGTGTGTGTGTGTGTGTGTGTGTGTGTGTACATGCATGTATTCACTTATTCAAATGTGGATCTGATTGAGGCTCAAGGTCAGCATAGGAATTGGTTTGGGTTTTAAATGAGTATTCAGTCACTGGTGCGAATCAATGGGTCATGCCACAGTTTGAGGCCTCCGTTATTGATTTCCCACAGTTGGGCATATTCATTGATGTACAGACGCTCACTCTCTCTCTCTCTCTCTCTCTCTCTCTATTCTTCTTATGTTCCCAGTCTATCCCTCGTTCATCAATGCCATCCCCCTGCGTTGTTCCACTCTTTTGACTTTGTGAGCTGTTTAGGAGTCAAACTGGAAAGCTGTTAAGAGCTTCTGTATGCTATATTAACCTCAGACTTATCAGAGCACAGGAGCCCAACCCCCAAGCCCTTCAATATGGGACTCACAG
The DNA here is from genome assembly GCF_017589495.1 of Alosa alosa. Taxonomy (NCBI): domain Eukaryota; kingdom Metazoa; phylum Chordata; class Actinopteri; order Clupeiformes; family Clupeidae; genus Alosa; species Alosa alosa. The sequence continues at coordinate 25,407,112 of NC_063192.1, read as the reverse complement.
GTGATATAGGCCACTTGGCCAGTGAGGAGCGCATTCAAATCCAGTTGGATTCTTCTGTTATAGGGATCTATTTTAGTCACTGCCATGGGAATATAGTCATCTGCAATCGTTGTTGATTACAGGAGCTTTTAATATTGCTGAATTGCAAAAGATACAAATGACTGCCTGGCATACTGAATATTATTTTCTATGGGACTTGCCGGTCTGCTGGAGGCGTGTCATTTTGATTAAGTAACAACATACTTGCCCTACACATGTAGCTATTGTTGCAGTTCAAGACAACCCCCTACAATAGTAAAAGCAATATTTCACTTGTGGTGAGAAACCTGTTCAGAATGTGGCGACAGGGCTGGAGGCTTTGGGGGTTTGCGAAAGCTCTATATGGACAATAACACGCGGTCGAGTAACCATAAAAATTGCAGCAGTGCACTTGAAAAGCAATTCCCAGACTCCCAGCACTGCACAAATGAGGAGTATAAAAAGACTTAGAGGGCAAGAGTAGCAGGAATACATAATGATGAAGGTAAGCCCCACTGTGATCCAATAAGAGCAGTGTCTGTCCTTAGCATCGTTCTATCTATCTACTACTAATGTGGTGCGTTGATCGTACAAGTCATACAGCGAGGGTTGGAATTGGACCCAATTTGAACAATGATCATCTTTAACTGAGGCTAAACAGGAAGGCTGGCGTGGCACTGTGGACTTCCTCTCCAGGTGGCAGTCTGTCTGTCCAGCTGAGATGGTGATGGTGGGAGAGGAGAGTGTGTGTGTGTATGTGTGTGCCGTGTGTGTGGAGATGGAGTGGCTCTGTACTGGCCTTGGGACTGCATAATGAATCAGGATCCCATGCTAAAAAATGTATGAATGTCAGAGACAGAAGCTGGGCAAATGGCTCGACTGCGTGCAGCCATACTGGGAGACTGTGGGAAAGAGAGAGAGGCTGCGGAGGCAAATCAACCCTACTATGGCCACCACCACAGCCAGCCCAGTGCCTAAAAACAACAGCTGGAGTGAAATTCTGTTGTTTTCTCTTCGAGCTAGCTGATCAATTTCTCATTGTCATTCTAAATAGAGATGAAACAGACAGAAGGGGAAGAAAGAGAGAAAGAAAGGAGGAAGATGAAATATACAGAAAAGGAAAAAAAGGACACAGATGGTCCCAGGTCAATACAATACATACACCATGTATCCCAATTTACTTGTTTTCGTAGGATTTTCTCTACTGCCCCACCATTCATTTTCTCCTAACATGAGATTAAAAAGAAAGCAAGACAAAAATGGAGAGAATGAGAGACAGAGACCGAAAGAAAGACCAGGCATATACAGACGGACGCACCAACTGAGAGAGCCCCAGATGGCCTGATAGACGAACAGACAAACAGAGAGGGCGGGCGCGCAGACATCTGCCCGAGACGCATGCCGACAGCCCCGCTCCAAGCGCACCCGAGCCTTTTCTTCAAAAGTAGGAAAATCCATGTGGTTTCCCCCAATGCCTATGGACCCTTTCAACAATAGACCCTTTCAAGAGAGTTCCATTATCAGCATCATAGTTGGCCCCACAAGACTTGCTTTTTAACATTCCATATGTTATCTTAATGCAGAGGAAGTAGATTGGGGCCCAAATAGAACGTTCAAGCATTGTTTTTGTTTTTATTGTTGAAAGGGTCCATAAAAACAAAAACAATGCTTGAACGTTCTATTTGGGCCCCAATCTACTTCCTCTGCATTAAGATAACATATGGAATGTTAAAAAGGAAGTCTTGTGGGGCCAACTATGATGCAGATAATGGAACTCTCTTGAAAGGGTCCATGGACTGCTGCTGACCACCGCGCCTCCTCTAGCGCTCCTTATCTACATATCCGCTGACCTCACTTCCATTGGGCTCTAGAAGAAATCAATAACACCAGCGATGCAAGGCAATGCAGTAAATCCCTCTGGACCCCTACCCCTGTATAATTACAGGCGATATCTCTGGAGGGGAAAGAGAGAGAGAGAGAGAGAGAGAGAGAGAGAGCTGTCCGGAGTAGTCTGTGCTGACACGATTCCTGGCAGCCGAAAGACAATTAGGGAGGGGAGCCATGCAGGAGCCTCAGCTGTGAGAGAGGGCGTGGTGGGGAGGCGGTTAGGTAGGCCGGGCCTTGAGAGGAGAGAGAGCTCCTCAGGGTCTCTGGGTGACTGGTGACGGCTGACACCAGCGTGGAGAGGTCTCTTGTGGCACCTCACCGAAAAGAGAGAGAGAGAGAGAGAGAGAGAGAGAGAGTGAGAGTGAGAGAGAGACACTCGAGCGCTATTGGCATTACACACACGGTGGGCTGTCGGGGAGATTCGTTGAAAGAGTGCATTAGCAGTTCACTGTAATGCAGGAGGGGTTGAGAGAGCGAACTCAGAACGTCTGTCCTCTCACTGGGAAGCCAACTGACTGAACTCTGAGCACCAGTCAGAGATCTTACGGTCATCAGGACATGGAGTGATGAAGCGCACCCCATGGCCTCTCCACCTCATCACTTAACATCCAGCTTGACCACTTTAGCCAGAATGAGCATCTAACTGACAACCAATGACATTCACTGACCTGCTATCAGTGCCTGCTCCAAATGTCTTTCAGAAAGTGTGTTACACTCCAACACCAGACACTCAAAAAAAGAATGTGTTTTCAGGGCTTATTTTCATTTCAGCTCGAGGAGCATGTATTTTTAAGTACAGCCTAAAGGCATCTTATCCTGGCCTCTCCTTGAGAGAACATCTTGACACTCTCATGTCCAAACCCAGTCTCTGTACAACAGTAGGCATTATTTACCAGATTACCAAACACATGGAAGGAATTTGCTATGAGCATTGGCTCTTGTAGCAAATGACTCTTCATTTATATAAATGGGCAACCTGGAGTGCCAAGATTTGCAGTGGAGGGTTTTCATATTGGTTTGTCTCTGTGCCTTTTGAACGAATCCTGTAAGGGCACAGGATCAGGCTGGCTGCTATAGCTGTGCACAGCAGGACACAAACAAACATGACCACACACACATAGGAGACAGACAAAAACACACCAAAACCTTGTTGGTAAGTTGGTAAGTTACCTGTTGGAAATCCAAACAAAGCATCAGCACACAAACACACACACACACACACACACACACACACACACACACACACACACACACACACAGATCACAAAAGAATACACACACACAAATGCATACACATGTATTAAAACACAGCCTGTGACCTACTTCCATCCCTGGCTGAGGTTAAGTGCAAAGCTGGATGTAAATAATACAGTGGCAAAAGCATTCCTGCTCTCTTTGGGTAACATTAGTTCTAATTAAGAATGATGATGTGCATTCTCTCTTTTCTACCCCATTATGCTCGACTCAGTGGTTCCCCACATCCAGCCCTCCTCCCCAGAGACAGAGAGAGAGAGAGAAAGAAAGAGGGAGTATATTTGTGGTGCAGCATGTGATCTCCCTCTCCTCTCTGCGCCCCCATCCCCCATGCTGACTCAAAAGCCTGTCTGTGGCCCCCACCCACGCCACGCCGCTGATGTCAGAGGAACTTCCAGCACCAGCGGCTGGCTGAGGACAAACATCCAACGCAGCATTAACATTTAAGGACGATTCTCTCTCTCTCTCTCTCTCTCTCTCTCTCTCTCTCTCTCTCTCTCTCTCTCTACCCCCGCTGTGCCCCCCACCCACAACTGGCCGTGGCTGCTGTTCCGCACATGCTCAGTGGGCACAGCTGGAGTACACCCAACTCTGAGTGAGTGGCTCTCACTAATCCACTCCAAACGGAGGTGTGAGTCTTAGTCATGTTTTGTGGAACTGCATGCTGTAGACTACATAGACTTCTGCTGTATATACTTGAGAGTTGGCAAAGTGCACTTGTGCACTTGTCTGTGTGTGTGTGTGTGTGTGTGTGTGTGTGTGAGAGAGAGTGTGTGTGTGTGTATGTGTGTGTGAGTGTGTGAGTGGGTGTGTGCGCACATGTTTATTTACCAGTCAATTGTGCATTTAATAAGAAGAGGGAAACAATTAGCACTGAAAGCTTCATGCTTCAGGCAAATTCTAGGTCACCAGCAACCAATCCATTACTATCCACCACCACCTACTAAACTACTGACCAAAGGTGGTTAGGACTGCTGAGAGACTGAAACAAAAAGTAGGTAGCCTACGCCCGCTCAGACAAGACAAGACAAATAAAAGCCCAGAGAGCTCTTTACCAGTATGGGGAAGCCGGTGAGGAAGTCGTAGATGAAGACGATGCCGCTGATCAGGTAGGTGATCTGCAGCGAGGTCTTGACGGGCTCCGAGCCGTCGATGGACGACCGTCGCTTGCCCTGCGCGTCCTCCACCACGATGGTGGGCACGTTGAACTTGTTCTTGTCGGCGCAGTGGCCCGCCTGCAGCGAGAAGGTCTGGAAGAGCGCGATGCCGATGCAGACCACGCCCATGACCACGCTGCCGCCGATCAGCAGCAGGAAGCACACGCCGAAGCCCAGGCCGATCTCCGTGACGATGAAGCGGCAGTCGTGCGTGTAGAAGCGCTCGGTGGTGTCATGCCAGCCCACGGCCGGCAGCGTGGACAGGATGAAGGAGACCATCCAGATGCCCATGACCGTGTGTACCGCCTGCTTCTTAGTGTTGCTCAGCCTGAGGGATGGAACACACAGAGACAGAGATATAGATACAGAGATAGAGAGAGTGAGCAGCAGTGAGACAGTTACAGAAATATACAAAGATTATATACATACATATATATGTAGAGAGAGAGAGAAAGAAAGAAAGAAAGAAAGAAAGAAAGAAGATATGAATAGAGAAACAGACAAAGAGAAGGATAACCAGACAACCAGTGAGGTGAAGAGGGTGGATGGTGAGGAGGGAGTGGGAGAAAAGAGTGACAAGTAGGGAGAGGGAGAGAGAGAGAAATGGAGGAAGGGGGATGATGAAAAGAAAGAAGAAACACTCTTAAAACGAATGCATTGCCCCTATCTGGACACAGAGATGCGTTGAAAAGACAACGCAAGTTGTGTTGATTCAATGCAAGTTGTGCTATGTTCAACACATTTTGTCCAACAAATGTAAAAATGAAACAACACAAACTTGTGTGGTCCCTATCTGGACACAGAGATGTGTTAAAACAACGAAAGTTGCGTTGTTTTCAACACATTCATTTTAAGAGTGAAGAGAATTCAAAATACCCTGAAAAATGGAAGGGTTATGTGACACAAAAGTAACTTTATTAAAGGCAAACTATCCTGAATGGATTTAACTCATTATCAAAATTGTGTCTTTTATTCACATAATTTGTACTTTGCATGCATGAGCAACCTTGTTCTGAGAACCCTAATTGATTGTAATTCGTAAACCTGTTAGGTGTGATAAGTTTGTCATTAAATGACTATTACAAGCCAAGCCTTTCCCAGCGAGTACATCACTTACTGGAAAAAGAGAGAAAATAAAGAAAAACTCATGACTGTAGTATCAAGTATAATACAATCATTCCAATTATGCGACTCCACCACTCTGAATACCCAAATACTTAAGAATAAAGTATTAAATCCGTCATGAATAATTGATCAAATAAATTATATGAATGAGCCCTGGCTAAAGGTCAAGCCTGGCATTTTTCAGAGAGATGCTCAGTCAACTCTGAAGCCTCCGAATAAGCAGCACACCACTATTACACCACTCCATCTCTCTCAACGTGCTGTGAGCTCGATCGATGCGCTCTCTTTTAATGGCATTAGCCGTATACACCTGAAGGTGAGCACATGGTTTAGGGGGATTTTCTGCAATGCCTAATGTGCATGATTTCTACCTAACACTTTCCCCAGACAAACATTTGATAATAATACATGTAATATTTGTAGTTACTACAAACAACTGTAAACAGTGTGCACTGTGCTGTGAAGTTCATTTCCTTAATGGGCTCAGGAGATCTCATCAAGTCCTCTGATCATGCATTGCTTTGTACTGTATTATCTTCTCAGTGGGGGTGTTTTCTGAGAGTGACTGTGTGCTGAAGGGGTTCCGAGGCCGGTCAGTGGCTCATTGAGGTCTGAGTGGCCGCCTGAGTGAGCAGGGATAGTGATTTTCCGCATGGACTAGGTCCATGGTGAGCACATCTACAATGCTCTGGAAGTCACTGTGTGGAGCACCTCAGCCTCAACCACACCCGGGCCATCCACAGCGCTCAGACATTAGACTGCCTGGCCTCTTATTTGAACCCAGATGTGGGAGGTTCACATCCAATCCTGAGAGCTCAGTGGGAACGGATAAGAGGCCAAACCTTGTTGATGTGCCTTCTGTCCTGAAGCATCAGACTCCATCTCTGCTCCAAGTCACCACGGTCAAGCAGGTAATAAGGCTCTTAACCCTTAAAGGAGTACCGTCACACCAGTGTGATGGGAATGTTGGGAAATGAACGTTCTAAAGAATATCTGGGTTCATTGAATTCAACATAGAATTTTAGAACCTTCAATTGTTGCGGAAACTTAGAATGTTCAAAAACCTACACCTTTAAGGCTCTTAATCAAAACGGACACATCTGTGGCTCTGGCTCTTCCTGGATGATTGGTTTAGCAAGGGAGCCCCAGGGAATACCTCGCCAGAAACCTTTGCTTTCTTCTCTCTTTCTCTCACTCTCTCTCTCTCTCTCTCTCTCTCTCTCTCTCTCTCTCTCATTCACTCCCTCAGTGAAATACAACAATGAAAATACTCTTCAATCCTCTCCTCCCTATTTCTCTGTACATCCGCAGCTCTGTGTTCCCTTTTATCTTCGGCTTTGCTCTCTTGCCCAAACAGGGATGCTTGGAAAATAATTTAATAACCATGCAGGTGAGTCATCATTCATCATCTTTTCAGTGTGTTGAGGAGGAGGAGGAGGAAGAGGAGGAGGGAGCAGAACTCCAGTCCCTCCATTCTCTACTTTTCTCCTTCTCTCTGTGTGTATGTATGTGTGTGTATGTGTGTGTGTTCAACACACTCCGTGGAGACTGACAGTAAGTGCAGTGCTCTATTCGTAAAAATAAATAAATAAACAAAACAATAAATAAATAAATAAATAAACAAACAAACAGACGGAATTCTCCAGAGAGCTCTTGGGTGCTGATGAGAACAGATGTTAGAGGCTACGCGTCTCTTTTCCCTTTAGAATGTTAACGCAGTGCTCACTGCCATTTTCCTTAAATGTTAAAGACCCTATTGAAGAGCAGACTGTGGGTTCATGTCGGGACTGGAGGAGTCGTGTAAAACCTTGCTTCAGGTAAAACACAGCGACGTGATTAATTGCACCGCTCATGCTGTGCAGTGAATAACAATACAGCTTTGATTGTGAAAAGATCAACATGCTTTCAACGGGATGATTGCTGTTTGTATTAAGCAGACAACTGCTCATCCCAATCCTGTCACACTGTTTGCCTTTTTATACTTCTTTTTACCACTTGATTCTTTGTTAGTGCCTTCATATTGATTTTTTACGTTGTGTGGAATAATTGGTTTTTGAATGTGGGCATTTTGCTATTATTTTGTCTTTCTCTAAAAATGCAATTTTCTGCGAAGAAAAGGGAGAATGTGTCATTCACATACACATATACACATGTTACACACACACACATATACACACACACACACACACACACATTTATATATTCCTACAAACACAGGCCAGAACGAGATGTGATTCAATGTACGCTTCAAGTGTCCGTGTGAAACGGAGGAATCCGACTGGCTTGAGCTGTCTCCATGCCCCCTCTGGGTTGAAGTGGCGAGGGTGGGGGTGGGGGTTGGGGGTGCTGCCTTTACGTAAGATTCCACCGCAGGCAGCTTCGCATGAGCAGACTGCCCTCGTGACTTCCTCCCTGCATGTGCACATGAATGGGTGGCAGTGATGGAGACACTCTGCCATACCGTGCCATACCGCATCTTGCCACATCGCCATGAGAAGGCAGACGAGTCACTCCACTCGGCTTGGCTCACCATGACTCCACCACGCTTGGCAGGACCAACTGTACACCTACACAGCGGCTCTGGCAGATGTGCCCCAACCTCAGAGCCAGAGCGAGGGAAAGAGGGAGTGAGGGAGGGAGAGAGAGAGCGAGGGAGGGAGGGAGAGAGGGAGGGAGAGAGAGGCAGCGATGCGCCAGGCCGAGCTACTGTCACAGCGGCCGCTGAGCTCGCGTCACAAACGCTCCTCGTCACCCCCAGCAACCCAGCCGGCTCAGGCCTGTGCACTCACGGCTGCTCCCATAAATAATAAGCCAGCCTCTACGCCCTCGCTCCCCACAACCAAATGCACAGGCTGTGTTACACAGAAAGTGCATACAAATGCTTGTATGTTGGACATACAGTGTAATACTACAGCTTTAGCACAATGGCAAGAGGCCTGGACATATAGTGTTCTATATACAGTCTCCCCACATCATCTCTCCCTCTCTCTCCCTTTCTCTCTCTCCCTCTCTCTCTCCCTGCCTCCTGCTCTGCTGGAGCTTTTAAATATTCATTGGCTGACTGGATGGCTGGAGGGAATGTTCTTTCCTGCAGCTCCAGAGTGGAGGTGATCTCTCCTCCAGTCAGACTTAGCACGGCAAGACAAGGCTGTGCTCTCAGGAGCCATAACCTTTCATAAGCCAGGCTGGAGCTGCAAGAGAGAGAGAGCTCTCTCCTTGTGTTTCAAAACAAGAACATGCAACACCGGTTGTTTGTGTGTGTGTGTGTGTGTGTGTGTGTGTGTGTGTGTGTGTGTGTGTGACCTATATGTATGCATCCCATTTAATGATACACGCGCGCCAAAGCTCTATACAGTGTTTGGACTCTGCAGATTCTCTGTCACTGCCCTGGCTGTTATGGTTATGCTTTCATAAATAGCTTTCTGTACAGATACATGGACGCACCTATCCCTCTGTCTCCACTCTGACACTGGCCAGCACAACCACACGCGTCAGCTACAGAACAATCCTTTTTTATATCATGGCACATACATAATATGCAGGATATATATTTTGAGTGACACCTATGAACCTTTGTGTGAAATATGTGAAAGAGAAATACTAGAGGATGAATCTAGTTAGACAGAACTGCAAGGTAAGCAGATGTTCCACAGTATGATTTTGCAGTCGTTATATAATCTCATGGGGTTTATAGTTACACACTGACTGAAATAAATACTTAATGTATGGATTGCAGAAGAGCCTCAGAACACAACACGTCTTAAATGTACTGAATATGCTGCTCTATTTACATAGCTCGTGTTCAGAACATCCCTACGTTCACTGCGTATGGCACTATACTGTACTGTATAGTGAATAACCACCATATGCAGTGAATGAGTAAATGTTCTGAACATAGGGATGGTCTTTCTTTTTCTTCTAAACACAGTTGGTATAGTAACCAAAGATTTTAGAGCGGAGCACGATAGCTCTGTTACGTCATTGGCATGAAGTACGCTCTGAGCCCGAGTAGTGCTGTAAAATCTTTGATAGTAACTAAGTATGGCTCTGATATGGAAGACACGTATAACTCATCTTCTCCCTGACTATACTGAAGTTGATATGTGATAAGTGATATGTGTGATAAGACTAGCCTAGAAATCTAGACGCACCCTAGCGTTACATTTGCTGCCAGGGCTAGTCTAGCAACTCTCCGCTGGCTTGTGAGCTCGAAAAATTAAACTTCTATCAGGCCAATCAAATCGTGTATAGAGTCGTTAGGCAGGCTTAACATAATGATTGATGGCAGAGTTGCAACGGTTTGGCTTGAATTCCCTGCTACTTGAAAACAAATAAGATGGATGTTGTGTGACATGAGTTAAGCTTTCATTAAGTTGGCAAAAGTTTGAACTAGCCAACTAGCTCCGCTGGTGGGAAACGCATGGGACTCATAAGCTGTCCCATTAAGGCAGAGGGAATTTGAAAGACAACCGATTATCCCGCCCCTCGGACTGAGCACTGTGAATGGTGAGTGCCCAGACCCTACATTTTAATGTGGGTCTGGCTCGTCAGGCTATGATAAGACAACAAAATACACTTGAAAAACATGACATTCCAGTTCAGTGGACACTGCTCACTTGTCAGTAGTGATGGGCAAATGAAGCTTTGGTGAACCACTAAACCACAGCGGTGTGAAGCTAGCGACACTAATGAAAAAATCCAATATGGCCACCACATGTAGATTTTTTAACATAAAAGTCTTTAACCAAACCAGTATATGTAACCAAAAATATTGGTTTGTTAAGGACTTTTATGTTGAAAAATGTATGTGTGGCGGCCAGCTTTTTGCTTTTCAGCTAGTGTCGCTAGGTTCACACTGCTGTGGTTCAGTGGTTCACCAAAGCTTTATTTGCCCATCAATACTTGTCAGGTCTCTCAAGATCCTTACCTGTAGTTGACCGGCCAGCGCACCATCCACATGCGGTGGTAGGAGAGCGAGGTGATGGAGAAGCAGGTGACCAGCGTGAGGGTGTAGAAGGTGGAGACGAACACCTTGCAGAGGCCCTCGTTCCACTCGTAGGTGGAGTGCTGGCGGCGCAGCGTGATGACGCAGTACATGGTGACGGGGATGCCCATGTTGAGGATGTGCGTGCCGGCCAGCGTGCATATCAGGAACTCCAGAGGCTTCCATTTCTTCTGCTTCGCGCTCACGCTCAGGATGCCCCAGGCGTTGGCCAGGATGGACACGCCCGAGCAGACCAGCCACGCCAGAGCGTTGGTGCCGATCACCTCCTCATCGCTCATGGTGCGGGCGGGGCGGGGCGCCGCGGCCAACGGCCGGGCGAGGTCGGGGCGCAGGCGGAGGCGAAGGACGGGTGGTGGAGGCGGCAGCGGCAGACGGAGGTGCGGGCGTGGTGGCGACGGTGGCGGCGGGGTGGAGGACGAGGACGAGGGCGAGCCTGAGCCTGGACGAGACCGGGCATCCTACTGGGGCGGGCACGGGGGCTAGGGCTGCAGCAGGGGCACGGGCCGGGCGGCGTGGGGCACTCTGAGCATGGCAGCCGCGGGACACGGCGGAGGAAGGGGAGGAGGCACAGACACGCCACGCCAGAACGCCAAGAGTCCTGGAGAGAGGAGAGGAGAGGAGAGGAGAGAAGAGGAGAGGAGAGGAGAGGAGAGGAGAGGAGAGGAGAGGATAGGAGAGGAGAGGAGAGGAGAGAGAGGAGAGGAGAGGAGAGAAGGGAGGAGAGGATAGGAGAGGGAGGAGCAAGGAGAAGAGAGGAGGGAGAGAGGAGAGGGAGGAGAGGAGAGAGGAGAGGCAAGAGAGGGGAGGGAGAAGAGAGGAGGGAGGAGAGGAGAAGGAAGAGAGGAGAGAGAGGGAGGAGAGAAGAAATGACAAGAGGAGATAACAGGATGAAGAGTGAGGACACACAGTTGGTAAATAAAGAGATAAAGAGATGAATGGATGTGGGAAGTGAGAGGGAAACAAATGCAAACAAAGGAATAAAGGAGAACAACAACAAAAAATAAGAAATGCAAAAGAAAGGAGAGAAGGTTTGGGAGGAACAGATGGGTGTGGAGTGAAGGGAGGGTGCGGTAAGACCAGCCAAAAGATGTAACAGCCAAGGAGATGAAAGGTGAGGGGAGCGTTGGGACAAGAAGAGAGAGAGAGAGAGAGAGAGAGGGAGAGAGAGAGGGAGAGGGAGAGGGAGAGAGAGAGAGAGAGAGGGAGAGGGAGAGAGAGAGAGAGGGAGAGGGAGGGAGAGAGAGAGAGAGAGAGAGAGAGGAAGAGGGAGGGAGATCAAAGGAACATTTGTTAGAAACCTTAATACAAGTCAGCATGAACTAAATATCAGGGAAGGGCACGACAGCATACATGTGTCAGCACCTTCAGCTAGAAGTCCTTATAACATTGCACTTCAGCTATCCTTATAACATTGCACCTCAGCTATCCTTATAACATTGCACCTCAGCTATCCTTTGCACTTGCTTTGATGTGAAAATTGTTCAAATTGACATATATTTAATAGCCCCCTGACTTCAGCGGCATGAAATTAATTGGAAAATGCTGTAAACAAGGAAGTTGAATTGTTACATGAAAAAAATATAGCTTTTGCTATCTCTTTATCAGCATAAGGCTCTCTCACAGTGACACCCCATATTCCTGATTGACAGCTGTTGATGAGGGGGCTGCACATGCTCACAGAAGAGCATGGAGCTGATGTCACTCAGGGACATATAGATGCTGTGTTTCTGTATGCATATCATCAGCCTCTCCATGGTATGGTCCCTGCCCCCTGCCAGCCTAGAGGCAAGAGGAACCTGCCCGCCTGGACATCACTGGGAGTACCATCGTGTCATGACACTGATCAATATGCCTGCAGATCAATTAGTCACTCTGACACTCATACTCACACACACACACAGAAAATCATACACACAGACACACATACACTCCACAGAAACAGAACTCTGATGTAAGGTTCAGGCTGTGCAATCTGCCAGGTTTGGGCCTCACATGTCGGGGATCCTTATCAGCAGCATGCCGGTGTGAGCGTTTGATAATCTGGCCGCTGGGTGTTTGCCTCAGCATTTCAGCATCTGTTTGCTCTCGATTAACGTTTTATTACAGCTGACATATCGAATCAGCGCAGATTCTTTTTTCTCTTTCTCTCTCTCTCTCTCGCTCTCTCTGTTTCACTCGATGTTCTGGTTTATGGTTGAGATCGGATAGATACTGTTGCCATCATCGGTCCACGTTTCACTGCTCAGGCTGACAGGCAGTGCATCATGTAGCACCCAGACACACACCACTGCAGATCTCTGCAAAAGATACTAAAAGTACAATAGCTGGTGGGTAGGCGATGTTTTCAGTACCGCAGCTTAGTAAGTATACCCATTGTTACAGAATGTAACAGGTCATTGAAATGATCATAGTATTTATATAAAGGAAAGACAGGCACTGCAATGCAACCTAGAACATTAATAACCCTATTAATCTCCTCTCTCTCTCTCCCTCTCTCTCTCTCCCTCTCTCTGTGTGTGGCAGTGGCACCTCCTCTGTGCCCTGTTGTGCACTCGTGAGGACTCCCACTGATGCTGGCGGACAGGTAGGGCTGCCACTAGGCTCCAGTGGCCTTCATTAGGCACCCCACTGGGGCCAGTGCCACTACATCAATATCACAATACACCTAAGAGTTGCAATTCCGCTATCACCATAGCACATTTGAGTAAGAATGTGCAGAGTGAGCCTGACCATGCACACATGCACAGAGTGTGTGTGTGTGTGTGTGTGTGTGTGTGTGTGTGTGTGTGTGTGTGTGTGTGTGTGTGTATGTGTGTGTGTGTCCTGGAGCCCATGAGAGATGAGAGGTGAAGCAGCCTGGCTGAGCACAGAGAGAGATTGCACATTAGTGCCTAGCATGGAGCGGGAGCAGGCCCAGTTTATAGGGGGCCCGTGCAGCCGCAGAAAACGCTGATGTATCCTAGCGTCCACACAGAGTCCAGTAATGAGCTAACTGCAATGCAAAAGCCAAGCGTCAGTGGCCAATAAACTAAATGTCAGGGTCAAGATTTAAACGGAGGTCTTTTTTCATTGTTTATCCTCCGTCTCTATACGTCTCTCTCTCTCTACATTTCCCTCTCACTTTAATCTCTCTCTCTCTCTCTCTCCCGGCACTTTCTACCGCAGGTAATCTGACATTTTCTTCAAGCTCTATATCCACAAAGCTCTTGTCCCAAAGCACGTTCCCCTTTAACTGACAACCTGTATGCTACATTGTGTTTGCTACAAAGCTACAGCTGCTCTCTTTGATGCCAGACATTCAATTACTAGGCTGTGTGAGGCCGGGGCCTTTAATGCTGCCACGTTACACACACATTAAACCCCCCCCCCATTTACCAGTGGGTTGACCCCTTTATGATCTCATCTTATACTCATTCAAATTTCACAGGCATCTCCAAATCCAAACAAATCCGTTTGCAGGCCAAGCTGTCCCTATATTCACCATTTAAAATCCAATTTTCTCTCAGTCTCTCTCTCTCTTTCTCCCAGGCCTCATGTCCCTGTGGGCTTGCAATGCACATCGTTTGAACCCACCATCAAAATAACAAAATATGCAATTTTCCACCGACAGGGCCAAAACAATGAAACCTATTTAAAAGTCTAATACAAAAGAGCATTTCCTCTTGTGTACTCCACTTGCCACTCAGTCCCTTTCATCAGGCGGTCATTCCATTTAATCCCGCCACTAAGCGGACCTTAGACGGGATTTATAACGGCCATTATGGTAAAATGTCTGAATAAGGCAGCCAACGCTTGTCGTGGGCCACTTTTACACAAGTAATCCTCAACATTAGAATTTAAATGAAGGCGCTGTGAAGGCGTTGCATATGGGGCTTCAATTAGCTGTCCACCCACTGCCTGCATGAGTAATGGATGGGTTTGCAAATCAGCTGTCTGCAAGACCCCTGTGCTAAAAGAGCATTGAAGCTTGTGTTTTTTTGCGTGCCTTAATGGGGTTTCATCGTTCTACCCTGCCGGTGCGGGATTCGGAGGTGGGGGCGCGATTGTTTATAGTAAACACAAACATCAAGAGATTATTAGACTGAGCGAGAGTATTGCACTGACTCACTGAGGTCATGAGGTGCGGTGGCCTACGTATGAGTGTGCCTGTGTGTTCAGCATGTCTTGAGTGTCACATGACAGGAGGTCAGGGCACCACAAGGCAAGAAATAGATGTGGGTGGGTGTGTGAGCCAAGGTCAGTCTCAGATGTGGCGATAACATACTCTACCAAAGGGGCCGAGAGAGAGAGAGAGACACAGAAGCTCTGACCCCCATCTGTAACCTTGATCAGTAATCCTACGGCTATGGATGGTCACGTTAAAGCCACACCATCTGCATCCATCCCTTGGGCTGACAGACCGGTGAAGGAGATGAATGGAGGGAGGCATCGATGGACAAATAAACAAATGAAGGGGGATCATTAATCATGGAAACTTGTTTTCCACCGCCCATTAAAACAGTTATGCCCTACAATAAATGACCATCACCACCATCCTTAGCCTTAAGTGTTAAGTAATGTCCACACCGACTGATGATCTACTACTGTTTGATCTACAATCCTCTAGCTCTAGTTCTAGAGTCCAAGCATTGACAAGACAGTGCATCTGGACACCATCCAACTAAACAAAGGTCTTTTTTGTCAATTCCAGACAGTGCTTTAGCACACAGTGAACAGTGAGCTGGAACAAGCAGCCAACTCTCCTCTCTGAATGTCGGTTACTGTGCTTGGGGAGGCTGGGCAGAGGAGGTGTGATGTTGACCTACATCTCCCTTTGGTTTGGACAAGTTCAGGCGCGCTGCTCCCTTGCTGATGTGAGTGACGCATTCGCGTTGCCTGAGAGGCCGAGGTTTCAACGGCTGTCGCAAGCGATGAGGGCTGTGTGGAGAGGCAGCAGTGTCCCCGGCCAGTGCCAGCCTCAGCAACACACACACACACACACACACACACACACACACATACGATATTCACATAAATACACAACACAATGACCCCCAAACAAAAACACTCAGCTCTCTCACACACACACACACACACAATCCACACATATATGATATTCAACACAATGATCCCCAAACAAAAACACACAACTAACTCTCTCTCACACACACACACACACACACACACACTTTTATAAATTTAGCACAGAGCTTGGGCTGTAAGTTCAAGAAGCTTATTATCGGAAAACACAAACACAATGATCCGTCATGGCTGTTTCATCTCAGCACTGACACGCTTGTTCCCGATTTTGGCCAAACATGCGGGTGGAGACAGGAGCCCAGGGAGATGGAGTGGAGCACTTCGCCCATGTTTACAGCATCAAGTGCGCTTTCCAGAGGAAGGTACAAGGACCGTGATGACAGCTCTGATGAAGTCCACAAATCCACATAACCAAACATGAAGATGGCTGGATGCACACAAACATTCAGGCAGTATCTTCCCTGTACAAGAGCTGCATGTCCAAAAGAGATGCCCCACTTGAGATGAGTGATGGTAAACTTACTGGGGTTGACTGTAAGGTGAGATTAATATGCCATAAAATATGGTAAACAACAGGCCCATCTGTGTCACCGCAGTGCAGAAGTGCGCACACTGCGTGACTTAAACCATGTTTGGTAAGCAAAAACTCAAAGGAATCTCTTTGTAAATAGAGCAAACATTGTGCATTGGATATGCCAGGATCTTAATGAACAGCCCTCTTGGGGAATGTTAGAACTTCACTTCACTCAGTAACTGCTTTACCAACTGCTTCACCTCAACCTCTATTGTCAGAGGTTTTCAGTCCCCTGAAAACATGACTTGACTGCTGGTCTCAGGGATGTTTCTTGTTAATGTTAACAATACAATATGAATTGTTTTTTAATCGTTAAACAGTACTGTACTGTATGATTACCATTGGCTCAGCGCTTTTGCACACCTCTTTTGGGACAGGTGCGTCGGAGAAAGTAAGGTCACCAGTAATGCGTGTTGAAGAGATCCCGCACACCGTCCTTTACACATGCAAATACTTTATTATACTTCACACAACGTTTCGGTCACACAGACCGAATTCACCTGAGGGAGGTCTGTGTGACCGACACGTTGTGTGAAGTATAATAAAGTATTTGCATGCGTATAGGACAGTGTGCAGGATTTCTGATTACCATTGGCTACCATTAGCTTCTATTAGCAATGAAGGAGGGGTTTGCGTGCAATTGTATGTGCTTGGGCAGTAGCCATTATTGACTTTCTGTTTCTGTAGCAACATCAATTAGGATACAGACTGAGAGTTTACAATAGAATGCAATCTCACAGTGGGTCATTCTGTACATTTCAGATGCATGGGACAGATCATCAGAAGTTCTGGTTGCATTCACACAGCACACTGTGTGATAGAGAGTACTGTGTCACTTATTTTATGCATGACAGGTTAAAATCAAGGCCTGACAATGTCTTTAAGAGAACACAAACCACCAACAAATGCACAAATAGCAGTGCAATCCCTCTCCTGTTGGGAGGATGTGCTTACACACACACACACACACACACACACACACACACACACACACAGGCTCTGACAACACACACAAACACCTCGGTGTGTCACTCTCACTCAGAGAATGTCAGGATGCAAGGACGTCTGAAACAGCTCAGGAGGAGAGACGGGGGTTGGGGGTTGGGGCGTAGATATTTCAGCTCCCCCCATTGTGAGTTTAACAGAGCACACAGTCTGCTGGGGAGGCGGAGAGTTGAGCAGAGGCTACAAATTACAGTGGTGTGCTATTGAGTCATCGGCGAGGCGTTTATGTGCTACTCAAAGCAAGAGCAGGCAGAGAGAGAGACGAGAGGAAGAGAGAGAGAGAGAGATCAATTATGGGACATTTGTCAGTCCTCTGTCTGAGATTCTCCTATTTCCACACCTCCCCTTGCTGTAAATAATAGTAAGTATCGAAGAACTATGCTAATGCATGAAATGGTACAGCTGGCAGAGTGCAAGGTCGTCCGCACAACACTTCTCATCTGAGGGCCAGAGGAGCTGGTGAATCATGCTGCGCAATTTAAGAACTAATCTCACAGTATGTGTGTGTGTGTGTGTGTGTGTGTGTGTGTGTGTGTGTGTGTGTGTGTGTGTGTGTGTGTACTGTGTGTGTGTGTGTGCTTGTGTGTGTGTGTGTGTGTGTGTGTGTGTGTACTTGTGTGTGTGTGTGTGTACTTGTGTGTGTGTGTGTGTGTGTGTGTGTGTGTGTGTGTACTTGTGTGTGTGTGTGTGTGTGTGTGTACTTGTGTGTGTGTGTGTACTTGTGTGTGTGTGTGTGTGTGTGTGTGTGTAAGAGAGAGAGAGAGAGAATTAAAGAGAGAAAGAGGGTGATAAGAGACGAATATCCATAGGCCAAAGAAATCCAGGTAAATGTAGTGTGTGCACTGCAAAAGGCACATTGGTAGATGACTTTGTGCTGCATCTGTTCTAGTGAAGGACAGAGAGATAGCTACAGAGAAAGAAGGTAGTGAGAGAGAGTTTAGCTAGAGAGAGAGAGAGAGAGAGAGAGAGAGAGAGAGAGGAGGACTACTCATCAACAAAATAATGTGTTATTGCCAATGAATCAATCAGGAAAAACAATTCAGTGTTTTGAAATGATAGTAATATCAGGATAAGGTAAAGTAAATCTGAATGACAAAAACATGCCATAGCATTGTGACTTTAACCACAAAACCGCTCTTGTGGTCTTATTATTTTCCTAATGAAACTGTGTGCAACAATAAGGCAGTCAAATATGGTCAACTTTCCTGTCTGGACTGATAATATGTTTGTAATGTGCAGTGCACCCCTTGGCCACAGTAGTTCTCAGTAGATTTGTTCATGTGGACTGCCCACTGTCTCAACCTGATGACAATTTCCTGGGAGCAGCAATAAAGAGTTTCAGTTCAATTTGCTCCATATTTGTGTTTGGACATGTTGCTGAAATACCTGAGGTGACACTACACTACATTACATAGAATCTCACTTTATTAACACAGAACTAATAAAGTATGGCACTGCATCCCATGACTACAAATTGATACAGTTTGTTAGCTGAAACTGGAAGCATTAGTATGGGTTATGCTTCCACTGTGATGGGTTATTTGAAGTGGGCACGTTTGTGTTACTGTAATCAGTTTGAATTTACCCACAGGCCAAAAAACTGATAATTTCTCAACGCTATGCAGTTTAATAAGTGAGCCTTTGATCTACTTCGCCCCACTGATGCCTGATAAAGACAACTTAATTTCCTCTCTGTGCATAAGTAGCGAGTGTCTGAAGGGGGGAAGGAGCTCTACGGCCGAGGCCTGCGTCTTCGTATCGGCTGCCTTGTCAATCACATCTCAGATTACGTTTAGCCATAAGTGGCGAGTGCTAACTGACCCTACCGTGAACTTGTCAAAACGTCTCACTCAGGGTGGCCATTTGAGGCTTTGTCCCCTGTGATGGATGACGTTGGTAGACTACATTATTGCATGCACCAGTCGATAATTCAATGATTGAATACTGACGCAGGGCTCTTACGGCCTGCTGTCCCAACCTGACCCTCCTGCTCGAGCATTCTGATGCCCCATCAACCATGCTTCTCTGAGGCGCCTCCTGTGAACTGACGACATAGGTGTGCACTGCTACATTCCAGATACCACTGCGAGGACTTTTATTGCTTTGCTACCCGCTGCATAATTAAAGTTCTATTAAACTGTGGGTATCCCACGGCGACAAAGCTTCCACTGAGATCAGGGACTGGGGTGTGATGATTGGGACACTTGGACACTTGTAACAGAAAACACACCTTTGATGCAGCCAGGCTTCAAACAAACAAGATGGAAGTGGTGAGAGGATGAGATGGAGAGGGTGAGCTTGCAAAATTCTTCTGTAGTAACCGTGACTGGGGGAAATGGGGAATTAGGCCTGTCCTCATCCATATTTCAGTTTCTTTGTGCAGGAAAGAGAGAGAGTCTGGAAGTGTTTATGAGTGTTAGAGTGAGCGTGAGAGAAAAAGGGAAAGTGTGTGTGTGTGTGTGTGTGTGTGTGTGTGTGTGTGTGTGTGTGTGTGTGTGTGAGGGGGCAGAGAAAGAGAAAGCGTGAGGGTTGGTGTTGATGTGTGTAAGAGAGAACGAGCGAGAGAGAGAGGGTCTGTGTGTGTGAGAGAAGGAAAAGATGGAATGAGAGTCTAGAGAGGAGGAGATGGGTGCAGTTGTGCGCTGCTTGAGGCTCACAATCTTCCCTGCTGCCATCTCTCTGATAGATGACCTTTAATTTCACTGCATCCTCTTTTGTCGGAAAGCGCTGGAGAGCAGCTGGGTGTTTTCCCTAACCGACATACACAATTAGGAGGGAACAAGCTCCGCATTTATTTTTAATGATGCTCAAGAGATACTTCATCCAGCTATTAAGTTAAGTCACATGCCAGGGTCTCTCGTGTATATTTGCTGACAGCTCAGGCTGTGGATGAAGTCTCCACTACTAAGAGGTGCACTCATCTATAAACTAGCAGGTTTCAGCACACAGCACTTCACCCTGCTAGACAGGGAGCATCTACTGGACCCCTGTTTTGAGGTTGTGTAGGAAAACCCTTCACACATCCCCACCCTAAACAGATAAATAATCGCATTGTCTGACCAAGATCTCTGTTTTTCACTCTCACAGTGAGGTGTCCAAACATGCACCTCTCACTTGGTCCAGATGTCATGCTAAGAGTAATGTACATGGTCCTCAGTAGCCATAACTGCTGTTGCTTCAGACCTCGGCACATACTCTGGAGTGTGTGGAACATGGTGTTCGCCAAGACAGCCAAAAGAGGCAGGATTAGCTCTGGAATTGGATAACAGAAATCTGTCAGGTCCGGCCGAGCACACATTTTTCAATGAAGTGCCATGCTTTTGTACACAAGAGTTTTACAAGATTTACATATTCCTAAACATTTCCTCCAACAGAGCTTCTCCTCAGAGCCAGCCCAATAGGGCTGTTCAGTTCTGTGTGATGCTATAAGAACATTATTTTCTTTCAAGCAGAATTGTCGCTACTAAAGTGAACAGCTCTATAGCAGCTAGCACTGTGTGTATATAGACTGTATTGAAGGGTCATGAAGGAAAATGCTTCTCATAGTCAGAGGCAGGAGAAACTAGATGGAGACGTGTGATAAATGTTGGGATAAACCTGGGACTGGACTTTATTATATGAATGTGTTCTCTATTCACCATATGTCATCACCTGTAGGTGGATGCGGAACTGATTTGGCACACTGATGACTGCAGCCTTCAACAAGCATCTGTGTGTGTGTGTGTGTGTGTGTGTGTGTGTGTGTGTGTGTGTGTCCAATCTGATCGTTGGAATTGTTGGTTTTACATTGATTGATCGGCTTAACTGTGTGAGTTTCTGTGGTTGAGCTAAAACAGCACGGTATTAACAGGCTTAATTCCCAGGAAGAACAAACTGATAAAAAATGACATACAATCTAACTAATCTCTATTCTCATTTTGATTAATGTATCTGTCAAATAGATTCTTCTCAATGTGGCTGTCACTTATGTGAAAATCACATTTAGGCTATAAATGCTTCTGTTTCATGAAAATAGTAGCTGTGGTAGGCCTACCTACTGTATAAGGAACCTAATCATGTAGCTCACAACATTCAAAATGTTGACATTCTTCATAAGACAGTGATTCTCCATGTTCAGGGCCATAGCTGTTATTCTTGACTGGATAGTAGTATTTAAACTTGGTTTCCACAAAGTTCAGAGAGCAACACGTTGTCAATAGCAACACCATAACATGGAAGTAGGCCATGCCAGCTTCACTAGGCTACTCTACTTCTGTATTCAATCCAAATCATCAACAGCACACCAATCAATTTTCAAATGATTAGCCGACTGGTGGTGGCAGTTTTGCCACCAAGTGGGATCAAGCGGTCCATGATACAAGTTACACATTTTTGCTGTTTAGACACTCCTCCGACAGCCATGCGTTCCAGCTGAGCGCCTTTATAACAAATGGGTCGGATGAGAGAGAATAAGGAGAGAAAATTTGCTATTTTATTGGAGGCGTGGATAGCGTGAACATATCTAGCTTGTGAGCAATGGTTCATTAAAAAAAAAAAAGCTCATTTAAATTTGAGAACTGGCGTTCATATGGGCAACTGGCGTGTAAAGCACTGAAAAATGAAAGACTAGAGACTTCCCTATTCTCAACAATTCTGTAATTCCATCAACACATTAATTATTTTTTGGCTACTTTGTGTTTACGTGCCCTTGTGTTAACTTCTTTCTCGTTCATGGAGCTACTGAGTGAAAAATACAGCCATTATTTGTGTGGGTGTTCCCAATCCCAACTCGAGGTTAGGCTACTGTGTACTTAATTGTTGACACCTGAGCGGCTGCGGAGCTGTCAATGAAATGAGCTCAGGGATGGAAGTGATTGAAAATAACCCGTCCCTGACATTTAAAACACAAAACCAATGTTCTTTTTATGGCCTGGCAGTGTCCCAAAAGGCACACCAAGCTGTGTCTGACCTTGTGCTCTGTAAAAACATGAACACCGCTTAGGCTACCATTCAAACCAAACCATAGGATATCATCAACTGCTATAACAAGCGAACGACTGCACAGGGCGAAAGCGAATGAAAAACATCAGCAGCCTACCTTCTTTGAGCGACAATCTCTTCAATGTACAGAATCACAAACAAACGGCGGTGCCTATTCCCCTTGTAATGTTTCGGTATTCAAAACTGTGGCGTGCAATCCTTACATTCCGACCTGTGAGATGGTATGCACGGCAAAGAACAGTCCGGAGCGAAACATATGTCACGCAAAATGGAAAATGGACAGGCAGGCTAAGAATGCTTAGAGTGGCGCCTAAAAAAGCACTTCCCGAACGTCTTTCATTTCGTTAGAGCGGAATCAGCTTTCGATCTCATTTGTTACCAATCCAGGGCGAATGGATGCAAAAAAACGCCGTGATTTAACACAGCATGCTCGTATTGCATTCTTAAACAAATGTCTACCGTATCCATACAGTTATCGCTCAACGAAGCAGAAACAGTGAATGAGAACGATCTCTTCGTCAAAGCACGTTTTCCATGTCGCTCCCGGGGTGGAGTTGCATTTCATTTAAATCACTTCACTTGTAAACACTGACATTTTTAGTTCTGATAGACAGTGGTTTTCTTTTGTAGAGAGCAATCTGCCATATGTTGTTGAATAAAAATAAGTATATCCTGTAAAGTTAGCAAGTAGCCTCTCCAAAGCTGTTTTTCCTGAAAACTATTTTGAAAATGAAACTATGACTGCAACATCCTACACAAAAGCAAGAGAATGCGCTATAGGTATCCACACAAGGTCCAATAACGCACACAATAGACCACATCAGTGCGACTCGAATGGCGAGGCATCCCCTACACTGCGCACGGGGTGGTGATTGGCTGGAGACTTGTCAGCAATTGCTACCAACACACTCTCGGTTGAGGAGATGGGTCGGGCACAGTTCCGTCAGAGACGTGGGCCAAGCCACATAGAGACCCACATGCCCAGCGATACGAATACCCAGGCTGTGGTGAGGGATGACTAGGGCATGCGAGCGCTCAGTAAAGGGAGGGGTGGGTTGTGGGTAGAGGTGGAGGGCACCACTGGATCCTTATCAGTCGACTCACTGCGTTTGTCTTCAGTGGATGTTGTTGTTACAGCCTTTCACATGTCCTCGCTCGTTGACTTTATTGTGCTCTTACATAACATGCAAAGGGAGGACTTCTCCCCTTGATGATTTGCTTAATGCATGAATAAGTTCTCCCCCGGGGACTTTCTTGCACCCAGTGAAGAAAAACACAGTTGTAATTCAAGAGAAAGGCAACATGACACGTGGCTATGGAATTAAATAAAATCGACCGTCACATAAATCAAGTTACACAGCATTGTACACATATTGGAAAATATACACCTTCAATCCACAATAGTATAACACACATTTGTTTCGCATCATACACACCACTAACGCACTTCTGTGTACAATTTCACAGAAATTGAACATTATATTCTATACAGTCTTTGCCATTCACATATCTCTTTGGCCAAGATGTCAATGCACTCTCGCTCTCTTTTGCGCGCGCACAGACACACAGACACACCTGCACCATCACATTCAATACGGCTCTCCGTCCGCCTTTGAAGTTAACGGAGGATCACAGGACCAATCAACGCAACATTTAATATTCAGCAAGGCTTGCACAATGTGCAAATGTAAAAAACGTAGTCATGTCCCTCGGGCTAAGGCCAACCATCGATTTAGAAGAAATGAGTTCAGCTCAGTATAGCCAAAATATTTCTTTGCTTTCTTTTCTTTTATTTCCAACAACGACCTGACATCAAAAGCACACCACATGGACTACCGTATTCACTGAAAATAAATATTTCACAAGAATACGTTTACTCGAATGTTGCTGCATATGCACACCACACCTGAAATTACTCTTTTGAAACATTCATTTCCATAGGTCCTGCAAGATACAACTAAATATCGTAAAACACCTACATGAACTTATTTGTTTTTTGTATGTATCAGTAAGGATGCAAATGCAGAGTGGAGTTTTGCACGGTAAGCGAGGTGCAGACCTTGCGCAACATTATTTTCAATACGTTCCCTGCTGATGCTGGACGGCATGCATGCATGTGCATTACGTAAGCCCAGTGCTGTGTGCATGTGATGTTGAATGATTCGCATGGAAGCCAAGCAGCACTGTTTGAATGGATCTCGGCATCATTCACAGAAAACAGATCTGAATGTAAAAAATGAAAGTAAACTGAAGTCCCACATACAAATGGTCTGTTACTGTACGTAGCCTAAAAGGGTCATGTGAGATATGACATGCAAAATGTCAGTGAGTTGCAATAGGTTTTAAAATTATATTTTTAATCTCGTGGTGACCACACATAGCCTAGCCCTAGATTAACTGCAATTTTTGCACAAAAACTAGAAGCAGTGGTAGATGTCTTACAGGGGCACTATATTTATAATATAACAAATATATATAGTTTAGATTGGAGCCATAAGCCAGTTGATTTACATTGGAGTAATAGTATCATTAGGTAATTGCTATTCTATAATTCTATGAAGAACCCATCATTGCAGGTGGTTGCTTTATGTGTTTGCAATTGTTAAGCAATTATAATAACATAAATGTAATTATTATGCAGAAATGTACTGGTATTATTGTGTGTTTACTCTGGGATATGAATGAAGCTGTCAAATGGTGGAAAACTCTTTAACTTGGACACATAATGGTAAAAATGAGAGGTGTATTTTAGTTACCAAGGCAACTGTAGATGAATCAAAGTCTACAAATGAAAAGAATAGAAGCGATAACACACCACTGAAACACTAGTTCAATCA
Source organism: Alosa alosa (assembly GCF_017589495.1). Lineage (NCBI taxonomy): Eukaryota > Metazoa > Chordata > Actinopteri > Clupeiformes > Clupeidae > Alosa > Alosa alosa. The sequence goes on along the minus strand of NC_063192.1, from coordinate 25,382,251 downwards.
GGTTGGCAAGATACCTCATTGAGTAGAATCCATCATTTGGATTTCTGAACATTCCACCATTCATGATGAGGTCTACATTGGAGTAGTAGTATCATTAGGTAATTGCTATTAAAAAATATACTGAGTACCAGTGTAGCCAGTAGTAGTGTATGTAAATTGATTAATACTTCAAAGACATTGGAGTAGAGGTAACGTTTTACAGTAGGCTACCTGAATAATGCATTTACATGTACGCATTTATTATGAGCTTTTAGACCTTTGTCTAGATGTGATAATAGCTGAAGTCAAGAGGCAATCGCGGAAGACTGTACGCACAAATTGTATGATGAAGACCCACTCTCCTGAGGATCTGAAGCTATCTGAATCAGTATCTTAGTAAGCTACATCATTTACACAGAGTAGTGGCACTCCCTAGCTCAGTATACATGCCAATCACATTAAAGACAGAGAGAGAGAGAGAGCTAGAAGAAAAATAACAAACCCTCGCCAACACGCAGCCAGGTGACCTGGAAGTAAATGCCGACAGAAGGCATGGCAGCCCACTCATCCTGTGCACTCCGGGCTGTGCCGCTCTCTCCTGTCTGCCTCTCTCTTGTTCTCCCAACTCTTGGGAAGAGAAGAGGGAGACTCACCCACACTGCACCCATCCACACTGGGCATACGCATGCCTAAATGAGAGAGGGGCCTACTGTAATTTATGACAACCACCAACACACACACACACACACACACACACACACAGACACACACACACACAAACACAGACACACACACAGACAGACACACACACACGCAATCTTGTGGCTGGCACACAAGTGGGTTGGTTGTCACCTTAGATGCGAGCAAGCGCTGCTGGGTGAAGGTTAATGACAGTGCAGGGTTGACATGCTGAACTGTGACACTCCCTACTGGGCTCAATGAGAGCAGATGCACACTCGCATCTCCTGAGCAAACGAAACTGCACTTCTGTTTAGACACATTGGCATGCACATGTGACACTGAACATCATCACGATTGGATTAGATTTCTTCAGGCATACAGAATCAATAACATCTTCATGGCTGGACTAGAAAAAAAAAATGTTAAACAGATTTAAATGGTTCAAAGGATAGAAAGATATTTGCAAATCCAAACCAGACAAATCAGTGACAATAGAGTATGTCTCTCTATCACTAAAATAACAACCAAGAAATTCTATTTGCCTCTAAAGCCAATTCTCTAGTGGTATCGATAGGAGTCTCTGAGGTGATGTCATGCTTAGTGCTGCATGTGTGTAGCGTTCCCAGAAGAAATGAATGGTTCTGTGGCGCCACCCCTCCCCCTCTCCTCCCTTGGGAGACCGCTGAAGTTCATGAGGGGATAAAAATAGAAATGTTTTCTCTCATCATTTCTGCCTGAAATGTGCCGCTTTCGCCAATGTGAGGATGTTTGTTTACCCTGACTACCCTGTAAGGCTGCAGACCATTGCCATCTCTGAAAAACGTACTGTATGGTATTTTCGTAACAAAACATTTGTGAACATTGAGCCCATATCTACTGGAGTATAAATAAATATACTTTCAATATATATTTTCTAGAAAAGAATATAATAGGTATTTATTGTCATTGTCACAGGTACAACGGAATATAAAGTGCTTTTGCCGTCAGTGCATCATTCATGAGTCTATAATTCATTTTCCCTGTATGAAGCCGTGCCATCTTTGTTATGTTAGTGGTGACTTGCTAAGCCATTTATACAAAGAAGTTAGTCACTGTAATATGAAGGCAAGTTTTTTAAAATGTAAAAAATCAGATATTAATTCCCTCCTACATGTCCATAGGCAAAATTACAGATATTCCTGTCAATAAAAATCTAGGGTAACACTTTACTTGACAGTATCGACATAAGAGTGACATGACACTGTCATGAACATATGACACTGTCATGACACATGAACATGAACTTGTTATGACAAAAACTGAATGTCACTTAATAACAGAAGTGTTATGTCATAAATGTTTGACTTGTTTATGACACATTCATGACAGTGTCATGTCAATCTTATATTGATACTGTCAAGTAAAGTGTAACCAAATCTAGTTTATTGAAATGTATTGAAGTTCACCGTGTGTTCAGTACAGGTAGCTGGCAATATTTAAAAAAGTAGTAAAGAGTTGCAATGTTTCCAGGGCTGGGCAGCCTGAAAAACAATAATATGGCCTTTATCTGACTCTTTCATCCAATGTAAGATAATATTATGCTATTGTATCACCATAATGCGTAACACTATTATGATTGATGAAGCTTCAAAGCTATAAGATTGTACATTTTATATTATTTCAATAATGCCCCAGAATGAATCAAGTACTTAGTTTTTCTTTGTATCCTAATCTCCTCTTACTGAATCCCATACCTCAGTATAGCCATAAATATCCTTGACATCATGCATCAATTTCAGTAGTCATGGCAGAGCTGATTGCTGTGATTGCTCTACGTGTATGGTGATTTGTGAATGGCGGTTGATGGATGAGCTGTCCATTTAGTTGCACTGAGGATGCGCATGGCCAATAAATCTGTCAGAGCCCAGTCTCCTTGGCCAGCACTGCCCTCCTCCAGAGTCCTCTCTCCCTCCCTCTGTACCTGCCGTCTCCCAAGTTTTTAGGTCGCTAAGGACATGCGGCCTCATTAAATAAGGGAAAGGTCTTGGGGTTAGACATTGTGTCCTCTCCAGTACCTACCTTATTCAGTATTTCATGTGTACATACAGTACACACATTGTCACACACAAACATATTCTCTCTCTCTTAAGCACATCATGCACACACAAACACACACCCACATGCATACACAAAGCATCTTTCTGCTCACTGTCTGAATTTATGATGGGCATCAATCCCATTTGTCATCTCATCTCTCAGAGGGGAATCCCGAGCATTATCAATCATGAAAGTGAGTGAGTGTGTGAGTAAGTGAAAGAGAGAGAGAGAGATATATGGAGAAAGAGAAAGAGGGAGGGATAGAGTGAGAGCAAGGCGACGTAGAGAAAGAATGAGAGAGTTGAGTCATATGTCCTGAGGGTCGGACTGGCTCAACAGTGAAAAGATGAGTATTGGAGAGTGGATGGCCTCTTTGATAAAGCCAGCAAAGAGCCCATGGCACAGCTCGACAGCAAGGGGGAAAAAAGACACAGACCCACTTGAGTGGAGGAAAAAGGGACTGGTGACATGCTTTTTTTTTTTTTATTATTCGTACAGAGGACCTTTGAGGACTTCTGGGACATAGGACATGTTTATTTCTTACATCATTTTTAAATAATAATAAAAAAAACATCTGAAGATAAAACAATAAAATAGCAATAATATGTTTCATTTACATACACTGAGTACTTTGGTATGTAGCACTGAAACATTTAAAAGTAGAGAGAAAGGGAAAGAAAGAGAGAGAGAGAGAGAGAGAGAATTCATATGGCATATAGATATATATGTGTGCATACATATATGTTTTCCCTTTTCAGTTTGTGGAGCTACAGGAGTGAGAGAACAAGTAGAGGTTCCTAACGCTTTGCTGGGCGGCATGATGTAATACTTCTCTATAATAAGCTATGAGGCCTGTCATGAGCGATATGTCATTGGTGACGCTCCTTATCTGCAAGTCTCTTTGCCTTGTTCTGAAGGTAGCGCATTTTGCCCTCCTCAAAACGCTTCTGTTCCTCTTCCCCTTCCAGCTGCAGACAGAGAAAGAGTGAGAGAGAGGGGGGGGGAGAAAGAGAGAGAGGGAGAGAGAGGGACGAAGGGAGAAAGAGAGAGAGAGAGGGGGGGGGAGAAAGAGAGAGAGGGAGAGAGAGGGACGAAGGGAGAAAGAGAGAGAGGGTGGGAGGAAATGAAACAATAAAATCATTTATTTTATTTTTGAAGGACAAAGTGAAAAAAACCAGTACAGTTTTATTTCTGATATAGTTTATAACTACAGGGCTCTCCTATATTTAGCCAACAGATGCAATTATGCCAATTATTTAAAGATAAACAAACAAACAAATAAATGATCATGACCCAAATGTTTTCATTTTCATCATGGGTCGTTATATAACCCTAATTTCCACCCTGGCCAGAAAACAACTGAACATGCTACACCACAGGAAAAAGAAAAGGTGTTAAACCCATGTTGAACATATCTACCCAGGGCAACATCCTTCAGCACACAAAATCTAATCGGATTTACCCACATTTCACACTGCAAATATTAGTGCACAGATGTGACCCAGTAATGTGTGCTTGCATGCTGCTATGAAATACCCTTTACACAAACAGAATCAAACCGGTTATTCACTCAGACCACATTCAGAAACCCATTATTGAAAAAAATATTTTTGAACAATATATTAAACTGCAACTTCTGGAGGGATGTCTTACTCATTTGCCCTGAGTCTTTCACCTTGACTCTAGGAGAGCACTTGGCACCGAAGTGAATTGCGCACTACTGTGCAAGAAGCAAACAGTGTGTGTGTGTGTGTGGTCGTCACTTGTGTCTCAGTCTCATGGTGGGTGTAGCTGGTGTTGGTGGCACCATGTTAATTAAACCACATGGCATTTCAAATTTAAATACACGTCAACACCTCCGCTAATAATTCACACACACACACACACACACACACACACACACACACACACACACACACACACACACACACACACACACACACACACACACACACACACACACACACAGAGGGCTGTTAGACTCTGCCACGTGTGCTTCCTTCTCACTTATGGCTCTCTCAGGAGGGTTCTCATTCTCAAGAGACCCACCTGTCTCCAAAAGCCACGGACAGAAGGCATCTCTGAGTTCCCCTTTTAGGATACTGGCCATTTTTACCTCTGAATATCCATCCTCCACATCAAAGAAGCTGTAGACGCACATATTTCCGCCTACAGCTATGGATGCACATAATTTAGAGTTGCTGTATTTAGCATTTGAAAACTTTTTCATTGCCTGCTAGTACACACATATATAAATATATATATATATATATATATATATATATATATAATATATATATTATATTCATGACAAGGTCTCAATCAGCACCTAATTAATCCATTAAGAATCTGGCAGGTGGACTCGCAAGACAACGTGTTCCTGGAACCACAAAAAAGAATAATTAGTGCATTAACAATGATTAGTTCATCCTAATCAAACTCATAATGAAGTTCGGGGAGCTATAGGCGTAGGCAGTCTTCATTTTTACCACAGAATACTTCCTAGAGAAAGAGAGGGGAGGACAGAGAGAGGAGGAGAGGGGGAGGGGGAGAGTGAGAGAGAGAGAGAGAGAGAGAGAGAGAGAGATAATAGGGCTTGCAGAAGATGTCAATAGAGGTGCATGATAAAGAGGTCCGCTGTGACCCCGCGGTGCATTAGCAGGAGCGCTGTAGTGACGAACGAGTGTCTGCGCCCAGCACTCGTCTTGACTCCAGGCCAGACTCCAGGAGGAGCAGTGTGTTTGGGCTGCACGTTTAAAACTACAGTAACGCCGAGCGATCTCCTGAGCTACACACATTACAGTACAGACGCTTGCCGTGTCGCACATTTGCCTGGCTGATGTCATGGTGCAGGCCAATGTCCTGTGGCTGTGGGGATAGAGAGAGCGAATAAGAGAGTGAGAAAGAGTGAATATGAGAGGGAGAGAGAGAGTGTGAGAGAGTGTGAGTGTGTAGCGTTGTTTCTTTGTGGATGTGTTGTGTGTGTGTGTATAGCAGTGTCTGTGTATGTGTTGGTGTGTGAGTGTATGCATGTTTGTGTGTGTGCCTATGTATGTGTATAGCACATGTGTTTGTTTGTGGATGTGTAAGTGTGTGTGTATGTGTGTGTGTGAGAGAGAGAGGAGGAAGTAGAGTGTGTTTATGTGTGAGTGGGCGCTGAGTGCCTCTTGTCTTGCACAAATTGAATTAGGATGAAGGAAATGAGGCGGGTTAGTCAGGAGAGAGAGAGAGAGGTCGAGAAAGAGAGAGAGAGAGTGAGAGATAGGGGGAAAAAAGAGAGTAAGAGAGAGGGAGAGAAAGAGAGAGAGAGTGTGTGTGAGAGAAAGAGATAGTGAGAGGGGTAAGATAAGAGACTTGCAGTTCATGTTGGCACAGTGCCAAGCTGATTGCTGACTAGGGGAGCTACAGCATCATGAAGCGAAGCCTCATCAGCCACTAGTGTGGAAAAGGGAGTGTGGGCAACACTTCACAACTGTGTTCATACAAAGCTTTAGGAGCGTTTGTACAGTGCTAATAAAGGCTAATGGACTAGTCCTCTGTCTTGTTTTCATCATGAAGCGAAGCCTCATCAGCCACTTGTTGGAGCGTTTGTACAGTGCTAATAAAGGCTAATGGACTAGTCCTCTGTCTTGTTTTCAAAGAAACCCAGTGTAGAGGTTTCTTTTGTTGTCCTGTTGACCACTATGGTGGCTGAGCTAGAATGTCTGACTCACTTGTCCAAAGGAGAATAATCCACGTCCACGTCTCACAAAGACAGTGACATAAATGATTTTGGCTCCTACACCCATGTTGATTTGATTCCATTCAATGACCAAAAACATAAAGCTTATTTATTTATACAACAGAACTGTAGATTGGACCTTTAAAATAAACTAAAGTGTGGGTCTTTCCATCTGACCTTTTGTAAACTTACCCTTCAGAGATAGGGCTGCAAGTGATTAGTTCAAACTGATGACCCACAAAGACAAAAAGCACATAGGAGATATTGATATCCTTTCAAAAGCATCAATATCACTCTAAATGGATATATGAACTTTGGCAAGGTCAGATGACACACATGATTTCAACAACTAATGCTTATGTTTTTTTTTCTTCTTTTTTGCTTCACTGAAGGTCTAGAATGTTCCGCCCACAACCGAACAACCAATATAGCAGATGAGCTTTTGCAATTTCCACCAGTCTCATTGTGCACAGGGTTTGTTTTTATTTCTTCGAAGAGACTCGACAGCATCGAGATATTCCAATTCAGCGATCCTATTTAATGGTAACAGAGATACGCTTGGATTCCCAAAGCAGCACAACGCTTTATATGAGTACATCTCACATTTCACTGTAATCACATTGTAAATGAAGACATCCAAAACCCCGGGCCCAATTTAAAACTGGCTTCTCATTCGACACTGTTCCAATATCATAACAAACCCATTGTTCGTCCGCAACGCAGCTGCAGTACTTCGCCAACACAGCTAATTGGTAGACTGGAATGAGCGGTGAGCAGATGTGCTATTTCCCCCTTGCTGTTATACATTCACGGCTGCCAAATCGTTGAGGTTACCTGGCCAGCCACTTTACCCAAAAGCAGGATGAATGCTTGCTCAGGTTCGTTTTCCACTCTTGCGCTCAGGCGATGTGCAAGGAACATCTGTGCTACCGAATGCTCCGCGCGGGCGGATTAGATGGCCGTGCCTGGACTGGGCAGTGCCGGCCGTGTGCTCAGGAATAATGAATAATCAGGAGTGGTTAACATGCAGGCCCCCTCTCGCCTCCTCTGCAGCCGCCCGGAGCAGGGGAGAGAACCAGCGCTTGGGGAGATGACCCGACCTGCAACTGACCTGCAGAGGATCAGCGCGGGTGCACACACACACACACACACACACACACACACACACACACACACACACACACACACTCACACTCACACTCACACTCACACTCACACTCACACACACACGAGGTATACACATATGAGTGCACAAATGGGCTGGAATTACAGTCACTCCCTCATACTTCATGTTTTCTTAATCTGTTTCTTTCTGGTCTCTCTTTCCACACACACACACACACACACACACACACACAACACACACACACACACACACACACACACACACTCCATTTCATCTCTCTCCATCTCCCCCTTCTCCCCAGAATAAATAAACGCTGCTATAAGTGTCCTGCCTATTAATTAGGTGGATTTATGCGGGCTCAGACGCGGTCCTGTGCAGGACACCCTCAACTCAGCCCCCCCGAGGCCTGGGGGGACGCTGCCTCCTTAATCATCCAAATTACACCTACTTATTACTCGGCTAAATTAATCTCCTTCCGCAAGTGGCAACTTCAAATAATGAAGAAGGTAATTAAGAACAGTTGGCGAATTGGAACTACTGAAAAGAGGCTGATAGGCGGGAACATCATGCGTCGGGAAATGTGCGTCTTCGACGTGGCTGACTGCTACACATCAGCTGCTAGTTGTCTGTAGTTTGTCCTTGAGTGTGAAGGAGAACCACCAGTGTGAAATGATACAAATATGAGGCCTGATGAGATGTGGCATTGCTTAACTCACGTTGCTCTCTAGGTATGTGTCTAAACACCTGAAAAACACCAAATATTATTATTATTATTATTATTATATATATAATAATAATAATAATAATAATAATAAACACCTGAATGAGACATTGAAAATACTGTAACCAACTCACTGTATCCAACACACTGCTAAAAGAAGCAGTCAGTGATTTGGGTGAAAGTACAACACTTTTGCTTGTGCTCCCATTTTTCATGATTTGAAGTAGACCTAAAATATGTAAGATTCCTTATCTGCACACAAAGGCTTATTTGTAACAATTTTGGTTCACAAATCTGTTCAATTATGTGTTAATGACTGTTTGATTAAACTACATACATTTATTGTAAGAGTTCATATTAAGTGTGTGTGAGAGTATGTGTGTGTGTGTGTGTGTGTGTGAGAGATTGTCGATAGTTGAACAGCCATTTAACCTACATCCCTCACTATTTTAAACTATATCCCTCATTTAAAAAAAAAATACTTTAAACTACATCCCTCACTTTTTTGCTCCAGAAGCTGTTTGGCTGTCTACAGTATGTGGAATTGTCTACAGTATGTGGAACTGTCTATGTGGATATGTGGAACTGTCTATGTCTATGTGTTGATGTAGGATGTAGGATGGCAGTAGGATGGTAAAGGGGAAAAAGAGACAGGAGTCCAAACACCAAAGTACTCCAGAGCGCTGTCACCCCTACCCTGCCTCAAACCTGGGTTTAGGGGGTAATACACCTGTAGCTTGACAGCAAGGCCAAAGAGCTCTTTGAGACCTGTGTTTGAGGCCAGGACTGCGCCTTTCAGAAAGTAAACATAAACAATAACACAAGTTACCCTCAACATACCTACTGTTTTCTGCATCCCTGAAATGTTGGAAATGACACAACCGTTCCCATTAATTTTCTATGAGCTTCAGTCAATTTAAGTGGAAACTGTTATAACAAACAGAAATCTGCACGAAACATTATCCATGGAAGAGTTCAATGGCATAATTAATTTCATTCCATCTACAGTAGATACTACACAATCCCATTTCATGCCTTTCCTAAACTCTCAGTGAATTCACTGAATTTCATGACTTTTCCAGGCAATGGAAAATGGGATTTTAATGGGACTTTTCCAGGATTTTCTATGATACTGTGACTGTGAGAGAACCCTGACTTGAACATCTGTGTGGAGCTGGCCATGGAGGTGCTGATCCAAGCACACTCTGCCCGACTGCATTGTCCACCTCTGGGCAGTCCAGCCAGGCAAGCGCTCGCTAGCTCACAGACACAGCCATAAACTGTCAGCCTGTCAGGCAGGCCAATATGGTTTGTGCTTTTCATGAGGCTGAAATATTGATTTCATCTCGGCCGAGATGCTCCGACTCTGACATCTGGCTGGCTGGCATGGCAGAAGCTGTCTCGGGACTGAAGTAGGGTGAAGTGGGTTTTTTTTTAATCCCCTTCCTTTTTCATTTTCCAGTTGAAAAATGAGTATGTGCGAAAACAGTGCCAGTTTGCAGGGGATGAATGCAGCTGCTGTTGTGATGAACTGCAATGAACACAATGCACTAGCTTCAAAGTCACTAGGTCTGTGTGTGTGTGTGTGTGTGTGTGTGTGTGTGTGTGTCTCTCTCCCTGTGTGTGTGTGTGACTCTAGGCAGTCAGCTTTCCCTGAAATCCGAAATCTCTTTCAGGGTGAACAAAACACACAACAGGAATTCCTTAATAATTTCTTTCTTTCCCTGAAAAGAGGAAACGCCACAAGGGCCTAATTATACGGATTATGAGAATGGCTGTATTCATTTTTAATCAAATTATAGTGATGCTCTGAATTAGGCCTCCTTTGGTGGAGGGATGATATTTAGTACAGGAATGACTACATCTCTCACTCTCTCTCTCTCTCTATATATATATATATAAATATATATATATATATTTCTCTCTCTCTCTCTCTCTGTACATGGAGAGAGAGACAATTTGGAGTGACTTCCAGACAGCAGCTTGGCTGTGGTGAGGCCGAAATGCGGCCGTCACCAGTGGGCTTGTTGTGACCATGATGTCACAATTAACCTGCAGCGGAGCGCGGCGCCCCCTCTGATCCCAGTGCAGCCAAATGGCGTCTGAAGGTCGTCTGTGCCCTCTACGCCCGGGCCAGAGATGCCATGCACACAGCACAGCACAGCACAGCACTGCACAGCTTAACCAAAGTCCTTTTAGGCAAGTCCCTCCACTCGGCGGCCATATACCAACGTTTTATGGGCACTCATCGGGCACAGTCTTTGGGTCGAACTTGCGGCGTCGCGCCAAGGCTTCCGACACCAATCTTGCTCCAGCGGCGAGATCACAACACATGATTGGCACGATGTCTTCACAACACACCATATGATTGGCTCAATGTATTCACATCACACCACATGATTGGCTCAATGTATTCACATGTCGACGTTTTGCCGAGGAAGGGGTGGGATATGTGTAGACAACATATTGGCGTGACCAACTAGCCCCATGCATTTCTATGGAGTATTTTTTGAGTGCTGTGTCTCCACATTAGAAAGTCTCTGGCTTAACACAGCACAGCACAGCGGCAGCAGAAAGAGCAGAAAGAGCACAGGAGAGGAGTACAAACACTCATACACACTCATGTGTGTGTGTGTGTGTGTGTGTGTGTGTGTGTGTGTGTGTGTGTGTGCGTGTGCGCATCCATGTGAATGTATGTATAGGTGTGTGTGTGTGTGTGTGTGTGTGTGTGTGTGTGTGCGCGCTTGTGTGAGTGTCTGGGCATGACAGAGAGACAGAGACAAAGAGAGAGAGAGAGAGAGAGAGAGTTTTTCAGAGTCTGAGTAAGATGCAGCTACTCACTGATGCAGACACTGATGATGTACAGGCTGGAGGGACAGATGGGTGGCTGGATTTATGGAGAGAAAAAGGGATGGATGGATGGATATATAGATGGGGAACTGGGATGGCACAGAATGATGAACCTAGACTAACGCCATACTTAAAAATAGCTATACTGCAGCAGTGTGGTCCTCCTGAAATGGTATCTGAATAAAGCCTTAATGGCAGAGGATACATTATAACAATTCAGTGAAAAGGAGAAGCTAAGATTCCATCACACAGACACACATCAAGGAGAATCTGAGGGGATGGGTGTCTGTCATATGCCTCGGAAAGGGAATCTCTAATCTCTTCAGGTTCAGGCTCTGGGCTTTGTACAGCATGCTGAGCCAATTTCAACTGTTTTGGTGCTATATAAACAAAACCGAACAGAACTAAAAAACTATTGATGTGCACATGCTTGTTATCTTATCTAAAGGCAGAGATAACAAAACATCTGTTCCAGGCCCTAGAAAAATAGGTCACATCAGGAACAGTGCATCTGGTCATCCGGCTTTGAGAGACTCGGTCAGCTCATTAGCACCTCTGTCAACCTGGGTGGTGTTGGAAATAGCATCCGAAAAAGACCAGGCTGCTTGGTGGGGGCACGGATGAGCCCGAAAGAGCCTACAATGACGAGGGGGCGCGGAGAGAGTGCCAGGAGAGAGCTGGAGCCTGGCGAGGGTCTGGGCACGACTGGCATCGGATCTGGGGGCACAGCCAGGCCGGACACTCTGCCAAGAGCCAGGCTGGGCTCAGCGGCATTAACCAGTGAATAACAGGTAGATGGAAATAACCATCTGGACAGGGCCATGACTTTTGGAGTGGATTTTGATACTGTGTGTGCATGCTTGTGTATGTGTGTGTGTGTGTGTGTGTGTGTGTGTGTGTGTGTGTGTGTGTGTGTGTGTGTGTGTGTGTGTGTGTGTGTATGTGTGTGTGTGTGTGTGCGCGCACATGCACGCGCATGTGCCTCTAGGAATATGAGCATGCATTAACAGAGTTGTCCTCGAGATTTCATGCGAGGCATTTTCCTTCACACTGAAACAGGGGAACATACAGTGAGATACGCCGAGCCAAGAATGACCGTATGTATGCGTTACAGCACACAAGAACACCTGACAGTACAAACAACAGCTCTGGTTGATCCTAAACATTTTACCCAGAATTTACAATTCAGCATCAGAAAACACTGTAAATGCACAACATGCATGGGAAATCGACTGAATCTGTCCAGCTGTCCATCTGACACTTGACCGTGCTGTCCAGTGGAATGTGATGATGGCTAACAGCCCTCTGATATGTGATCGGCCATTAGCTTCTCTCGGTGCTCTTGCGTCCTCAGGAGGGGCACCCAGTGCAGGGAGCACGCTTCCAGCGCACACTTTAACCCCTCGCTAAACGACCACGGCTAAAAATAAACCCAGCGCCTCGTGTTGCCTACTCGGCGTAACCACGGCAACGTCTCTTGTTTTGCGAGGAAGGGACCAGCTGAGTGTTTGTGCAAGAGAAAGAAAAAGAATCTCTTGCAATGTCTCTTCTCTCTCCATCTCTCTCCCTCTCTGTCTCTGTCTCTTTTTCTTTCCTCTGGTGATGTTATTGCCTTCTCTATACATCCTTCTGTCCTTCTGTTCAGACCTCTCTGGTCTCCTCTATTCACATGTCTTTGTGTGTGATTCGTCTCTTTCCAGCTCTCCCTCCCTCTCTCTTTATCTCTCTCTCTCTTCCCTTCTTGTCTTGTAGTGCCTTCATCTCCTCCTGTCAGATTCCCTATCTTGCCTTTCCCTCTTTCTTGTGCTTCTCTCTCTCTCTCTCTCTCTCTCTCTCTCTGTCTCTCTCTCTTCTGTCTCCCAGGCCCCTTGCTCACACAAGAGGTATCGCCACCATTTCCCTGGCCGCTGCACGACAAAGGCGATTCACTCGGAGGATATATGGTCTGTCTTTTCACTGCCTTCTCTGTCCTTCGCTTTTTCTCTCCCTCTGTGTTCCTCTCTCCATCTCTGACTTTCTGTCTGTGCTGTGGTGGTGCTAAAGAGTCCCCTTAACACCCCCGCACACACATACACACATCCTCACACAGTCCCCTGCCATATCTGACAGCCCACCCTCGTTCCCAGCACCGTCCCCCTTCCACCTCCACCCCGAAACCCTGCTCAGAGAGCTATAACGGGAACTCCAGAAATAGGCACCCGCATTTTTTTCCCCTTCTCGACTTAGAGAGATAAAAAAAAAACACCTGAAGTCAAAAAATAGCAGCCGCCGTGCCGTGCCGTGCCGTCCCGACCATGAGCTACGTTCCAGCCAGAACGTGGCCACCACTGGCTGCCAACTGACAAGGCCAATTAATTGAAGGCTGCTCATCCAACTCCAATCTTCTCTCTCTCTCTCTCTCTTTGTCTCCCTCTCTTCCTTCCCCCTCTCTTATTTTTAAACGCAGTAGTATTTATAGCACTGGAGCTGCCCTGGGGAGGAGTGGGATTCAGCACTCTTGGATTCTGAGGACAGTCTCATGGCCGGCACTGGCTATCTGCGGTTGCTCCGCACTGATGCACGGGGCTAAACGGCCAGTCGCCTCTCCTGAGGACGGACTTCACATGGGCCCGCAACCTCACATGTGGTCATAAAAAACCATTCGATTCGCTTGGGAGCAGCGACTTTGCGGCGATGGAGTTGTTAACGTGCTGCGCCTCACGTATGTCTGTCTCCAGAGGCCTGGTTCAGAGGGTTGCTGGTTCCTTGGCCCAGTGGGCGCTCTCTCTCTCTCTCTCTCTCTCTCTCTCAGCCTGCCTCGGCTCTGATCGATCAGCTCGCTGCTGCTGCTGAGGCGCCTGGAGGCCGTTATCTTATTAAAAACACATTACCATCCCCTTCCACCCACTCACAACACACCACGCGCTCTGCTTCACGTGTGACCACTATGTGTGCGAATATCTGCAGAATTGTGTGTGTGTGTGTGTGTGTGTGTGGGTATATATTTGAGTATACATGAGTAGGTTATATGACTTGATGAGTTCATGTAGGCATGCATATGTGTGTGTGTGTGTGTGTGTGTGTGTGCGTGTGTCTGTGTGAGTGTGTGTGTGTGTATTTGTGTCTTTGTCAACGAATGCCGAGTCCTCTCCTTCACACTACAACAAGGCCATTCTTACATATTCAATCTTTCTCAGTACACAATCATTAGTATTCTGCACAGCATTTTCAACAGCATCTCTTTCATTAACACAAAGAATGGCAAGGTCCAATGCAGGGCTATACAGTCACAGAGTTAAAAAAGAAATCCATAAAACTTATTTATGCGGTGGATTAAGGGAGCACTTTGTGAGCAAACACAATAACTCTGGCCCCATTTGCGGCTAATCAATGCGCGGATTTGGAGGTGGAGTGGGATTTTCCCCGTTTGTTTGGTTAGCGGTGGTGGCGTCAGCCGCGCTGCTGTTCCTGCCGGCGCTAGCACTCCTACACCTGTGGGCTGAGAGCTTGTTAACAATGCTGCTATTTCAGAGAGACGCGCTAAGACACGCTCATCGGGAACATCAGGGGCGCATGTGAAGGAGAGACAGAGATGGCGAGACTGGAAGCCCTTTCAGACATACGTGCAAGACCGGAGGTTCTGCGGATGTTAAACAGTGGGGCCGTATATCTGAACGACATAAACGGTCATATGGAAATCCAACGTAGCTGGTTGTTCTACTGCTCCCCCCCCCTAGTATTTCCTCCGGACATTATGTAAATGTGCTGTGTCTGAACGAAGTGTAGAACATGCGGTTAAAATTCACACCTAGTGAGAGGGCGTGTCGGTGACGTTTCTTTTGTGCGTCCATGTGGTTAAATCTGACTTAAATGCCAGTGTTATGATGGAGTGGCATAGTGCTGTCCAGAAAATCTCTGACCAAGAAAGATGCAGACATCACGGAGCTACTGTCCATGAGGGCAGACAGCATTGTGATAGAACACATGAAGGGAACGGCAAGAGACACGTTGATGTAGCCTACAACCGCATTGCAAGGCCAAAGGAATTCAAAAGACCAAATCATCAAGCAGAAGGCGCTGAAAAGGCAGTAGCCTACAGCGACGTCGTTGACAACAATAACAGGAGTATTTAATAAATGGTCGGTTTTCTGTTCATTGATAGCCTTCTCATGACCTCACTGCTGAACCCGATATTTGTTGACCAAATGAAAACGAAGAAAACACAACGTTGTTCCAAGCTCCTTACGTAAATGCAATAGACACATGGGGAGAGGATGCTTTTGGAAAAATAAACCATGAAAAAACGAACCACTTCACTGTTGTGTTAGTATTTTGTTTGTTGCTTAAAAACGTTGTATATGATGGCCTTGAAGTCTTGAGTTAGCCTACTGAATTGGCTGGCAGGCTACCATAAAGTTTGTGCATGCTCTCTCCAACGCAAACCAGATTTGGGGTTCCATAGCCAAGTAGCCTAATTCTGCTACATAACGTTGAAAACAGATGAATGTGTTTATTTAAAGCACACATACAAATACTGTAGGTCAGTTTCAAGTGCGCACTTACGTAACTACTTCAAGTATTAGCCTACGCACAATAGATTTTTCTTCTTTAGCCTACATAATGCATACACTTTGTAAACAAACAGCAGCTGACAGTGGCCACATATATTCTGCATCATATCTCGCCTCTTGTGAACTCTACAAGCCCCCACCCCTCACTCGACAACCACACGGAGATTCTGTAATTGTACGTGTATGTTGTTCACACATAGGTCAGTATAAGGTCAGTATAAGGTCCTCAGGTTAGCATCATATCTGAATCATCCGAAGGGTAGGACCTCCGTTTGACGAACCTCCGCATGTACTCCGGAGGTTATCTGAAAGCGCTATGGGTGAGAGAAAAAAGGCGGGAAAAGGGAACGAGAAAGAGAAACATGAGGAAGGGTGGGGTGGGGCGATGAGGTATACGACATGTACTATACAGCCAGCTCTTGTTTACATATTTTTCCTTTTCATATATATATCAGTATCATAGTTGGCCCCACAAGACTTCCTTTTTAACATTCCATATGTTATCTTAATGCAGAGGAAGTAGATTGGGGCCCAAATAGACCGTTCAAGCATTGTTTTTGTTTTTATTGTTGAAAGGGTCTATATATATCTATCTATATATATGTATATATATGTATGTATATATATATATATATATATATATATATATATATATATATATATATATATATATATATATATATAGACACACACATCATATATGCATGTGTGTTTTTTTTCTCTTTTGTTAAGCACTTTGCGACTGTGCAATACTGCATGAAATACATGATAAAATAGTAAGTTTGAAGATGGTAATAAGAGCTACTAGATGATGGGGGGGTGACAGCCTTGTGGGAGACACTTAAGTACACTGAAAGCAGAGAGGGAGATGAGGAGAGGACTCCAGCGCTCCCACGAGAGTTGGGAGGGGATAAGGAGGAGGTGTGGGTGGGGTTTCAACAGTAATGCAGCACACGTCCATCTCGTGTTTCATGCAAAATTCTAATGACTCTGGATGTCATCCAGGGCTGCCACCCAACACCAACATGCTACTGCACCACATGAATATTTCATCCTCATATTTAAACCTGTTTTCATAAATGTTTTCCCGCACTGGATATGTTGAAGGGCTAATGTCGTTGCTGTGGAAACATTTAGCCCCCCTTCCCACACACGGCACACACACACACACACACACACACACTCACACACACACACACACACACACACACACACACACACACACACACACACACACACACACACACACACACACACCCCTCAGAGCTGGCTTCCCTGATAAGACGCAAGTGCAGGTCTAGACTGGAGGGGTTGAGTCTCAATTCACACAGCAATTTAGAGTAGGGGGGCCAGGTTCCGCTCACGACATCCTTTCCAGGAAAGCCAGCCACGGATAAATCACTCCAGAAATAGCTTTTTCCCACACGGAGATGGGGAGCAGCCCAGGGGATCAGAGTAAGTTTGGCTCCTCTCCATTGTTCCCTTTTTGACCCTCTGTGGCCAATCACAATGAAGAAGCACTCTGCATCCTGTCTAAATGCCCTTCAGATTGCCAGGGTGCTCGGTTATGATTAGGTGTAAACAGCTGTGTTAGAGCAGAGGGCCAACAAGCTGCTTCAAATCCCACACCTACAGTATCCATGTGAACAATGTGTAACGGCTGATGTGAACCATCAGCTCAAAATCGGGCTTTCCCCTGTCACCAGTAGACAGAGAGGACCTGAGGTGGGCCTACCGCGCGGCATCAATACGCGTCTGACACTCAGCTCAGCTGTTGCCCTTTAGCAAACACTGGCTCGCTCACTTTGAGTCAAGATTATCTCACTACACAAAAACACATCGATGATGACATTTTGGCAAGACTAAACTAACTCCGAGACATACGATAAAGATTCTGTGTGTGTGTGTGTGTGTGTGCGCAGGTGTGTGTGTGTGTGTGCGTGTGTGTGTGTGTGCGTGTGTGTGTGTGTGGCGTGTGTGTGTGTGTGTGTGTGTGTGTGCGTGTGTGTCTGTGTGTGTGTGTGTGCGTGTGTGTGCGTGTGTGGCAGAAGGTGTGCTTACGTTGAGCGGAGGCACTGGGAACGGGCGGTTCTCCTTGTCCAGGGAGATGTAGGTGAAGAAGGCAGTGACGGCGCGGAACTTTCCCTCCTCCGCCTCCACCAGCGGATCGGCGTCCACAAACACCTCGATCTCCATGGATTTGTTACTGGTAAAGGTCATCCGGCCCGACACTGTAATCACACAGCCTAAAGGAGAGGGGGCAGAGGTGGAAGGCAAAGTTCACACACACTAATACACACAACCTCAGGCACCTACACATGTGACCCTGAAAAGAAGTCACGTATAATATATATTATTTACATTTATGGCACAAAGCAGTGTGACATAGTGTGTACTTGTACCCATACAATTTCACATCTCCTTTCATTGCACTATTCTCAAGGATGGATTAGGATCTGGTCTAGATCATACAATGCCACATGTCACTCATCTTCATCATTGCCTGTTCTCTTTTTATGCCACATTTTCATCTGTGAACTCTGCCTGTGGATGCGCCTGATTCATCGTCCGTGCGTTGACGAGGGGTGATGAAGTTTGTGACAAGCGCTACAATCCGGAGTGAAACATGAGGAAGTCGTGACCCACAGATCCGCGCTTTTCCACAGTGCAGCTCCTCTTGTCTGAGAGCAACCGTGGTGTCAGTACACTTGTTGAGACAGTGCCACAGTGCTGTGAACGCCATGATCCTTCTTCATTATCACATCGGCTGGATATCAATGCTTTACTGAGCACCGAGCCTTTTAACCCCTGCTTGGCTCTGGCTTTCTGTGAAGTATTGTTTGCAGTAGCACACTGCTTTACATGCATGGAAAGATTATAATAATGACAAAGAAGAATTCATTAAAATAATGTTAATCATTGCTTGTGAAAAAGGAAACCTCTCCTTTTTCCCTAGCCACTCTCTTAACATCCAGACTTTGCACATGCCCTCACCTTTTTCTGATTCGTTTCAGGGGTTTCATTGAAGTGCTGTGTATGTGTTTATGTTTTGTGTGCATTCTTATACTACGGTATTTTAACTGTGTGAGGTAAATCGTACCAGACACCCCTACCTAAAGTGGTTTAACCCAAGACTTCATTGGGGTAATTGGCTGGCCTATTTAAAGGCAGTTTCATTTCACACAGGAGAAACGAGAGGCTGGAAACACGAGAGACAAGGGAAGACACATGGAAGAGCTAGAGGTCCAGAAATCAGGGAAGTCGTAGAGGCTAAAATATAATGTTATTTGAAGTTAACCCTTGTCTGCTGTGAGGCATGGGGAAAGTTGGTCCAGAGTTTCACAAGGTCGCCTTGTTTGGACCGGGAGGCTAAAATAAATTGCCTAGTTTGTTGGCAATGAGCAGTGTTGTTCTGAGTGTACTGAAGAAGCCTGTATTTCATGCCTGGACTCCAATTGTGCTTCCCGGATCTGCCTGGTTATGGGCAATAAATCCTATATATTCCTCACAAAGGGGTCAAAGGTCCTCCTATTTGCTATATGCAACAATCTGATCAGAATTTGGGGTTCTTCAGAGTTCAGAGAGTTCAGAGAGATGTATTCATCACATACACAGTTATATCAGTATATAACAAGCAGTGAAATGTAAGCCTGTTTACCCTATTATTGAACTGCTGTCTCCTGCCACCTTCTTCCCTTAAACACCATCGTGTCCAGTGGCGCACCTTCCTAAGTATGGGGGTGGCTGCCTGAGCCTCGGCCCCTCACATTGTGTTGTGTCCGTGTGTGAGCACTTAAATTTCCGTGTGTGTGTGTGTGTGTGTGTGTGTGTACATGTCGGTGCAGAGTGTGTGTGTGTGTGTGTTTCCCTTTCACAGTGGCAGCTGGTGAGAGGCACGCACACACAGACAGGAAGTACACCCTGTGCAGTCTAGAGAAAGACACGACACAAGACAACACACAGAGCCAGCAGGCCCGTTCTTCCACATGTTCCTCCACCAGTCCACCCAACACACAGCCTCTCTCCTCCCCCTTCGTGCATCTCCACCTCCACCGTTAGTATATGTATGCATTTCTCATCACCTCATCCACTTCTTCCTTATGTCCCCTTTCTCTTGCAAACACACACACACACATGCACACAAACACACTCATTCACACAAACACACACACAAATTGCAAGGCTGTGGCTGTCACAGTTACATTAATTAGCCTACTGCTGGCACTGGATCATGATACAAATCAATGATACGAATACGAACCATGTACTGGTTTATGAAACATTAAAGTGTCTGTTTGGAGAGATATTTCTCAATGTTTACCATGTGTAAAGTTGAACACACACACACACACACACACACACACACACACACACACACACACACACACACACACACACACACACACACACACACACACACACACACACAGAGAGAGAGGAGCAATTACCTCCATGTTTCTCAGCAGAGGACTTTGATCTTATCCTGCAGGATTTTTTTTTTTAACAGCAATTGTAGCTCTTTTACTTTTCCATTACACCGAGCCATCTGAGTTTCACACACAACTCTGTTGGAGATCAACACACAGAATGTGAATGAGCCTGCGCACTTTTGGACTTGGAAAATGGGACAGGGAGAGAGAGTGGGAAAAAGTCTAACAGCCCCCCCAACCAACAATCAACCAACACACACACACACACACACAAGACAAAAAACAAGCCCGTGCCTACCCATAAGCCCCTGCATCCCCGGTCTCTGTCACTTTCACAGGGCAGACGGGCCCAGTAGCATCCCTTAGGTGCTTTGGCAGGGAGTCAGGGACTGAGAACGACCACAGAGGATTTGATGTACGGGGGAGGTGGAGAGGGGTGGGAGCCTGGGAGGGGGGGGGGGCGGGGTGTTAGGTGGATAGGTGGGTAGGGGGAGATCTATTTCCAACCCTCTTTGAAGTACAGTACAAGTCTTGTCTTATTTCCATGGCAACAGAGACTGGTGGTGCTGGTTGATTCTCTGCTGTGCTCCCCCCCTCCTCCTCTTACTTTATTATCTCTTCTGTTTCTCTCTCCAGCCAGCTCCCACCAGACCTGGACCAGTCTCAGGGCCAAAGAGGCTGCAGGCATTGCGGTCAGTTCTTTAAGGGTAGCCCCGGGGAAGTCCCGCCTCTAACGCACGTGTGATGAGAGCGGCCATGCTTGTGCCAGGGCCCACTTCAATTAGCTGAGAATCATGTGCATGTGCAAATAAATAAGTAAATAAATAACAACACATATATATATATATATATATATATATATATATATATATATATATATATATATATAGTGTGTGTTTTGAGAGAAAGTGACAGAAAAGCAGACACACTGTACCCCCGCCTCTTCTCTTCAGTCCAATTCCATTTCTTTTTTTGGATGCGATTTCACGGTGGATGCTCGAGTCGGCGGTGGAGATGAGCCAGGGGCATGTGTTCTGTGTTCAACTATTCAGATAATTGGCTGAAAATAGCAACGCGTGAGGTAAAAATAGCAGCAGGAGTATTCTCCAGACGGCTGCATGCTAAGCCCTGCTGCAGTGGGCTGCTACAGTACCACTACACCAGCACCGGCAGCCGCAGCGGAGGCTGGATTACTGGGTTCCTGTGAGGTGCAGAAAATAGCCCCGTCTCATGCCTAATTAATGTACTGTACCGCTCAAGCCACCTTTACCCAGGGATCTCTCTTTCTCTTTGTATGCACACAGAATACACACACAAAGACGCCAATAGATATTTCTAACATGCACGCACATACATACAGGGAGCTAAATGCCACATGGTGCTTCTCTACTGAATACACAGTACACACACACACAAAACAGGCCTTATTGACTGATTTCGGCTATTGGTAAATTTATATGACATTTACCAATTGGCAGTAGATATATCTGTTATGTTGAATCCATTCTGCACAAGGTAAATGTTTGGCTATGAAGGCCTGAAAGACTTGAAAATGGTTCTGTTATTTTTTTTTTTCTTATTTTCTTTCTTCTAAAGGTTATGATGTACGACAAAAATAAGTAAACAAACAAAGAAAACCATATTGATATCAGCCAAATTGTTATTTTATACATCGGTATTGTTGTCAGCCCAGAATGTCACAATCGGTACAGTAAATCCCTAGAAACATTCGCTCTATATCTCTCTCTCCTCATCTCACACACACACACACACACACACACACACACACACACACACACACACACACACACACACACACACACACACACACACAAGAAAAGAGCAAGAGACAGCTTAAGAGAAAGGCCATAAATGGAGTAAGCCAGCGCATCTGTATTCCCCTAATGGCCAGTGTGGAAGGCCCCTCTGAGCCCCATGGAGCCCAGGATGCTGGACGTGCCGTGTCTGTGCGTCAGGAGCTCAGCAGTGGGAACCCTGCCCATGGGCCGTTCACACCAACATGGCTTCAACCTCAACGCACTCACAGTCAGATTCTGACCAAAGATATTTATGGACAGAAAATTATCCTTAATCTGTTAATACCGGCATGTGCCAAAAACGATTTCCAAACAATGTTGTTGGAGTTAATGTTTGACCATTCTTCAGTGATTTACATTACTCATCTTCAAATCTCACACACTGACTTTCTCACTGAGTTTGTATTCTTCTAGCTTCCTGAAACCGCATGCCTGTGCAGCCAAACTGGTTCTCAGTGTGTCCATGTTCTGGGTTCTGGTGTTTACAGAAAACAACTGGCCCATACTGCCTTTCAACCATGCTGAAACTCCCAAAACCAGATTTTATTGGTCATTATAGTGTTTACAGTGTTTGATTATAGGGTAACTCTTTACTTGACAGTATCGACATAAGAGTGGCTATGCGAAATATCAAGGATGTGTTTTTTCTGCTAAGAGATTGAGGTACTGATTCCTATGTCTGCTGTGCTTACTCTATTTCATTTCTTTAGTCTTCTATGTGGTATGGGGCGCTGAACTTGTGTGTGTGTTTCGTATTGTAAGCAGCTATATGTACTGTAGCACTGTATGCCCAAGACAAATTTCCCTTCTAGGACAATAAAGTTAATCTAATCTAATCTAATCTAAAAAGTGACATGACACTGTCATCAACACATGACACTGTCATGACACATGAACCCTAACCCTAATCCTAACCCTAACTTGTTATGACAAAAACCGAATGTCACTTAATAACAGAAGTGTTATGTCATAAACGTTTATGACTTGTTTATGACATGTTCATGACATGTACGGGGCAGCCGTGGCCTACTGGTTAGCGGTGGGTTGCCGGTTCGAACCCCGACCAGTAGGCACAGCTGAAGTGCCCTTGAGCAAGGCACCTAACCCCTCCCTGCTCCCCGAGCGCCGCTGTTGTTGCAGGCAGCTCACTGTGTGTTCACTGTGTGCTGAGTGTGTTTCACTAATTCACGGATTGGGATAAATGCAGAGACCAAATTTCCCTCACGGGATCAAAAGAGTATATATACAGTTCTTATACTTACTGTTCATGACAGTGTCATGTCACTCTTATGTCAATACTGTCAAGTAAAGTGTAACTGATTATAGTGTAAAGTGTTTGATTTGTGTTCACTTGTTTCATAAGTTCTTGAAGAATGTGTGCCGTGTTTAAGGCGCAGGAGTACAGGACCACTGACAGACGGCTGCTGCAGTTAGCCGCTTGCTTGACCACACTTTTTCTGTGTTGACAGTGCACAGTGCACACAACAGTGCTTGTGTTGACAGGGTCAGTCAGTGAAAGCTTGTGCATATGTGTATGTATGTGTTCAAAAGTATGTGAGTTTTTCTCTCCTGTGTGTGTGTGTGTGTGTGTGTGTGTGTTTGTATGTGACCAGGCGTCTGGACTCTGTATGCCTCAGTGGAGCTTGTGACAGATGGCCCTGCTGATCACAGGCCACTGTTCCTGACACCGGCCCCGGCTCCAAGCACACAACACACAACCCAGCCCCACATACTCTCATAGACACGACACACGCCTGTGCTCCAGTCTCTTCTGCTAGCAGGCTTAGATGCATTCCATCACCACATTCAGGAATATGTATAGTACGTTTGGATAAGCCAGACATATATGCCCCTACCAAGGACTTGGGTAACACCTGAGGTGACCGTATGTGTTTATCTGTATTTAATCAGGTCACAATCACTATCTAATGCATGTAACGCAACATATTTTGGCAATACCGATACATATAAACCCCATATGCCTATGCAATGAGTGAATACGTTTCCAAGATACAATTGTCAGGAATATTCCACATTCCATTCCCTTCAATGACACATACAGATACTGTAAGCCTAAATGCAACAAGCCACATACATACACACACAGGCACATATAAAAAAAGCCTTATAAAACGAGAGATCTCCAGGAAGGCATCCAGGCAGCACTCCTCAACACTGACCTCCTCCATCAGGCACTCAGGGAGACGTAACACATCTGCCTGGAGGCTGGACCATATGGAGAGCATCAAATGGAGGAGAAAGAAACCCATTTACATGATCATAACATGCGAGTCTGCATAGCCACAGCCATAGATTTAGGTCTCCAACAAGAGCACTGAGGAATTTCTCAAGTTTGAGTTTAAAGTAACATAACTAGAACTAACTAGATTTTTGAAAGACTTTTCAATTATGGTAATCCTATAGTTAAAAAACTTGATTTAAATTAAATTACTTAAAATAACTAGAGAATGTAATTTAAAGGAATTAACAGTGCATGCAAAGCAAGGCAAAAAATAAAATGGTGAAATAAAGGTACAATAAAGTTACAGTGCAATAAGGTACAAAAGGTTCAGTGCCACTAGGATATTGTTAGTGCAGCTACTCATTGCAATTTGAGAAATTAAGTAGGCGAGGACTTTTATTTAAAAAAAAATTTACCGACGCCGGCAGCTGTGAAAAATACACCTAGTCTGAAAGTACCCTAATTCAGGTCTGCTAGGAACAACTGGCAAAGAGAACATGCATAGCCCAATATTTACACAAACACTTTCCTTAAAAGCCTATTCATTGTGTTGTGTTGGTATTTACCTTGGTAGAGAATTAGTGAGACAGACCTGAGAATAGGAGATGTCTATGATAAACGAGCCAGGGGAAGTGCAGTAATAGATTAAATATTTCATGGTCTAAATAATTAATAACCGCTCAATCCTTTACTAGGCACACACACACACACACACACACACACACACACACACACACACCAGTTTCTTATAAAGAAAATAAGTTTGAAGTCTGGCGTAATAACAGAGTGCCAGCTCTGGGGAACAGACTAAGATACATCTCCCATACATCTCCCACCAATTACGTTTAGTAGTCGTGTCACGTCCTCTCTATACAACGATTAAAGGGTTTCTTCCCCAACCATTAAAGAAGCAATAAACAGCCTGGGCTAAATTCATGCATTTTGTGTGTGTGTTGTACTTAAGACCACATTTGAAAGTCAAATGATTCCCTCATGGTGAAAAATGAATGATACACTTTCAGCCCCGGTTGGGAACTCTCAGCATACATGTGTCATGAGCGAAGTGATTTAGAAATGGCCGCATCAATCTGAGATTCAGATGAAAGCACACAGAATCACTTGAGTAAATGCTCACACTGTATCTCACATCCATCAGTTGAACGGCATACTCCACCTCTCTAAGCAGGATCCGATGTGCTGGAACTATGGCAAATATGCGTGGACTAATATTCCTTCCTGGACCACTCCTACCAATTGGAAGTGTGTATGGTGTGTATACCTCTCTATGACACTATGGCATAAGACCTACAATATGAACTGGGACCACAATCAGCCCAGAAATCAAATCAAACTCAAATGACCAACTTCCAAGTGACCTTTAACCTCCTCTATCGTAGCCATGTTATTTAACATCTTGAGTGTGCCTGTGAGAGCACCGCCATTGTTGCCATCAACAGCAGAATGATTCTTCCCCAACTAGGGAGCTTGAAGGGCCACACATCTCTCTCTCTCCCTTTCTCTCCCTCTCTCTCTCCCTCCCTCTCTATCTGATGCCCACTTCTGCTGGTGATCGCATGTCCTGTGATGGATGTGTTTTTACTGTTGCCGGAGGCGCCCGGGGACTCGTGCTGAGATGTTTTACTGCATTTAAGGCCCGCCACTTCATTTCAGCCGTCCATTAGTCCTCTCCCAAGGTCAGCGCCGCCGATAAGCTCAGCGAGAAATTGTGCAAAACACTCTCGATTTTTGCTGTAGACGCTCGGCTGTGACCGGAATTAAAGCCTTTTTCAGGAAGTTGGAATTCATTAAAAGAAAATGTCTCAGCAGAACGGATGTAAGGACATTTCTTCAAATGCCCTGCATTTGGAAATAGGAGATCTTTTTTTTTTTACGAGGGACTCCAGCAGAATATTTTCCTTTAAATGTGAAATTAGAGGCCCTGATATATCAAGGTGACTGGAGCATCAGGATGATTCATGCTGTTTATTAGTGAGCTAACACTCAGCCATACTAATATCTCTGCTGGTGAGAGGGGTTGGGTGGAGGTCTTACCTTTGTTGATCTTGCGGTGGAAGTTGATGGCGTCCACAGAGGCTGTGACAATGTTGGTCTTGCAGTGGCGGTGGGCCACGATCCCTGCCACCTCGTCCATCAGCTTCATGGTCACACCTAACACAAAAGAGAGGCCAGAGGAAGGATTACGTAATGAAATCTACTCAAGGCTCATGTGCTCAGGAGAAAGATTCAGGCGCAAAACCATTTAGCTTCTGTTATGCTGACACTTGCAAACCTCCAACCCATAGAACTCGTTACGAGATCTCCAACTAGCCAATCACAGTAGGCCACCTAGAGGGCCTTTGAATGTCCATCTCAATTTTCTAGACTTTGGCCCACATCCCTCCTTCTCTATGTGTGTCTCCACATAATGTGACTTTCATGAGAGGATACACTAATGGTCCCAGATTCCGCTAATATCCTAAAATAACCCTCCCAATGTGAACTTCCCCTTTTGCTGTGCTCCAGGCTAAAGTGGTAATAATATCAGCTGTCAGTGATTCACATTGATTAATGCTCTGTCTCCCCAACGGCTGACGTGGCGTTTTTAGAGGCGGCAGTTTTAGGAAAACACGAACAATTGTGGCCCAGAGGGAGCAGTGTGCGGCGAGAACTGATCTAGAGACAGATGTAACTTCACAGTCACAATTTAAGAAAATAGATAGGCACCCAGGGAAGCCTGATCTCAGTTTAAGGCTGCACCACCTCTGTAGAAGGGCATGTCGTGGCCTACTGGTTAGCGCTTCGGACTTGTAACCGTGCCGGTTCGAACCCCGACCAGTAGGCACGGCTGAAGTGCCCTTGAGCAGGGCACCTAACCCCTCAATGCTCCCCAAGCCCCGCTGTTGTTGCAGGCAGCTCACTGCGCCGGGATTAGTGTGTGCTTCACCTCACTGTGTGTTCACTGTGTGCTGAGTGTGTTTCACTAATTCACGGATTGGGATAAAAGCAGAGACCAAATTTCCCTCACGGGATCAAAAGAGTATACTTATACTTTATACTTATACTATGTGAGCTCAAAGCAGTCGTGTCTGTTCAGGAGTGAGTTATGCAGTGACCACAATGTCAAATGATAGAGAGACAATCAATTTCACTCTCTCTCTCTCTCCGAGTTACCATGGCCTTTTCACAACAATAGTACGGTGGTACTATTATTATTTATTTAAAGAGGAATGCCTCTTGAGATGTGGCATCTCATTTTCGAGAGGGTCCTCGATAGGACTGGACAAAGACAAAGGTACAAGGACAAGATACTACAGTACAGTACAATACAACATACACATTCACTCACATACAGCCCCCTTCCCCCACCAGCTCCCATTCCCTAAAAATACATACATATACACATATATACAACAAGCATACATCTTCATATCCACATATATACATACAGAGACACATATATGCATGCGCACAGTACATACATACACATATACGAAAATATAGACACGTACGCTCACATATCTATAACAGAGCATATTGACAGATCAAAGACACACAAAAAAGCATTAATGAAAACAATTACAACGGTTATTTGCTTTCAGATATGTGAACAAAGTCCGCACATATCAAGTCCGCCAACTCAGGAAATGTCATGACCAGTGGAGTGAAGATGGAACTGATAATGATGATAGAGAGCGAGAGAAAAAGAAAGAGAGAGAAAAAGAGAGCATCAGATACAATACAATGTTGAAGAAAGTAGTAGAGAAAGACAGACGGACACACTTTGAGAAAGAGCTCAAAAGAAAGAAAACAACACATGAAAAAGAGAGAGAACGAAGAAAGGGACTTTGTAGACCTACGACAGAAGCTGTGATAAAGACAAAAAACCCTGTGGTGGCTCAAAACACGGAGGGACTGCAGGGTGCTTTTACAATACAATTTTTCCATCATCTCCTCTCCCCTCCCTTGTTCACACATCCCTGGGAGCTCCCCATCCCATGTCCCTGGCCCCCTCTCCTCTCATCCCCCTCTCCTCTCCTCTCCTCTCCTCTCCACTGCAGCTTCATCATCCCCCTCTCCTCCCTCCGCCGCTGCCTCCGACTCCAGCTATGATGGGTCTGTGTCTGTGCCGCTGTAATTACTCGGGTCCAGCAGAGGAGAGCAGGACGGGAGCTACAGGCTCAACCCCTCTTCTTATTACACTGTGTGGGGATGGGCTCTCTTACTGTGTGAAAAAGCAAAAGGGCCAGATAACTAAATAAAAACCACTGTGTGTGTGTGTGTGTGTGTGTGTGTGTGTGTGTGTGTGTGTGTGTGTGTGTGTGTGTGTGTGTTTGTGTGTGTGTCAGGGGGGGGGTGTCTATATCTAGTTTGAGCTCTACACAGTGTGGGTTGTGCAAGCGAAAGAGAGAGATAGTGTGAGTAATTATGTGTGTCTGTCTGAACAAATGTTTTCGACAGTTGCACACTGCATGTTCAAAGTCACACATCTTAGCACCGTCTGGCTTTTGTGACTCTGGGTGTCAGAACACAGGACTCTTGCCTTCCCCGTCTGCATGGATAGAGAAGAAGCAGACAACTTTAAATTGTTAAATGGATGACAAGAGTAAAAAAAACCCAGTGGTGAGGTAAGATGTTCTCACTCCATAAATAATAGATGTTTGGAACAGTGCAGTCATGATTCACGACTGTGGCGCTGGCTAGCATCAGCACCTCTGGGACGTCAGTCCCCTGCCTCTTAATAACATTGCTGTTGATAGACCTCCATGCACACCGTAAGTCATTACTGACCATAACACCACAAGACTGGCCTTTTTTTCGTGTGGGAACACGATGACCTTTTTAAAAAAATCTTGGCCGAGATTCAAATGTGGAGGGCATGTTTGGTTTTTGAGCCGTGGTTTTCTTAACAGCACGGGTAACTCTGACGGAGAGAAAAGGAAGGAATAAGGACGAGCCGAGGCAGCACAGGAGCCACTTCCGACACAAGACTGAAGGCCCTCACAAGGATTCTGGACACCGTGGTCATAAACATTACAAATGCATCAATAACAGCACTTCAAACGTTGGTCATAAACATTTTGTACAGCACACTCTGTCTCTAGTGTTAGAGGCTCGAGTGTTTTCATGACTTGTCTGACTCATGACTGCTCTCTTCCTCTTCGTCTGGGTCTGTCCTGATGAGAGAAATACACAGGGTAGTGTACATGACAAGTCCATATAATGTATGTGTAACACGCCCATATGTAAATGTATGGTAAAAGTGCGTGTGTGTTTGTGTGTGTGTGTGTGTGTGTGTGTGACAGAGGCACAGACTAACGACTGCTGACACTAGTAAATGATTGTGTCCTGAGCCTGCATCCTGATAAGAGTGAGAGAAAATCAATGCCATGCAGAGCCCAGAGCCTCTGTGCTGTGGCCCTGCTCCCGGTGACCAATCAGCAGCCCCATGAGACGGAGCATATGCAGGAGGGGCGTGAGGTGGAGCCCCTGTCAGCAAGATAAACAAGTCAACCCGCCAGCCTGGTGATGTGGCCTTTTAGGGCCAGACCAACCCACAGCAATTAAAATCTGATGCATGGTGCTTTCTCAGCAGACAGTGTGTGTGTGTGTGTGTGTGTGTGTGTGTGTAACTGCAGGGTGGTCCCTCTCCATCCTTACACACTACAATAACACTGCTGTCCAACAGTGTATGTAGCCTTACAGCTGTAAAATGATTCATGTTACTGCCACATACTGCATCCCATAATTGCCTTTTGTCCCTTCTGCTGGCTCTTACGCCACTGAGAGGTGATAAGGTATGGAACAATGATGGCCCTGTTCTTGTGCATACAATATTGCTACGTGTCAGGAGAGTACAACCAAGCCGGCAACTTACTCGAGTTCTAAGGCATTGCTCTGTAGACTTCTAGCTACCAGGCCTAACTCATTTATCAATTCATAACATGCATAAATGCCATAAGTCAAGGCTCAATATCGATTTAATGTTAACTCACCCAGCATGCTCACCCTGAACTGAAGCATCAGTGTTTTGCGCTACGGCATGGCTGAGGATGTCTGTTTATGATACACACCCACACCTCACCTCAAATTTCTGTCCTGCGCTCGTTTGAACAGAAATGGCAACTTGCCTCATGTAAAGCTTAAGAGTTTGTATCTGACTTTGCGAAAAGCACTTTGTCTCATTCAAACCAGTCCACTTCCAGTCTAGAACCGGTCAACTTCCAGTCTAGAACCGATCAACTTCCCCACTAATATGGAAAGGCATTACATGATCAGAACCCAGTACACGGATTAGAACTACCAGTATCATTTTAATGCCATAAGTATCCCATCCAGCCTCAGTACTGACCAACACACCTTTCCAAGGCTCTTGTGTGTGACCGGCTGCCATGAGGCGATCTACCTGCCCCTCCACTGCAGTCTCTGCCTGGTTCACAGCAGGAGCTGCACACAGAGTCCAGGGGTGGGAGCAGGCTGGGGCACAGGACCCTGTTCTGCAGTGCTGCTATGCGTGACTAGGGGTCAGAAGGCTTGCTGTGGGCTTGTGTGTGTGTGTGTGTGTGTGTGTGTGTGTGTGTGTGTGTGTGCGCGTGCGTGTGTTTGTTTATGCATGCGTCACTTTTGTGTGTGTGCTTGTGTTACTGTGAGAGTGGCTGAAGGAGTGTTCAAGAGTAGCTGTATTCTGATGAAGTGACTGTGTGCGCGTGTGTGTGTGTGTGTGTGTGTGTGTGTGTGTGTGTGTGTGTGTGTGGCGCGTGGCAGGTTTGTTTATGCATGCGTCACTTTTGTGTGTGTGCTTGCGTTACTGTGAGAGTGGCTGAAGGAGTGTTCAAGAGTAGCTGTATTCTGATGAAGTGACTGTGCGCGCGCGTGTGTGTGTGTGTGTGTGTGTGTGTGTGTGCGTGTGTGTGCGTGTGTGTGTGTTTGTTTATGCATGCTGTATTCTGATGAAGTGACTGTGCGTGTGTGTTTTTGTTTTTCGTCCAGTTGGCCCTCTACAGCCGTCCTTCCTCTCTGGACTTTAATAGCTGTCTAGGAGTTGGCAGAATAGCTCAGATGTGTTTGTATTTTTCACATGCGAGTGAGGGTGACGGAAAGGGTAGATGTGTTGGCATGAGTAGTTGGCTTATAAATGTGTGTGTGTGTGTGTGTGTGTATGTGTGTGTGTATGTATGTGTGTGTGTGTATGTGTGTCCCACAAGCCAGGCCATTCTCTCCTTCCCTGGAATAGTGAGGTGGCGGGGGTGCTAAACTCTGTGTTTAGCCTCTTCCTCCTCCTCCCCCTAGTCCTCCTCGACGGGGCGTACCGTACATCAGTGTTAATGAAGCAGCTGCTTGTCACAGAGGAGCAGAAGGTGGGAATGAAGATGAGGGGAGTGCCACCACTTCTCACTTTCCCCCACCACTCCACTCCTCCACCTCCTCTTCCACCTCCTCCCTTTCCCACTCTTCAACAGCCGCCGCAGCAGCAGCAGCAGACGCTGCGTCCACGGAGATGGAAGGGAGGACCAAAAAAAGGAAAGGTCTCTTGTGCACACTGACGACCACTGGCTGCTGCTGTGTCTGTGCCTTGTGCACACTGACGACCACTGGCTGCTGCTGTGTCTGTGCCTTGTGCACACTGACGACCACTGGCTGAGGCTGTGTCTGTGCCTTGTGCACACTGACGACCACTGGCTGCTGCTGTGTCTGTGCCTTGTGCACACTGACGACCACTGGCTGAGGCTGTGTCTGTCTCTTGTGCACACTGACGACCACTGGCTGCTGCTGTGTCTGTGCCTTGTGCACACTGACGACCACTGGCTGCTGCTGTGTCTGTCTCTTGTGCACACTGATGACCACTGGCTGAGGCTGTGTCTGTGCCTTGTGCACACTGACGACCACTGGCTGCTGCTGTGTCTGTGTCTTGTGATGTGAAGATGGCACAGCTGCAAGAGTGGGAGGCTCACTGAGTGTGAAGAGGCTGGCCCCTGCCCTGAGTGCTCCTTCATAAGGGACGGGGGGGGACGGGGTGGCAGCCGGCAACAAGCCTGCCAGAAAAAACTATCCATTTAGTCGAGTGTGTGTGTGTGGGGGGGGGGCCTTTTCCTCCCATCCCCACAGTGTGTGCTTCAGTGGCAGGTGTTAGTGACACACTCACACACACAAACAGACACAAATACAAACCATGCATCTACACCCTATCATCTCTCATTCACTCACTTCCTCTCTCCCTCTCCTTCTCTCTCTCTTTCTCTCATACCCATTTTCAGACATACAGTCACACACTTGCCCTGATACATGTACTCTCATCAGTCTCTCTGTCCCCCCCACCCCCACACACACACACACACCGGCAGGAGGCTAGTGAAATTGATGAACAGCCAGAGAGGAGCAAAGGACAGACACTTGCCTCCTCCCACGAGCAGCACAGGCACACTAGGACATGGCCTTGCAGGTGGGCTGCTAGTTAGGGGCCTTTTGGCTCTTCTCACCCAGTGCCATCATTTGCATGCAATCCTGGAAATCAATGCATCACATTTATGGATGGCGCTCGGCACAAAGGTAGAGCCATCTGTGAGTGTGTATGTGTGTGTGTGTGTGTGTGTGTGTGTGTGTGTGTGTGTGGTTGAGGAGTAGCAGATTCCACAGAGGAACACGCTGTTCTCGCATGGAAATGTGAAAACATTTTTCAGCATCTGTGGCGAGGTCGGCTTGGCTGAGCTCCCCTGCATACTCAAGGCGAATGTTTTTGTGGGGTTTTTGGAGTTACGCTTCTGTGAAAAATGTCGTAGGCGAGGTGAATGATTAAACGTCCCTCTGCAACACATTCCTATTTCGTCGCTACACTCTTATTTATTAGATCAAAAACACAGCAAAGCTAAACTTCAGACAAATAACATTAGGTGAGGTGTTGACCCCCAGAATGTTCTGGAACTCAGACAAGTATTCCAGCAAGACATTCCGCACCTTGGAGCTTGGGAGCCATCTAAGCCAGATCAGTGTTAAACACAAGCATCACACAAGATTTACAGAGGGCCATAATTACTCCTAAAGTGTCTGAGCCTGTAGTCTTTAAAACCACACTGCTCATGGCAGGTTCCTCCCTTCTTGCATTCTCACAACCTCTTGCCAAAGCCATTTTCACAGTTCCAACATCCAAAACCAAATGGACACTCCATGGGTTTCATCTCCAATCAGCTTCATCATCACAGTCCCTTCTGTCCAATTCACTGCAACCTGGTGGTCATCCCTGTCCCGTTGTCAGCAAACTCAGACAGTTGGCTTGTATATTCCCGCATAGCCTTGCCGTTGTGAGCAGCAATGCTGCGGGGATAGGGACAGAGGTGAAACACCTCAACAGGAAGCTCGTCCTCTGCTCGGCCTCTGTGTGGCCATGGAGTCTTTCCAAAAGCCCTAGGTGAGATCCAGGCCCCGGTGGGTGGGGAAGGGGCTGTGATAAGGGTTGGGGAGCGAGAGAGTGGGAATAAACGCAGGGTCAACCTCAGGACCATAATCCTCAGCCACAGTCCGTTGGCAGTGGACACGACCGCATGCTGAGGATTGCCAACGGTTGCCCCTGAGCCCAGCCAGCCCAGCCCGGCTCAGTCAGGATCAACCCTCATCTCGACGTGAGATCCCATCAATTTACACCGAGCCTCTCAGGTGACACAAATAAGATCAAGCAAAAGGAAAAAAAAAATCAAACAAATCATAAGAAAATGGAATAGAGATGCCTGAGGAATCTTTGTGGATGGTGCTGCGGTGGTTTGAGGTGAATTAGAGATCTCACACACTGAGGTGAGAATGCCGGGGGAGGAGAGTGGAAGACGCCCAACCACAACACAGACGATCTGTCCCGTTCACACTCTGCCCCTCCCTGTGGCGCGTTCGCTGGCATGGCGACCGCCTCCCCATCACCACAGGACACAGAGGCACAGGAAACGCTGAGCTCGCACCAGCACCACCAGGGCATAGTTAGCCACACGGCTACAGAATGGGATCAGTCCAGTTACAACTCAGATCACTCTGATCACATTCACCGAAGTCAGTCAGCAAGCTCGAAATTCAATTTGTAGACCACTAACGTTGGTGGAAACAAGGAATTTGCATAGCACACCTGGTAGAGTGCTTTTGGGTCCATGTTTCTCACACTGAGGTTTATTTTTCCAGAGGCAGCATCCTGAA
The DNA here is from genome assembly GCF_017589495.1 of Alosa alosa. Lineage (NCBI taxonomy): Eukaryota > Metazoa > Chordata > Actinopteri > Clupeiformes > Clupeidae > Alosa > Alosa alosa. The sequence continues at coordinate 25,347,891 of NC_063192.1, read as the reverse complement.
GTCCCTGGATCACAGCACACCTGCTCTCTCTCCTCGTTGACATGCATGTCATGTGGGAGGCGAGCGTGTCGCCGGTTTCTCCTCCAGGCTGTTCCAAAACATTACGCTAGCGCCTGGCGAGCCATTGGGAGAGCACTGATATTATTGCTGCTGTCATACACGAGGCCCCAGCCTCCCTTTAGAGTCACACCGGCTGGACTTGTGCTGAATCCTAAAGACTGTGCAGAGTCAATCCAACTTCCACACCCAGGTAGAAATGACAGATGATTAGGGCTGGGACAACGCGTCGACATAATCGATGACATCGACACAAAAAATACTTCGACGCAAAATATGAGTGTCGATTCGTCAAGCATAACGTGTGCTGCTAAATATTTTTAATCTTACACCTTCAGTGTTTTCCATACGCTGGCCACCACACGTTGATGTTCTACTGTAGGCCTACTATTTAAATGAAAGATAAGATAAAATAATTTCATTGAGCTGCACTTTTTACTCACACAGCCTTTCCTCGCCCCGCCCGCTCTCTCTCGTAACGAGCCCGCTGCTCCTCCTCTGCATGTGCATTTAAAGGGACACCAGGCAGGCTAGAGTTTCGTTAGCCTGCCTCTGTGCTGCATGCAGGATGTAAACTGATCCTGCTTTGGTCGGCGGGTAGGATACACCAAACTTGCAAGTGGGATATTCTTCTTACAGGCAGTAGGGTCGGGCGAGAGAGTCTTCATTCGCCCTGTAATGAGTCATTTAACTATATACCAACTTACGAAGATGATTAATTAACACGAAAATGTTGCCTGGTGTCCCTTTAACAAAATATTCATGATTGTTGAAGGATTGTTGTTGCCACATAGAAGCATTGCATACAGTAGAACACAGTGGGCTAAATTGCTATTAAATCCGCTTAGCATCGTGACCATGCTGCGCAAATTTGTTCAAAACTGCTGCATTAAAGTTAAAGTAAACTCTGCTAAGGTCTTATCACAACATAGTACATTGAGGAGACTAAACTAAGTTAAGTTACAGTATGCAATCAAGCAGTATCTCAAAGCTAACGTTAGAATACTGTTTGTATGTCAAGTTTAGCATGCTTACTTGCAGCTGCTTGTATTCGTTATTCATGCAGGGCTCATTTTATTGACTCTGAATGTTTGCAAAATCCCGATGTAAATGGAAAAGTGTTTTCCAAGACTCAAAAGTGCTTGTCCAAAGGAGAAGTACGAACCGTTATTTGAACTAAGGGACTGTACGATATTTAGCGGGGGGGAGAGGGCCGGTCGCCAGACGATCGGGTTAAAAATGTTCTGCCTGGCCCTGCCCCCTGGTCATTTTTTTTTTTTCCAGGGGCCTCCCCCCAGCTCAAAAAAATTCCCCTCCTCCCTACGTGAATCAAATAAAACTGTCGAAAAATGACGTTTACAAGGTTAAAACGGCCAGCAAATGTCATAAGCACACATACACACACATGGGTAGGCTACACACCAGTGTTGCGCGGGTTTGGTCACAAGCGGCCCGCGGTCGCCCGATATTTTAATCAACCCGACTGCAACTCGGACCGCAAATATTAATTAGGACAAAATTATACCCGACCCGCGATCCGACCCGCTTATTTACAAAATGTGTGCTTTTGGTTATAGCCTGCATGCAGTGTGACAGTAGTCCATTTCTGTAAAACAAACTAATTTATTTGCGAAACTTTATGCAGTAGAACTACACGCAGTAGGCATGCAGGACATAATGTTTGCGCAGGAGAGAGAATGAGAATAAGAGCGCAAGCACGCACGCAACCACCAAGGATTAGAACACTAGGATAAGATTTGGCCATGGACATACATCTTTCTTTCGAAAACAGAAATGGTAAGGAAGAGAGATACATTGCTGGTCAAAACGTTAGCGTAAGACAGTGTTTTTCAACCACTGTGCCGGGGCACACTAGTGTGCCGTGAGAGATCATCAGGTGTGCCGCAGAAAATTACCCAAATGTCACTCACTGGTCCGGAAAAGCAACTGTTGCATCAAAGAATTTATAACCACATGCTCTCATTGATTGTATGATTGCACTATTTGTGGTATGCAGGCATTGTACAACGGGGGCCCCATATCCAGTATTCACAGAATCATCACATATCCAGTTCATAACAACAATTAAATTAGATATAGTCACCTACAAATGAAACAGAAGGCGCTTGTTTTATTGAGCAGGTCTTGCATAGAAGCCATAATAAGGCCATATCTGTGTATTATTTGAAATTTTAGGCTATGGTATGTTTATTTTTTCTTCACACAGGATGTTAGTGTGCCGTGGGACATTTTAAGTGTCAAAAGTGTGCCGTAGCACAAAAAAGGTTGAAAAACACTGGCGTAAGAACTGGTTTAAAATGCTGAATGAAGCACAAAGCTTTACTAAAGCACATCCACTGTTTAAAGTCACAAACACAACGAACTAAGGTAACTTTTATGCATGCGCAAACCTATACATACCGGTAGATATGGTAGTCTGTGCCATAACATGTATTCCTGCAGGCTGCCCGTTTCGGCTGTCATACTTTTAAATGGCTTCGCAAGAAGTGGGCCTACATAGACCATAACTTGTACTACTGTCATCTTCTTTAAGAACTTTTCCCAATATTTCCCATAGCCCATATCATTTTTCCTGAAGGGGTGTCTAATATTTTAACTCGCGTCTTCAGCTTTTTTACTGTTGACTTTACTGTATTGATGCTTTACTGTATTGATGCTAGCCTTCTCGTGATATTTTAAGTAGGCCTATTTGTAGAAAATATATATTTAATTAATTTTAACTGACCCGCCCACAAATGACCCGAATATCATTAAAATATTTTGTTTATGACTCATAACCGCGGGTGACCTGCAAGCTTACGAGGGGGGTTGTGGGAGATTCAGGTAGGGTTGCGACTTTTTGGACTCACCCACTCTGTCAAAGAGACGTAAATCATCAAGGCCTACAAACCTTTTAAAATATCGAAAACGGATCATTGATCAGGGAAAAAAAATATTATGGATCAGGAAAAAATAATTTTCCTCGGCCCTACCCCCAGGCCAAAAAAAATATCCTAGGCTTTAAGCCTGAGGCTTAAAAAATTCTCTTAGGCTCTCCCCCCCTGACGACCGGCCCTCCCCCCCCGGCAAATATCGTACAGTCCCTAACTACTTATGAATTGCATCCACACATCAGCAGCCTTTTAACTGTGTTAATGTTAATTGCAAGGATTCCCACACGAACGTCTTAAAATGACAGGCACTCAATTAGACATACACTACTGAACTTTATTGAATGCTACCTCTGACTAAGAATGCATTACTTTGCACTTGTATAGTCTTTTATTTTGTCATCTTAAAAGTAATAAACGTATATTGCAATGTTAAAGAATTCATGTTTTTTCATTCAGATATGTAAATAAACATGTATAAATTGCTATTAGTGAATTAATGGGGAGATAATCGATAATCGAATCGAAATCGAATCGGACTGAAAAAATCAATCGTTAGATTAATCGATGCATCGAAAAAATAATCGCTAGATTAATTGTTTAAAAAATAATCGTTTATCCCAGCCCTACAGATGATTGCTACTTTCAACCGAATCCAATTTCCTGATATTGATGGAAGCCTCTGGATTAATCACACGAGCCAGCCTCCACATATAGACTATAGACATGCAGACAGACAGACACACACACACACACACACACACACACACACACACACACACACACACACACACACAGGTGTATCCCTCCCTAATCCCGTCCCATCCCCTGTTGTCCATGACGAGATTGCTGTCGTTCGCCTGCCAAAACACCAGGGTCACAAACAGGGTAGGGAGAGGAGGGGAGAGACTTTTTTTGGAGGAGAGACTTTTTTTGGAAGCCATTGAAATCTCTGAGGCCAGGCAATCTACTTATCTCCGGCGAGCAGATTTCATTATGCTCTCAAAAACAGGCCTATTTAAGGACAGTGAGCACTGCGCGCTACACAGCCCAGATGAAAAGCAGCGAGAATAGAAAGTAAAGATGAATCAAGAGGGTGTTCGGGAACACACAGTGATAATGTTATGGGACTGGTCAGAGTGTGGAACACACAGTGATAATGTAATGGGACTGGTCAGAGAGTGGAACACACAGTGATAATGTAATGGGACTGGTCAGAGAGTGGAACACGACTGAAGAGGGCACTGCTGCTATCGCTAAAGACATTACAGCAAGATGTGCCAAGAATAGGGATGGTGTGCGGGGTAGTTATCATAAACTAAAACGAAGATGAAGACATTTCCTAGAACTAAAATAATATGAATATGAAACTGAATCTAATGAAACTATACAGGAAACAAATGTGAAAATGGGAAACTATAATATCCTTAGTGTGGAGCTATGAATAATTATGATAATGGATAGTTGTTCACTAACAGACCCAGATGAGAGTTATAAAGTTACAGACTGCTTTGCAATGCACACATTTGGAACACCTCCAGCAGAATGTTCTAAAAAACATATAACAAGTTGATTTAGCATGAAAACCAAATGTTGCAGATGGAGTGAACGGAATAATAAATATGCTTATTAGGGGAACTCTCAAGAGAATGCTCCCATTTCAAAGGACATTTGCAGTGACAATAAAACTGGTGATAAAAAATAAAAGAAATCAGAAAAAGAAACCGAATGGGAACGAATTGAAACGGTTGTGAAATCAAATAAAGTTCCCCCCATCTCTTGATTGGACATGGTCAGTAGCGGCGTGCGTTTCGCCATCATGGTAGCCTGTAGCAATGGCCTATTTAATGGCCCTCATGAAACAAATTCAATTACCCTGCCAGACATCACAGACTCAGATCCACAGGGCTGTCCAGTCACAGCCTCAGAGTTTATGATGGCCATAGACAGATGAGATGAACAGACTGTCGGAAGAGGGTTGTGGAGAAAAAGAATCATTTCTCATGGTTACAGGCACAGTGAAAGGATCAATGTAACTGTAACCAGAGTGCCTTTCAAGAAAGCATTAATAACCTGTTTTTTTTTTTAATAATGACAGCAGAGTAAAATCTTGAGGCTCACGCCATTATATTACATTGTAATGCAGATTTCTCATTAAGTTCCTGTGTTTGGATTAATCTTAAATCTGTTTTAGGAATACTGGAATATAAATAATTAAATGATTTCATGAAACTGGGATATATAATGAGAAGGAAGGTAGTTTATTTTAATGATCCAATTCATATCTGCTTAGGCCCTGTACTATGGCTAAATAACAATGAGCCTTTTGCAAAACGGTTACTATTGCAGCTGGTCCAAGAGACCACATCTTACGACACTCGGCAATATGCTCCCCTGATACACATTAAGCAATTTGAGAGTTTAACACGTTTCCCCGTCTGTGTAAAATGGAGATCTTCTGGCTGAAGCGGAACTAACGCCGGAGCGAATGTCAAGTCCCCGTAGCAGTGCTAATCAAATGAAGGCTTCGGAGAGCTGCAGTCTCCGTAGGAGGCTATGTTCTCAAGATAAAGTTATAGCGCAACCGATCAAAGATTGAGCAAAGTCGTGGTTTCTGGTCAGAGGGTCAACTGGGGTTCTCGTGAGAAGTGTTTTGACAAGCCGGTCTCTTGAGACGGATGACATCATTTGTTGGACGTAAATAGAACCATGTGAACACACGAGTTAGGGCATTGCAAAACCTGCCACATAAAGGCATAACAACTGCAGATTAGCACTTTTGAAAAGAAACAAATATTAACTTTGCTGACAAAACAATAGCTCCATTAGCTCTCCTCCTTTGGAGAGATCTAAGCCTATTTTTCAGAGCTGGTCATTTTCCAGCCTTTTCTTGTGCAAAATACAAAACAGGTCCACGCCCATTCACACCACCCCGCTGTGGCGACAGATGGAAATATTCCCCAACGCGTCCTCTCCTCACCACCAGAGAGGAGCCATTGTCACTTCACATTTGGACTGCGGGAGGATGCCTCTGAGTCTCATTTACTGCAATCTCCTAAGCTGAACCTCTCTGTCTCACACACACACACACACACACACACACGCACACACACACACTCCTAAACCTCTCTCTCTCTCTCTCTCTTCCTCTTTCTCTCTCTCGCTCTCTCTCACACACACACAAACACACACAGATACAAACACCTCTTCCTCTTTCTCTCTCTCTCACACACACACGCACTCCTAAACCTCTCTCTCTCTCTCTCTCTCTCTCTCTCTCTCTCTCTCTCTCTCTCTCTCACACACACACACACACACACACACACACACTCCTGTCCGGAGCTGGGGACAGGTCAGGTTAGTGTGGCTCGTGGGGGCCCAAGGCTTGGCAGAGCGCCACAGAGAACAGGAAAGTGAGAGAGAGAGAGAGAGAGAGAGAGAGAGAGAAAGACAGAGAGAGAGAGAGAGAGAGCAGAGTAGAGGAAGGAGGGGAGGGAAAAAAGAAAGTGCTCCGCTAACAATGGAAAAAGGACCAATTAGAAGCCAAATCCCAGAGGAGCGAGCGAGGGAGGGAGTGCTGGGGGCTTGGTGATTAGATTCCTTGTGACGATTACCCCAAATTTCCCCTCTCAACGCGCCCAGCCAAGAGCAGGCATTAGGACAACAAAAGAGCTCTTCTGCTCCGACTCCCGTGCCACCGCAGGCCTTGCTCTAAAAAACACACTTAACACAGCGCTACACTAAACACTTAACACTTAACATTAAAAACCACACTTAACACAGCGCTACGCTAACAAATGTAAATAAAGAAAGAAATAGAGAAGAAGTCACTCTCTCTTTTTCTCTCTCTTCATCTTCCTCACAGTTCTTCACTCTCTCTCCTTCTTAGCATGACTCACTCCAACGCTCATTTGGACACCTTCATTTCTTTTCTCTGTCTCCTCTCTCTCTCTCTCTCTCTCTCTCTCCCTGTCTCTCTGTCTGTGTGTCTCTCCATCCTCTGCTACTGTTTTTTAATCCTAGACATAATCAACAGGCACAAACTGCCTTGTAATGAAGAGTTGCCATAGAAACGGCTACTGGGGGTGATATCTGCTTCCACTGGGGTCTGAGGCTGAACATATTCAATGTATATTTCTCCAACACTCCCCCGCCCAATCTTTTGTTCCTACACAAACAGCATGGCCTGGGTTCCTGTAACAGCCCTCCTCTGATTGACCAAACACACACAGGTCGGGAATGTGGCTGTGTCTGTGTGTGTGTTTGTGTGTGTGTTTGCCTGTTTGTGTATGTAGGTGTGTGTTAGTGTGTGTGGTGGGGGTGCGGCGAGCCATCATGGGTATGCAGATATTTCCTGCCCTCGTGCCGACCTCGTGCTGCGCTAATGGTGGAATCGGTGTTGTGTCGGCGGGCACGGCGGTTAATGGAGGCAGGAAGTGAGCAGGCAGCCTCATCAGCATCAGCCCCCGGGGCCCCGAAGCACGGCAGGCTGCGCCAGCCCCCCCAAAAAAACAACAAACAAACAAGCATCAAGTCGGGGACTCGGCAGGTAAGTCATCAGCGATGCCGCTCCTGATTGCGAGCTAATGGGGACGGGGGCTCCCCTCCCCTCACTCCCTCATGCCATGAGTCACACACCAGCCATTAGAACTGGTGTGTTAGCAATTCATGTCAACACCTGAACTGAAGTCAATGCAAGTTCAAGGCATGTGCAAAATTAGCATTTTCTTCATTAGGTGGTCGCTTAGTAAAACATCATTGTTTGAACCATGATGCAGAGGCATTGAACCCATGACCTCTGCTAGCATTTTGCGTCACCAACTGAACTACAGGAAGATAAATGCATTTACATGTAAGTCAACAGTCCTGACTCTGTAAACAGGAAACAAACAAAATGTCTCATACATGAGCCATACACTACTCCAGCCAATCAACACGGAGTGTCATTGACACAGATCTGAAACAGAGTTCAATCTCAACAACCTTTTGGCAAAATTATGGACAGTACAGTCAAGTCAATATCTAAATATCTAAAATTAGTGTTCATCAGAGCACCTTTAACATCAACACTGGCACCATGTAATTGGTAGCAGCTAAATAATTGATTGAGCAGCTGTCCATTCTCATCCTCTTGTTTGGCTTCACGTTCACAGTTTCACTGCTGACCCACTGCCACTGGTCCGACAAAGCTCACAATGAAGGCATACAGTCCAATAGCAATGCGAACTCATAGTGTATTGGGATTCATACATGCATACAGAAAGTATCCAAATATGAATATGATATGATATGAATGCAAAGTTTGATTATGCATCTAAAGGGTAGTCTTAAAGTAATCTGTTCTAAACCACCCAAATCACAAATCAGCTCCCCTCTCAAATGATTGGGCATACATTACGTAGGGGTAGTTGGCATCCTTACCAGCCAGTTAAAATATGGTATCACTAAAATATTGATGCTTTTGGAATAGATGTTTTATTGATGAATGGCTTAGTGCTATGCAATAGCCTATATTTACCACAGTCCTGCTGAATACTGTATGCTGGGGTCAGGAGCTCAACCGCACCCCATTTAATGATCCCGTCGCAGCTGGGGGAGGAAGGACGTCAGTCCAGATCCACTTAGCCAGCTGCGGATAGTTGTGGCTTTGTCCCAAGCATACCGATACATGCCCACACACACACACACACACACATACACACACAAACACACAAACACATACACAAACACACAAACACATACACAAACACACATACAAACAAACACACACACACACACACACAGCATGTTAGCATGGCTAAACAAAATCTAAGGGAGGAGAGGCTGCCTTAGAGAAGAGTGTGCTCTGTGCTCGACCACCCACTGCTACACTGCAGCAGCCACCGCTTCACTGTTTTTAGCTAACAGGCTCATTGCAAGACACATTCACACACACACACACACACACACACACAGAGAGAGAGAGAGCTCAAACTCTCATGATGGATGGACTGGATTCTTCACAGTAATCATTCCTTCACAAGCACTGCAGGAAACCAGCCACACATCACACACATATTAACACACAAGCACAAACACACACTCAAATTTAAGTTTAAGACATATAAACATGAAAAGAAATACACCTCCCTCTCTCTCTTTCACACACACACACACACACACACACACACACACACACACACACATCTCTCCCTCTCTCTCTGGTAGAAGCACTCTTATGAGGCCAGGTGTGCGGAGCGGGGCAGAGTGGAGCTGAGTTGAGATGGTCTGCTCAGAAGCCCCGTCATGGAGGATGGCAGCGGGAGAGCAGATCGCCTACTCAGTCTCCCCTGATCTGTCACCTGCTATCTGCCTCGGCCGACAGACACACACCATCCTTAAACTGCTCACCCCCACATACACACACACACACACACACACCATCCCCGATCTCTCTCGCTCTTTGTCCCTTTCTGTCTCTGCAAACAGGCACAGCCACACACAGAGACCTGCGCTTACAGAGCGCAGTGTTGCACGCT
>NC_063192.1:25330925-25333425 GCF_017589495.1 Alosa alosa | reverse complement strand
ACAGTCCAGAGTATTAGGAATTAGTAAATAATCCAGTTCTGCTCACCCATTATTTTGCTGTCAAGTGTCAACTCAAATTGACAAAAAAAAGTAATTTTTAGCAAAAACAGAAAATATGTACCTTTCAGGCAACAGCTGAAAAGCACAAAATGCTGAGAAGACTGAATACATTGTACACCTGAACAACCTTAATTTGATTCTTGGCAGAACATTGAGTTTATGTGTCTGTGCATTGATAGAGCCTCACAGGCTTTATGACTCCATAAAGTCACAGAGCCTCTCAGACTGACTGGTTCAAATGGGGGATGTCACACTCAAGTTGCGATGCCATTCACACTGGAGAGGGCTCAGCGCTAATGCTACGTCTTTCCTTAGAACAAGACTGACAGAAAAAAAGAGTGAGTACCTGGACAAGACACTGAAAATACACTCTCTCTCACACACACACACACACACATGTACGCACACACACACACACACACAGAGTTGAGGTTCATTTTATTTTCCCCCAGCCCTGTTCCTTTGCTCTAGTGAGAGCTCTGTCAGAGGCTGCTCCGTTGTTGGCTGCAGTTACCAATTAACTCACAAAATGGGCCGTTTAGGGATTTGACAACATTCAGCTCTTAGTTTCACTTTCCAAAGTTCAATCTAACCAGATGTTGCAAAGGGACCAAACTCATCTCAAGTTATGATTGAGTCTGCTGCATTTCAAACTGATCTGATGAGAACAAGAGAAATGAAATGTACTTCTCTTCAACCCAGAAACACACACACACACACACACACAACAATTTTTGACATATTGACAATGTGTGACACAGGAGGGGAGGGTGGAGGAAGGGAACCAGAGAGTGGAAGAAACGGTGAAGACAAGTCAGTGTGTGTGTGTGTGTGTGTGTGTGTGTGTGTGTGTGTGTGTGTGTGTGTGTGTGCGTGTGTGTGTGTGTGTGTGTGTGTGTGTGCGTGTGTAATATGCATTTGATATGCAAACCCAGTTATTATTAACTTGGCTCATTAATCCCCATCTGTGCACCATAAGCCCATAAAGTACAGCAGCTCTCCAATCATCTCACGACTCTATTAGCTCCTCTTTAATGGCTCTGAGCGCGGTATGTCTACACGGCTGCATACACCTGTTCCGAGGACATAGCCATTCTTACATCTGTACGTGTCAATCTTGTTTAAATGACGTTGCTTACAGACCGGCAGTTTCTAAAAATGGCACTCTGTGCCTCTGAAAATAATGTTCTCCCGGTAATGGGAAGTCAATCTGAAGGAGTAGAACTAGAAGGTAATAAAAAGCATCATTCAATTTGTTCTTAAAGGGACAGACAGACCATTGAGGGCCACATAAAAGCAACACCCATTGGAGCTCTTGGAGTACAGTTTTGATACTAACTAAGGAATGCATCCATCAGAATCACACACGTGCATAAATACACACACACACACACACACACACACACACACACACACACACACACACACACACACACACACACACACACACACACACTAAAGTGGTTGCCAGGGCTCAACTGGTGTGACCCATTGCATTTGTTCCTTGCAAGGAATGTGAACCTGTGCTGCCACGCATCGTCATTAGGAGCAGCATCCACAAGCAGCTTGTGTGGGAGAATAACGAACCACTAAACACTGCATCTAATGAGCCAAGCAACCAGAGCGAGGTGATGTGTGTGTGCGTGTGTGTGTGTGTGTGTGTGTGTGTGTGTGTGTGTGTGTGTGTGTGTCCACAAGTTTACTTCTAAGGTCTGCTCTGTTGCCACCATGCTTCAGTACCTCCTCCAGAGAGGAAGAAAGGCCTGATGAAAGAGTGGGGGACACAGAGAAAAGAGATGGAGGACGAGAGAGGGCTGGGTAGAAGGAGAGAACAGCGGACGAGAGAGGGCTGGGTAGAAGGAGAGAACAGCGGACGAGAGAGGGTGGGAGGTGATGCAGTGAGCTCTTTTTTCCCACTGCTGTTAATTTGGCCGCTCAGAGGAATCTGTCCAATTAGGACACAAAACTACAGAAAGCGCAGCTTACTTGAGTCTCCTTGTGTGTGTATGTGTGTGTGTGTTTGTGTGTGCGTGCGTGTGTGCGTGTGTGTGTTTGTGTTTTCTCTGGGCTGCTTTCATCTTTAAATATTCATCCATTAACGATGCCATGTGCATGTTGATGAAAATGTCGACAGGATTGTGTTATTACCATTTTGCCCGCCCCCCCCCCCCCCCCCCCCCTCTCCAGCTGCTTGCCACCGTGACTGCTGTTTACATAATCTCGCTCTCAGGTCATCTCAGGGGCCGTGGCGCTGGCAGGGAGTGCCAGCAGGACTAATGGAAATTAAATGTCTGCGGTGGACACGGGTGAAAAGCCTGACTCGTGACTCACAACTGTTCGGTAACAGGCGTTATGGGTGATTTGTTTTTTTTTATTTGAGCTTCTATAAACAAAACAAAAAAAAACGTTACCTGTTGATAGATATTCTGATATCTGATAA
>NC_063192.1:25323425-25325925 GCF_017589495.1 Alosa alosa | reverse complement strand
TTTCCAGACAGAGCACATGTGAAATGACAGAGCACAGGCCTTAATGAGTCATTTATAATGTGACCTGTCAAAAGCTCAGGTCTGATACAAAGCACGTTGCACAGTAATTATGTTAGCTCTCAACAATTACTTCCTGGTAATTGGGAATTAGACCGTATATAAACCATGCAAGAAGCACACGTACACACACTCATTTAGCCACTCACTCGCTCACTCACTCACTCATACACTCAATTCAATTCAATTCAATTCAAATGGTGCTTTATTGGCATGACAAATATGACACTTGTATTGCCAAAGCAATTGTTACATAAAAGTACAGTATCAGGATCTAAGCAATTATACAGGTACAAGGGATAGGGGTACATGGACAAAGTGTAAAGAACATTTTTTTTTTTTGTCTGTGTCTGAGTACAACATATTGAGTTCAAGTTCAAGTTCTGAGTGACTCAACATAGGCAACAAACTTACAGACATACAATACATCAGGGCACAAATCTTAAGTGAACTGAGTAGAAACTTCAAGTATGGTACAGTATATACAACATGAGGGGACTGTGTTGAGTTAGTGTATGTGGCTGTGTGTTGAGTTAGTGTATGTGACACTCACTCACTCACTCACTCACTCACTCACTCACTCACAATTCAATTGAGCTTTATTGGCATGACACAAATACAATTTGTATTGCCACTCACTCACTCACTCATACTTATACTCACTCACACTCACACTCACTCACTCACACTCACTCACTCACACTCACTCACTCACTCACTCACTCACTCACACTCACTCACTCACAATTCAATTGAGCTTTATTGGCATGACACAAATACAATTTGTATTGCCACTCACTCACTCACTCACTCACTCACTCACAATTCAATTGAGCTTTATTGGCATGACACAAGTACAATTTGTATTGCCACTCACTCACTCACTCATACTCACTCACTCATACTTATACTCACTCACTCACTCACTCACTCACTCACTCACTCACTCACTCACACTCACTCACTCACATTCATAAAAAACGCACATACGCCACCATGCCTTTTGTAAAAACTCTTGGTGAGTTGCATTGCTTGCCACCAGGCTGTGGCGGTGTTGTCATGGTAACATCAACCTCCCCCTGCCAGCGCCTGTTCTTTTCTGTCTTTTTTTCCTGAAGGAGGCTATTTTTGGGAGCGACAGGTTGTGTGTTAATGTGTGTGTGTGTGGGTGTGTGTGTGTGTATGTGTGTGTGTGTGTGTGTCACTGCTGGGTCACTGAATGGTGTGGCCGTGTGTCAGATGTCCGAGGGTTTCCTGAGAAGAGCAGGTGTGTGTGTGTGTGTGTATGTGTGTGTGTGTGTGTGTGTGTGTGTGTGTGTGTGTGTGTGTGTGTGTGTGTGTGGCCAGAGTTCCAGAGCTCAGTGTCTCAGGGGGCCACAGGTGAAGCGTCTCCCTGACTCTGTACTACTCCCACTGAGCAGTGGGTCGCTGAGGGCTGGGTCTGTGGTGCCCTCTCCATTCATCTCCAGCCAAGAGCCGCCGCTTTACCAAAACTACCTTCCATTCAGCTTTCCTACCTATTCACTTTCCTCACTCGCTAACGTAGACATTCATACAACAATGCTACAATTAATCGAATACAACCCGCGAACAACCCGCTTCAAAACAGTTTCATTCCCATAGCAATAAACATTCTGAACTCTGAACGCTGAGGATTGTGGATTAAGTATGACCCTTATGTATCATGTAGTATTAATGTGTCTGTCGGTATGTGTTATACTATATGTTTAATGTTTAATGTTCAATGATGGAATAATGTTGGAACCTGTACCAAAGAGCTGTACTGAAAACAAATTCCACCAGCCTGGCTGTGTGGTCATTAAATTAAATCAATTAAATCCATTAGCTGTCAACTATTTTAGTAATCGGTTAATCGGTTTGTGCCATTTTTTAAGAAAAATGCATCAAAATTCTCTAATTGCAGCTTCTAGCTTGACTTTTTTTAGCTTTACTTACTCCTCTATGACTGTAAATTAAGTATACACACACACATATATAACAAACAAACTTTGCTTTTGTGCTTTCTGGATAATGTGGTCCCCCCTCCATGGTCATTTAAGGATATAATCAGGTACTGAGGTATGTTTTAGATTGACTTCTACCACACTGGATTTTAGTTGCCCTATTCAGAAGCATTGTAAGGGCCTGTGGTGTTTATGGCATTCCGTTTCATCTTTTAAAATAACAAGCCAAACAAAGTCAAATAGTTCCAGTGAAGCGTGTTTGTTCTCATTTTACGGCATCCATTACACACTGCTGTTTATTTTCCTCTTTGTTTAAGCAACTTGAGCCGTGCAACGCAGTGATTCAAATGTTTTATGGCATCTCTGTGCTATAACAATGGCTCTGGCACTTTGGAATGAGCTACAAACTGCACAGGATTGATGTGGAAAGAGAGAGAGAGAGGGCAAGATAGTGAGGGGGGCGAAGGAGTGAGATTTTC